>NW_027040719.1:1200000-1800000 GCF_037179485.1 Ochlerotatus camptorhynchus
GCCAAATTTGGGTAAACCGGCTCAAAGTAGTTTGCATTTAAGCACGGCAAAAAAAATTACCCATCGCTAAGTTATTTTCAATTTTTTCTACCCAAAATTAAGTTCAATTAACTCAAATTTGGGTATATCGCATATTACTCAATTTTGGCTTCTCGTACGGAACTAGACGGTTGAGTCGAATCTTTCGTTCTATTTTTGACAACAATAGCGAGAGGAAATGAAACGGGCAGAGGTCAATTAACTCAAATTTGAGTTTAAAAAACTCAAGCGGTGGGTAGTTTTGTTTTTCTGTGTACATCAAGGCAGACGCAAAGCAAATACCGGGGCTGGAGTTCTACGTTGCCAAATCACGGTTTGATGTTCCGGAAGACATAAGGAAGAAGAAAGTGGACAAATTCGCCAAAAAATACTTGCTCTGGCAGGCCATATGCCAATGCGGTAAACTGAGTAAACCGTACATCACAATGGGTACCATCAACAGCGAAATTTACCGCACCGAGTGCCTCCAGAAGCATCTGTTGCCCTTCCTGCGGTCCCACGGAGGCGAGACATTATTTTGGCCGGACCTGGCATCATGCCATTACGCGCGATCGACGTTGGATTGGTACAGAGACAATAACGTTGTTTTTGTACCAAAAACCGCCAACCCCCCAAATTCACCAGAGATTCGTCCGGTGGAAAGATTTTGGGCCATAATGAAGGCCAAAGTTCGAAAATCGTCCAAGGTGTTTGAGAACGGTCGGCTCCACCATTGCACAAAATGTAATGAGAGGTCTTAAGGGAAAGGTGCGGGCTTTCAGCGATGGAAAGGAAATTGAATAAAGTAATTAATCATTTTGTCAAGCTTCTGCATTCATGTTCCATCAGATGTCACTGCTATTGTTTGCGGTGACATCTATCGGATACTACACACAATCTGTTTTCCTATAATTGTTCACAGAGGACACTGCAGTGCAAAACATGTCTGGTACCTCTATATATGCATTTAGATTATTATTCGAAGTCTCTCCTTTTTTACACATTCTGCACACAAAATAGCTCACCCTCACAGAATTTCCCGCCGAATGGGGCATAAAGTATCTTTTGCGCAGAATATTTAAAAAAGGAGGGACTTCAAATGTTAAAACAAATGCATATATAGAGGTACCAGACATGTTTTGTAGTGTCAGGTACTCTATTTTGTAATCTGTGAAAGGGAAATCACAAATCGAGTGTCAAGAAAATACATGGTATGTTGAGAGATTGAGCTCGTGAGAGAGAATTTCTCTCTCAAATTAGAATTTTTTGGTTCTCTGGGCACTGGTTGTAAAGCAGGTAAAATTATATGGGGAAAAATAATTTTTAATTAATTGTAGCTTGTTTAACAATAATTTCCGGGAAAAAAAACTGAACGACAAAGTCCCTGATTAATTTCTTTAGATCGTCGTTCACTTTTTTTCACCTGAATATGCACCGAAAGCGAATTATTTCCACTTCTCACAATTTCTATATAGGGATTTTTATCACTTCCTACCAGCGGAACAGCGCCATCTCTGTGGAAAATTGTCGAACACAATGATTAATTATGCCGAAACATAATCCATATGTATTAGTTCATGCCTTGAAAGTTTCAAGAAAATCCTAATTAAGATAAATTTTTGGCGAAATATAGGGGAAATGGATGTAATGTCGGCCTAAACGTTCCTAATTTGGGCCCATACATAAATTCAGCAATTGACTAAATTTTTAATAGCGACCACAAAACTTCCATTACTACCGCCCCAATGACGCGTTCATCTAGATAAAATTTATAAATAGCAGATTTTTAGCGATGGGCCCAGATCCATAGGCCTACATTAGAGCCATTTCCCCTATCTGATCGATTGGTGATAAAATTATTGAAATTGGTCCAGGAACAGCTGAGTTATTAACGTTCAAAATCTGTCATAATTTTGTTACATGTTCCATTTTCGGTTTTCACAAAGTGTTCCCCATATATAAATCACAGACGTAGTCCTACGTCAAAAGTATAAACACGCATTTAACTACATGGAGCAGTCAATTTTCAGATGTGTTCTGTAAGTATGATGTCTGTTTGCTTTGAATTTTTAGTTTGTATTTTGCACCCAGTTAGCGAGTCAAAATCCCATAATCCGGAAATAATTTTGTCGGTTGTGCGAGGGGATACTGTATTATAATTAAACGGATCCCTTCCAATTGGTTTGTGGCTTCCTTCCCCCTTTATACAACGCCTGGAGCCGCCTATGATTATTGGGTTTGAAACAGGGGTGCCATAGGAATAATTTGCCCGATATTCGATTTTCTCGGATAAAGCTCGAGTAATTGTTGCAATAAAGTAATGACCCGATTTAGTCAGCCTTCTTTTTGAAAATCTTTTCTGATGATCTACGAAACCCATGCGCTTTTTTAGTGGTCTTATTGCACTAAAGCATACCTTAAACGGATGGATTTTGATGATCAAATAGAACAAAATTCTTATGACTGTGAAAATCAGCTCATTACTGCATTTAAATTTATGTTTAACCTATTGACCATTTTTGTCAGTGCTGGCTCACTCTACTCATGATTTATATTTTCATATAAACTTGCCCCTCAAGGTAAACACAGGCATGGTGAATGTCACATACATCTATTATTGAAGTCATCGGCTTAAATTACGATGTCTCAGTTATCTATTCAACATTTTTTTTATAACCCATAAAGAGATTAACAGACCTTTATTTTTTTACCTCTTTACGCTCCTCACCAAATGTTGCTCTTTGATGCGCTTGATTTCAAAGGAATCTAATCCCAATGGATCCTTTCCCAAGAATTCATAAAAAAGCCTCCCGCTGCAATCAATTCACATCGCCCGTCGACCACCTCCAACTCGCGCACATATATCTTACAACCACCGACCTTCCCCCTGAGGCGCGTCGCTGTCTGATCTTGAATGAACCACATACATTTCAACTTTTCCGCTTCGCACCCAACAATAGCAAACCTCCAGCGCCCGTCAGTCGGTGGTAGTGTGCTATATTGTAAAAGGAAACACCTCTTTCTGCTATCCTCTGCGCCCATCTGGCAATCCCTTTCCAGATTCTTCCATCCACCCACGAAAAGCACAGGCAATCCTCTTCAGAAGTCGTCCTGAAAGTGGGTTGTTTCGGCATGCACACAGCACCGTTCTCGGTAGTACTACGTGTGCTCATGTGTAAGTTCTGCAGTATCGTGAAGTCTCAAGGCAAATGTATATTACGGCGGCGGGAAGGGTCCTTTTTCAGCACGTTTGTTCTGCTCTTATCAGCTCTTTTCGCACTGCTGCCAGTAGAGAGTACGAATCGCGCCTCTCAACCTGCCCATAATTTTACGTGATTCCCGCTCACTACACCTCTGTTGCTAGTATTTGTTAAATGCAAGCCTGAGTGACCTGTGGGAATGTGTTGGTGAGTGACTCCTTTTTACTAGGACAGTGAGATCCGCACTAGCAAGGATTTAGGAGCAAGCCCAGTGGGATCCTTGCCACAGATCAGAAGTGTATTTTCTCGCGTTCGGTAATGTCGGGTTTTATCCTCTCGGTCTTGCTAGTGAAAAAATTAGGTTTTTGCTTACAGTTCTGGACCTTTTAGCTTGTTTAAAATCATTCTTTTTTCTACCTCTGGATTCGTTTCGATATAGCGAAACATTCTACAACCAAGAATCATGATTTTCTTCTGTTCAGTGCGAGTTGTAATGTGAAGACTAAAACCGAATTTTCTCCAGTGCTGAAAAAAAAAGTGGGTGGGAAAATTTATGCAAGGATCCAGGCGAAACTGAGGCCCTATTGCTAATGGAATTAAGTTCTGACGTGTGAAAGTTGCTTCCAATCAACGATGCCATAAAAAACAACAACACAATTCGAGTGTTTTTTGTCTTGTGGGCCCAGCAAAGCATTGGTTTAATAATTGATGAAAAAGAAAAGTTGTTCCTGAATTTCACCCAGGAGAGAAAAAAAAAGTTTTCGAACGGCATCACCACCCCCCACTCGCTATACATAGTTGGATTACACACCCTTCAGCACTGCTGGTCCGTAATTTTCACCCAGGCTGGCGCAGTTGTACAAAGGATACCTACATACGTACTCTACAGGAAGCTCTGTGACAACCGCACACACGGATTAGATACTGCCACTCGCTTTTCCGCCAGCAAACAACACCAATCTACGAGGACTAATTAAACTTTTCCATCGCATTCGGTTTGGCTCGGAGAGCGTGGATTGCGTCCCCATGATTTAAGGTGTGTATACGATTTTCCATCACTCTGTGTGTCTTTAAGGAAAAACCGTCCTATACTTTTCTCACACTGATTTTCTCAATGGAATGCTCGCTGAGTTACCACCGAAGACCGCTCAGCGCGTAAAAACGAAGACATTTTCCTGACTCATGTGATGCTCTTAGGATGTTTGTGTACATTAAATAATACAGATACAACAAGAAAGAGCTCGAGAGCGAGGGAGAATGAGTGTACACCTGAGCTTGCCATTGATTTTTTTTGGAAGGGAACTCTCTTTCTTCACAATCGTGCACCCATTGATTTGTGGATTGTTGTTTATTTTTATGTTTGGCCACTCGACGACATTCAGCACTCCGGGGTTTGGCTTTGATGTGTAGTTTGTACATTTGTGTAATTAACTTGTTTGAATAGGGCTGATGGGTGATGGTTGTAGGTGTAGCTTGGTAATCGGTTTGAGTGTGTCAGCTAAGAGGACAGTTAGTCATAGTTTAACTTATTTTAAAGGGGCATTTCTGATTCATGGGTATCGATTTTTGCATAACTTATCAGGTTTTTTTTTAATGAAAATGCAATGTGGTAAGACGAACCACAGCCATTTCTACATGAAATCCTTGCGATTCTTGCAAATTTTCAATACAGGAAAAATGGCTCAAATGTTGACCTATGGATCTAAGATTGGGCCCATCGCTAATAATCTGCTATTTATCAATTTTATCTAGATGAACGCGTCATTGGGACGTTACTAATGGATATTTTTGGTCGTTATTGAAAATTTAGTCAGTTTTTGAATTTTGTTTGAGCCCAAATTAGGAGCATTTAGGCCGACATTACATCCATTTCCCCTATGTATCATTCTGAAACACCTAGTAGCTCCCAAACATACAAAACGTCAGAAGAATGAATCAAAACAAACCTAACCCTATCAACTCAGTAATGTAAAGGGATCTAGAATGAAACCCACGGTCTTCTGCTCAGTAAGCGAAAACGGTTGAACTATACAACCGAGCCCTTTATATGTCATATATTACCATCAATGACTATCCCAACATTTTCGATCAGGATCGATCATTTTGGAACAAATACTGCACAACTTTTAAACAATCTGAAACGAACTTAATTGCTATAAAAAATACATTCTCAAGTGTGACCGTACCATTCATCCTTCCCTCTAGAAGAATCATGCTTAAACGCTGGCCTGACTGAGCAGTTATAACATTTTATAAGCCTAACTTGATGACATTTTTTAAGTCGATATTTATTATAACATTTTATAACTCTATAGTCTGAACTATAGATACTTTAGATTCCATAGATAAGCGGAGGCACAAACAGTTGTTTTGGCAACCATGAAAAATAAATGATCTTACTGGCATCCGTGAAAAAAGTTCATGCCATCATAGAGCTCTTCGTTGTGCAGTTTTGTTTTGTTTCGTGCGTAAAAGTTCAAAATGAAGTGCAAAGCAAATCTTTGCAACAATGAACCGAGGAATGGTTTACTTTATCTTTCCTTCTTCCGTTGTCCGCGAAATAAATCGGAATGTGGAGTGTGGAAAGCGTTTTGTGCTCATAATATTACAATACTTCTCCCTCAAACAACACCATGATGACGTCATGCTCGTTTGGCTACACTAACTGACAGTTCGTTTGGCTACATTATACTTTTCCTCCGCTTATCTATGGAATCTATAGTACATATCTATAGTCTGAACGTTCTATTCAACACAAACAAAATCTTAACGCTCACACCCTACCGCAAACCGATCAACACACCAAGCGTAGTAAATACGAATCAACAGCAATGAATAAAAAAAAATCATGATACCACCCCTCAACGACGCCGGTGGTGTTAAGCGTGATTACCTCTCACCCCAGCAGGCCTTGGTTCATTCCCAGTCGGCGCCGCTCTGATGTTCTTAGGTAGGTCTACAGAAGAGAAGTAAAGTTGTTGGTCCCCGGTTCATGAGTTGATGGGTCGATAGCTAGGGTCCAGGTGAGGGAACTGCCTTCCTGGCGTCGGTAGCATTGGTGCTCAGCACGAAAAACAAATCAAGGAAACAAAAAAAAAACCTATTTTTAGTCGAAAACTATTCAGTGGGACTGTTATGCCGAGAAATTTGCTATGAAGTAGGAAATTTTACGCTTATCAGTCCTACTAGGAACTATTAATTTCCGTGTTGCTTTGATGGCCACGTTGCGTTTGACGTCTATACTCTTGTGGTTGTGTTGACACAGAGTGTGGCTTTTTTTTTTTCCTTTGGTTTGTTTTTTCCGTCGATCTTGTTTTCCGTGCTGAGCACCAATGCTACCGACGTGCCAGGAAGGCAGCTCTCACACCTGGACCCTACCTATCGACCCATCAACTCATGAACCGGGGACCAAGGGGACCAACGGCTTTACTTCCCATCCGAAGGAAGGCGTGATCAGAGATGTTATGCCTCAGAACATCCCGGTGGCGCCGACTGGAATTGAACCCAGGCCTGCTGGGGTGAGAGGTAATCACGCTTACCACTACACCACCGGCGCCGTTACAGAGTGTGGCTCAACGGTGCGAATATTTTGAATTTTGGTAGGGGATTAATAGCATTAGACTATCTATTTTAAGATGGGATAACTGAAAATTCAATTGGATTTAACGTAGGCATTATATATTAAAAAGTAATGAAAAAGTCCCTAAAGAACGATCTATCCCTGCAGGTAATCATGCTTACCACTACACCACAAGCGTGCTTGCGTTCTCCGCAAAGTTTTGACAGTTGATAGTTTGCATACAGCATCATTAACTGAAACCAAAAATAAGTGCGTTGACATTGCTGCAATCGCCGTTTGCTACATCTATAAAGCCGTTAAAGTATGGGCATCTCGAGATACTAATGATGAATGCTCTGTGTAGAACAAAAAATTCTTAGCATCTTGTTTTACTACTACGCAGGATGAGTGTAAGTCTAAAGGGGAATGTGTTTAATCATGTTGGGTCGACCCATAGATGTATGACTGCTGTGGAAATTTCACAGTAATACAGCGTATTATAATATTCTACCAAAGCAGTATATTGAAAACATTCTAACGATAAAATGTACGAAAGGGCGTTACGACAACGGATATCCTGACTCAGTCAACAGGATCTTTTTTTAACTACAAAATATGGTAAAGGGTGATACGGTCAAAATTTGGTCAATATCAACTTGACGTATTTCTTTCAATTTTGCATTTAAAAAACCTGAACACCCCTCATTTTGAAGGTGTGTGTGTGTAGAATGTTGCTCCTATTTTGATTTTGGAATTCACTCTTCAGTTGTCAAAATGCCGTCCAAGCAAGAAGAGCAGCGTATCAAAATTTTGCTCGCGCATCGCGAAAATCCGAGCTACTCGCACGCAAAGTTGGCAAAATCGCTAAAAGTTGCCAAATCAACCGTTAAAAATGTAATTAAAGTGTTTGGGGAACGTTTGTCGACAGCCAGGAAGTCTGGATCGGGGGGAAATCGAAAACCGGAAGCCGCTGAGACGACAAAGAGAGTTGCCGGTAGTTTCAAGCGAAACCCTAACCTCTCTCTCCGAGATGCCGCAAATAAGCTGGGTGTATCGTCTACAACCGTGCATCGAGCCAAAAAACGAGCCGGACTTTCGACTTACAAGAAGGTAGTGACTCCAAATCGCGATGATAAACAACCTTTTCCAACCTTTTCCTATATTTCTCTGATGCAAAGTTCTATAGCTATTCTAATTAGAAATTGTCTCAGCTACAACTTTGCGCAATATTGTTTATCAATCAAACGTCAAACTAAATATTTATTAATTATTTATGAGATTGAAAATCTTATGACGCTAGAGAGGGTCTAGTATAAGAGAGGAGCGGATTCAAAACAAACTACCTTGGCAACCTATGCCTGGGTGGTTTCTAGCAACACTGCCAATGCAATCAAGATAGGCGCTGCTCGATTGGCTCTGACTTTGGCAGTTCGTTTGTCTCAAAACCAACCAGTCCGCTCTATAGTCGCTATATTCATAGTCTAGCTGATAGAATCTCGGAAACCAATTGAGCTGTCAAATAGCGGAACCAATCGAGCAAATCACGACCAACAACAGAAAAAAGCACATCAGCTATTGCGAACAAAATTTCGGAAACAGTTTTCTCGTGACTAAAGGCTCGCCTACATAAACTAACAAAATCTTTGGTTGTGAAAAGTTTCCCCTATCCGATAATGCTGGAAATTTACCTTCCATTGGAGAGGAAAGAATAATCAATGTTTTGTTTATAAAAATTGATAGTACCTTTTCAATTGTTGGTCTACAATATATTTGAATATTTCCGATCGAAATTCTATTCGCCAGACTATGAATATAGTGACTATTGTCCGCTCCTCTCTTATATTAGACCCTCTCTATATGACATGATCAAGCAGCTGTTTTGTGACATAGTAGCCATGAATTTTGTGCTCTATTTCACGTGCCAGAAACACCAATGTTGCCTGCTCAACAGTTGATTGAGCACAATCATTAATCATAGGACATCAGCTAAGAGGAAGAGGTGACAATTGGCTTCTTCCTCTTTTATTTCTATCTCTATCTCTATCTTTATCTATCTCTATCTCTATCTTACGCACATGAAATCGGCCAATCAGGAGCTGGTTCACGTTTGACAGAAAAATGGTTCATTTTCGTCCCCGTATTGTCACCTCTTCTCTTAGGACATCAGCGTCATGAATAGGGTTGTCAGTACCGGACCCTTTTTTCGAGTACCAGTTGTCGTGAACTGGTCGAGGTTTCAAGCCTCTTCCATTGTTCACTGTCAAAGGCGACGCCAGCCAAACTTTTCCGCGATCCACACCAGCGACTGTCCGCTTTAAAAATCGTTAACAGAATTGGGAGATTGCCGTAAAAGCTCGACGCAGATGTCGCCACTGCATGATGATGATAATGTTGACAGACTGCATATAAAATTCATGAAAATTAGCAATAAATTATAATTTTCATCAATCCTGCGTAAAATCCTTCCAATATAACATTCGAATTGAGCATGAGCATGAGCATGAGCATGATTGACCACCCACGGTTGCTACTCTGTTATTGCCGGACCAGCTGTAATTACACAGAGAACCAATAGACGATGCTTGGGACTAGCAATCATCCTCAATGTGTAAAAACTGGTGATCTCAAACTAGGCAATACCAGCGCCGGCCGAGCCCGAACAGAGGTCAAGAAAGGAAGGGGTAGGAATGTGTTGACGTGACACTCGCTTTGATGGAAGCCGAGAACATCTCTGCACTTCTTCTTCCGCGGTCTTCTGCTCAGTAAGCAAAAACGTTTGACACTAGGCAGACGAGCTCCTTTTTAATCATCGAGTTGCTGTTATGTTATGCTGTTGTAGTTATGTTAACAAATAAAACGATTGACGAATCTTGAATGTGGATGGGCTTGAGATTAGACTCATGATGTTCTGCTCAGTAAGCAAAACCGGTTGCTCTAAGGCCACCGAGCCCCTCATATCACATTAAAGCGTTACTCAAGTTTTCATAACTATTCAAACCCGGCACCGACGACAACGAAAAGTTTTACAAAATACACGATAAACAAGCGATCTTACCATGCATTTTTTGGACCATGAAAGGACTTGGGACCGCGTTTTTCTGCTCAGTAAGCAAGCCACTGCAACCGACGATCTTTGAAATCCTAAAACTAAAAGCTACGAAAGAGTACTTAGGCCTTCATTAAGATCCACTTTCACGCGACGTTCAATGTTTCGATTTTCTCTTTACGCATGGTTCAGGCAATCATAACAAGCTATGACCGAATGAAATTCAAATGAAATTACGTTCTCGAATTTCACTTGGCATGTAATGAACAACAGAAATACGCGATAATTCATATTTTCAGCGGTTGATGGACTACGACGGCGATTACGACAGCGACTACGACGGCGCCTACGATAACGACAACAGCGAATTTGTAACTTACCATTTGTCTAGGATAAACACCTTTGCCCGGCACCTGCACTGGTTCTTCATGTCCGCTATCTGTCACTGTTTTCAAAATATCTAATGGCAATTACCTTGGTTGTAATACTTCCTGTATTGCCATCCCTAATAACATTGTTATGGTTATTTTGCTTAACGACGTGTTCCGGGTATCATCCAAACCACTTGTGGAATAGTTTAATCATTTGGGCTATCATTCATTTATGGTATTTTTTTTATATTAGGGATGGTCATCTGGGAGGAGGGTAGCATCTAGTTCTTTCCCCAGGATCCGTTCACGGCCACCAGCTACCGCCCGTCCAGTCTTGGGCGTATCCAGCGAGACATTCTTCAGCTTACTCACAATCTCCGACACTCAATGCAAATCGCAGGCACACTTACGCTAGTTGTTTCCAAAATAACATTCGAATTGCCTTTTCCAGATGAACTTTCATAAGATATATTCATTTCATTTCACAGCTCCATCAATGCTGCATCGTACATATGATGTAAACAGAAGTAAATTGCTAACGTTTTCTTCTTCAATTCGAATGTTATTGAATGAACATTTTCACGAATTTTATATGCATTCCTAGGGGGCGACCCCGGCGTAGTGGTTAGCATCTATACCTCTAGACTGGAATGGTGTACGTTAATCGATTTGCTTGGGACCAATAGGCTAGTCAATTAGTGAGCCAATTTATAATCGATAGTTTCGTATTGATTGTTGCTTATACTGCAATCTCCCAATAGCGAGCTAGTCTGAACGGGCTCGATTGATTAGTTCACATACGTGTCGCACTCTTCCAACCCAAAGGCTTATTCTAATTCTTTATTTCATCTCCCTCACTTCGCATCTTATGCATTGGCGTTGACGGCGACTCTATAGCTCTTTACTCCAATGGTAAAATCCATAAGCAAACGTCAGACAGTGCGTGAAACATGGCGGACTTCGTACTATCCTTTCACTCCACTGAAAATTCCCAAAACAAACTGCCAATCTTTGCTAGAAGAGACGATTATTCAACGGTGCCGTCAACGCCAATTCGTCGTTTCGAAGCCGATCTTTGATTGCCAATACACAGGCACGGATCATATTCGTGTATTCGGAGCTTTTCGAAGCTCAAGTTCAATCCAATCTCGGTGCGTATCTGTCAATAAGCTATTCGTGTACGGCGACGCTCAGTGCTGCCAAATTCAATTAGCTGACTTCACACCAAATGAAGGTTAATTGATTTTTCTTTAACTACACCAGTGTTTCAGTAGCGAGACGCGATACAAAAAGTGTATGGGATTGGTCATTGTCGAAACATTAGGGCACATGCATTAATTATGTCACGCTAAATCGAGCAAAAAATTACCACGTCCCCCCCCCTATTGTGACGTTTTTCCTATATCTAATGCATTGCTTGTCACAAAATCTTAGACCCCCCCCCTCCCCCTTAGAGCGTGACATGATATATGTATCAAACTTTATTTAGCATGTCAACAATTTTTTGACACCAAAAATAATGAAAGAGTTAAACATTGTATTTAAAGATATTTCAAGCTAAACATTGCATTAGGTGATTTGGTTAAGTTTTCAAGGGGCAGGACAAACCGTACTTAACGGTTTGGAAAACATTGTGAAATACATCCTTTTTAATTCTTGTTGGTTCTCGATGTTTTATAAAATGTTTCAAGCTTGGTTTTCACGACGTTTTTTTTTATATTTAAAAATAATTACTCGTTGACAGTTCTACTAAAAACGTCTAAAAAATATAATAGGCATCGAATATTGAAATTTGCTTTATCATTTTTCAAATTACCAGTACCAATACCGGTGTTGTCTCATGCAAATACCAGTATTTCGGTACCAAAAAATCACCTGGTATTACCGGTAATACCGGTACCGATACTACCGGTTCCACAACCCTAGCCATGAATCACGAACAACTTGTGTTCCTTGCATTTGATCGAACAGCAGTCTTCATCAAAGTTATAGCTGAGAAAATTTAATATCAACACCGCAACACCGGTATTATATTTTAAAGCAGAGCGATATGGTAAATTGTTAGATAGATATGAACAAAACAAAAGGTTTTCCCACAGTAATTTCAATACAAACCTCAAATGTTTTGTGCCAAGTTAGTTTTTAACCAAATGAGTTCAAATTTTGGGCAGCGAAAATTTCAAAACTTTGCAAATTTCACTGTATCCGCAATAGGGTGTTTCATTTTGAAAAAAGTGATGAATTTTTGATAGGCCACCCTCCAGTTCGATTCATAGCCCCAAAATATGAACCTGTGCAAAAAATGGTAAAGATTGATGAAGGTTTAGAGGTCGCGCCAATGATTTGGATTTTGTATGGAGATTTTGGTGAATTAGTATGGGAAATTATTGATTTTCGTTTACATTGCTCTAACTTTGGTTGTAGTTGTCCAAACGTTGAAAAAAAAAAAATATGTGGTTGTCATGACAATGATCAACAAGCCTGTTGTTGTTGCGATGAAATTGGCGTTGTTGCCTTGTACATATTCATCTGTCAATTTACCCTATTTTGCCATTTTTTCACATTTTTATAATTCTTGATACGCTGCAAAACTGAGCGTAGCAACTGTAGGCTTTTTGTTTATTGCCATAGCAATAACATACTAAATTTTTTCGACATTTGGACAAGTAGAAGCAAAGTTATAGCGATATAAGCGATTTTTTAAATTCTTCCATAGTAATTCCCATACAAATTTCAAATCATTGGCGCGACCTCTAAACCTTCATCAATCTTTACCAATTTTTGCACAGGTTCATATTTTGGGGCTATGAATCGAACTGGAGGGTGGCCCATCAGAAATTCATCACTTTTTTCAGAATGAAGCACCCTAATCCGCAACTGTCAGTTATTATAAGGGTTTTTAAAATCCAATATTTTTTGATACGCGTTTAGGAAAACTGATTGCTGTATTATCCGTATCACATCCTTAAATATCGCAGCACGTAATGAGGTGTGCAACTTTAAAGGAATTTACAATGTTGTATGTAAGTCAGAGTTTGACAAGGATCATGTAATTGTAGATGATTGTTATCTCCGGGATGGAAAACAAGTGGGGTTCATTCCGACTAGTTGAGTGTATTTCTATACCCTGCTGTGCTAGATACTGTACTATGGACTATGGTAGAAATCAGAAGCACACAAACACTTTGAGTTTTAATTCAACTTTCCCAGTAGCATGAATGAAATTTGGAACCCCCGCGGGATGCGTTCGTTTTTATTATTCCCACCTTCCACTGCTATTTCCCCTTCAAACGGATGGAAAACACTCCTTCTCCTCGGTATTTGATATGTATTTTATTTATTTTTTCGAGCACTCCCGTTGGTTTAGGTTCATAAAATAATTAATTGCTGCCCTCTTGAGGGACGTCCATTATGTTTTATGGGCTGCTCCACAATGGATACTTGAGTCCAAATTGAACGATTATGTTCTGTATGCGTATACAGCGCTTATCAAGCTGGTTTTATTCAATTAAATGTTTTGTTCTGCCTTGAACCACAATGGACCCTTTTCAACCGATTTGACAAATACGATCGTTACAATCGTATTTTCAAAGCAATTGTTCCCTGTGACCGTACCCGATGACGCCGACAACCGAAAGTCGTAAACGAGCTTTCAGTTATTTTTCCTATCTCGGTTGTGTTCTCCATAAATAAATAAATTATCATTTTCCGGCGGGAGCGTATAAAATCGGATCAAGTGGAACTGTACTTACGAGGACACTTCTAGACCAACAATTGAAATAGGCGGAACAACCAAACGTAAGCAATGGCTTTAAACACAAAATTCTCGACAATCAAAACACTTCCACGCAAACTAACAATGCCATTCGATAAAGGAAGTTTGCTCAATCAGATGACGGTGGTTGATTGCTTGGATGTGCTTTGATTCTCGAAGAATTTGCGATTAAAGCCATTGTTTACGTTTGGTTGTTCCGCCTATTTCAATTGTTGATCTAGACTTTTTCTCAAAACTTCGGCAGCCCTCCCGTTTCTGTTTCGTTGCTCCGAAGAAAAGGGCAACCCGGATGTGTAGCGGAAGCTATGGAAGCTTAATCCGGCAAGGAGCATGATGTGCGCCACATATATTCAAATTGTCTTTGCAGGAACATTCGTTTTGCTTTGCTTCCTCCACGAAAAAAAAAACTGCTAGGTTTAAAAGAAGGCAAACAGATGCACTTTTTCCTCTGATTGCTGTTTATAAAAGCGTATAAAATGTGTCTCGTACATGGTGGGAATGTTGATTGAAATGCTAGTTTTCAAGAGAAGCGGAAGCATGTTGGTATCGATTTTTGATGCTACTCTGTTTGTTTCACAAGTATTCAACATTCTGAACCTTCATGCAACCCTGTCCGAAATAAGCCGCATATTAAGAAGCGATGAATTAGAAATCCTTCACCGACTGGCAGCATATAAATTTCATCCTTTCGATACCGTTCTCAATTTTTCACCTCCTTCTCCGAAACCTACAGGAATCCCCCGAATATCGCGGTGAGTTGTTCCGTCCACCCACCGTTATTCCTTGGTTGTTTTTTTTTTTACCAATTGAGATGATTTTTTGTAGGTAACAAGTTCATGGTTGACCCTAATCACATGCCAAAATTCTCAGCTCAATTGGATGGATGGGCAACTGAGAAATTGCGTTGGGTGCACGGCATCATGCATCGCGCTTTTCGGGGGATTCCTGTACCTATTCGAAGGCAGAACCCCTACCAGGCATGTCGTCCCTGCCTTCATCCGTTAACCCCTTTTCCGCACAAGACGTCAGCCTGTGGGCAGTTTGTTGGCAGCGATGGTTATAAGACGTCGTTATTGTGATACTCCCTATCGTTGGTGGAGCAGGAAAATCTAAACATGTAGAATTTCCTTCGAATGGAAATGAGGATGAGGCGGTGGAAGGAAGATTGACCGTGAATACTTTGGTTCATCTTGTCCGGAGGAAAAATGGTTCGTTTTCTGCGAATAAATAAAGGGCTGAAAGATTTTGGAAGAAAACATTGGGTGCAAATCTGCCACAGAAAGTGATACGTTTAGGGTTCAAATGAAGGGTTGTTTGGCTAAACAAAAAATGTGTTGCATGTGGAATTATCACTAACTGGGATATTTCATTCGTAGGGTGAGGTACATGCTTGACTGAGAAATATGAGTTTGTATTATGAAGTTGAGGGATGTTGGAATATTGTTTGATTAATGACATGTCATTACCATATGGTTGGGAGAAAATATTAGAGTGGTTCAAGCGATCAATTTTGCTCTACCAAAATCAGATCCTGATCGTTTTACACAAAATTTGAACACATTTGATTGAAAACTGCTTCTTCAACATTTATGTGAAAATTAAAATATAAAAAAAAAACTTTTTTTTCTCCTCAGCCTAGCCTGTCTTATTGAAATCGAAGGCTACAAATCAAAAAGACTGGGAACTCTTCAAAAAATCAGGAGATTGTAACGGCAACGCCTCTTTTGAGCAAAACTGGAACCTGTGTATGATGGTGTGTGTTAATTCACGAGTGCATTCACACCCACATAGGTAGAAATAAATAGCTGTCAATTATTGGTGAACCGTTTCTTTCTTTGCTTTATGCTGACAACGAGTAAAGTTCCAGCTGAAACTGAACAGATGCTAAAGTAAATTTGTTTTGAAAATTAAAACTATGGCAATGATGCCATTCACAATGATGGTGGGACCTTCCTCGATCATTAATTTGCTATCTCAGAATTATCTTTCACTTTTCCTAAGCCCTTTAGTGAAAAAAAATGCATGCCCGTTCCGCACGGTTTTGGCACCTGGCCACAGCGGCGGGAGTTAAGTTGTGACGCTCGGCAACTTGACACAGTACTCGCTGACCATTTGAATGTCACTGGCCAATCCGACACTGTTGTTATCATTCTCTGGAAGCAGTCGGTCGATTTTAAGAATTGTTAAAGCATATAGAGGATCACTATCCGGTAGTTTCATGTTCTGACA
Source organism: Ochlerotatus camptorhynchus (assembly GCF_037179485.1). Lineage (NCBI taxonomy): Eukaryota > Metazoa > Arthropoda > Insecta > Diptera > Culicidae > Ochlerotatus > Ochlerotatus camptorhynchus. The sequence goes on from NW_027040719.1 coordinate 1,216,199, forward strand.
ACATCTAAAATGGAAATATATTCTTTATCAATACGTATCGTTTGCAGTCCTTCAACCTTAAATTTTCATTTTCTCCAACATAAGATCCTGCTACGCCTTCCGTTGGATCGTGATGTAGGTATGTTTTCTTTTTGAATCCTTGAATTTTCAGCAGCTTCAGAATGATGGTAGTTACCTCAATGGTGATGGAAGCTGCCTCGTTCGCAGGTAAAAGTTACTTTCACTAGGTATCGATCCAAGTTTCAATCCTCTACTTGATCCACCATGACAAGTGTTTCGGTTTGGAGTTGGAAACCACCTGGGATTAGGATACAAATTGCCGTGAAATTTCGTAGAGCAAAACAAAAACAAAAACCAGTACCGTGTTATGATTTTTCTTTTCGGTGATTTTAGGTCACACACACACACACACACACACACACACACACTCACACACATACACACACACACACACACACACACACACACACACACACACACACACACACACACACACACACACACACACACACACACACACACACACACACACAGTCACACACACACAGACACACACACACACACACACACACACACACACACACACACACACACACACACACACACACACACACACACACACACACACACACACACACACACACACACACACACACACACACACACACACACACACACACACAGTCACTGTTTATGAGCAGTCTCACTAACACTTTGATTGACAGAGGCGCTGTTATCAGTGACGTTTGACATTTGTATTGGGAAGGGCACAGTTGCACGTCTTCTTCATTTGTAGTCTTCGTTGAAATCCAGAGGAATCCAGCTTTCCATGCTCGGTAATGGCCGCCTGTTCTTCTTCTTCTTTTTCCTTTATTTAACGTCGGTCTCTGTTCCGCAATCTAGTGCCAATCACCGACGGACATCGATTGCCATCCATTGACGGCAACCGAATGTGCAGGAAGGCAGCTTCATCACCTGCGTAGGATATCGCACCCATTCACAACACCCATGGAACGGCGCCGGTGGTGTAGTGCCCAACAAACAATTTTAGCTGCAGCTTAGCTTATACAGGCAAAAATTAGCTGCATAAGGCAAATTTTGGCTGTATAAGCTAATCTGCAGCTAAAATTGTTTGTTGGGTGGTAAGCGTGCTTACCTCACACCCCAGCAGGCCTGGGTTCAATCCCAGTCGGCGCCGCCGGGATGTTCTGAGGCATAACATCTCTGATCACGCCTTCCTTCGGATGGGAAGTAAAGCCGTTGGTCCCCGGTTCATGAGTTGATGGGTCGATAGGTAGGGTCCAGGTGTGGGAGCTGCCTTCTTGGCACGTCGGTAGCATTGGTGTTCAGCACGGAAAACAAGATCGACGGAAAAAACAAACCAAAGGAAAAAAAAAAAAAAAACAACACATGGGCCGGGGCCAACGGCTTTACTTCCCTTCCGAAGGAAGACGTGACCAGAGATTTTTATGCGTCAGAAAAATCCCACCGACCTCGGCTGGGATAGAACCCAGACCCATTGGGGTGAGAAAGCAGTCACGCTTACCACTACACCACTGGCGCCGGCTGGCCACCTGTTCGTATGAATAAATGTATCCTTCACTGTGCTTTTTGACACTATCTGGATGTTCGGATTTTGTCCCTCTCCCAGGAACAGAAGAAAATGGAACAACAAACGCCCTCCAGTTAGTGTCAATAAGCACAGTAAAGGATGCATTTATTCATACAAACAGGCCGCCATTACCGTCTAAGTCTAGGATTTTTAAGAGTTTAAATATAGAATTTAGACAAATTAGAATGGAACATCGAGCAAAATGGGCTAGTATCAGAGGTTTGCGCAAGATGCGACAAACCTCACCTAATTTCCCGGACATTTTCATAATATTTAGTTAAGCATACCCTAATAAAAATAACCATAAAACATAGCTTAACGACGTGTTCGGGGTATCATCCAAACCATTTGTGGGATAGTTTACCCATCCGGGATACAGTTCGTTTATGGTATTTGTTTATTAGGGTATACCGTAAAACGGGGTAACATTGATAGTTTTTTAAAGTATTTCCTAAATAATATTTACAGCAATGAATGTTTTACAAATTTTATATTTTTAAAACAAGTACTGAGGATCCAAGAGTCAGTTCATCAGTAATATGTTTAAAGGAAATTAAAGCATTTCATTCGTTTCATTTGCCTATGTCCCTGCTAGATGATAAAGGCAGGATTTAAAATCCGCAAAGCCAGTTAGTGTCTAAAACTACAGTCAGTGGTGCATTTTGATACTATGATCGTGGAAAGCTAGACACAAATTCACGTATTGTTTGGCATAGAAAGCTTTCAATTAATAACTGTGGAAGATAGCGGCGCCGGTGGTGTAGTGGTGAGCGTGACTGCCTCTCACTCTAAAAAGCCTAGGTTCAATCCCAGTCGGTGCTGTCAGGATTTTATGAGGCATAAAATCTCTGATCACGCCTTCCTTCAAAAGGAAAGTAAGCCGTTGGTCCCCGGTCCATGAGTTTGGGTCGAGGGTGTGGGAGCTGCACACCAAAAAAGCCAAAACAGTGATGTTAAGGTACTCCTGTCAAGAGTTCACTTAAATATTGTGAAGATAATGATATAGAAGTTTGGTGTCTTCAGCAAACTTTCATAAAATTTGATTTTCTACAACATTGTTCAAGACATAAAGCTATTATCTCGAACCAGTAAAAAAATAGTTTTTGTAAGTAAAAATTTGGGTAATTATTTCAAAAGACGTGGACCATTATTACGAGAAACTTCTTCCAAGACACCAAGTCTCTTAAACGACGATAAAGAGGAGAAAAAGGTATCGACCGTCTTTTTTCAGAATGGTCCCACTGTGTGCTGGTAGCAAGACGCAAAACAAGATCAACGGAAAACAAATCAAGGAAAAAACTGTGGAAGAGCTTCAAAGAACACAATGTTGAGAGCAGGCGAAAGCTCGTGTAAAATCGTCAAAGCTAGTCAGAAAAATAAAAATTTAAACTTTTTGACGTAGGACTACGTCTTTGATTTCTACATGGGGGTACACTTTGTAAAAACCGAAAATGGAACATGTAACAAATTAAGAAAGATTTTGAACGTTTAAAACTCAGCTGCCCTTGGTCCAATTTCAATCATTTTATCACCAATCGATCAGAAATATGGCTACGCATCGATAACAATGCTTCCAAATGTTGATTTTCAACAAAAAAACTATTGAAAAACTGGTCAATGTCCAGCATTGTCCAAAAGCGTCGAATTAACTAACAAATCCACCAATTACCTACATGCATATGCTGCTTCTCCAGCACAGTCGTCAGAGAGTAGTAAGTAGACGAAACAAGTCCAAGTGGCATTCGCCTCCGATCCTCGGGCGCGTGCGAATAGGGAGGATGGAATTGCGTAATATTTTGCACACTCATCGCCATATTCAGAACCAAACGCAAAATCTTCGAGATAACCACCATCCGTCGCCTGGCTCGCCGTGGCGGTGTCTGACGTATCTTCGGTCTGATTTACGAGGTGTGCTGAAGGTGTTCCGGAAAAATGAGATCCGTGATGCTGTCACCTACACTAAACACGCCAAGCGTAAGCGGTCATGGATGTCATCTACGTTTTGAAGTGACAGAGACGCACTCTGTTTGGTTTCGGAGGTAAAATCATCACCAACTTTGGCAACAAAACGGTTCTTTTCAAGGCCACCAAGCTTATTACAGTAAAGAGTAGGAATAGAATTCATCTGCCTGTTTGTCCATATTCAGAACCAACGATCACACAAAATGCTCATGTAATCAAACTGGAAGTAGGGGTACAAATTATTTTGATCAACCTTGATCAACTTTGAATCGCCACGGCGGAATATTTTCGATGGAAGAAGCAACAATCTAGCATCTAATTCGACGAAGACGGCAGGAAACATTTGTGAAGCCAAGTTATTTACGAAAGAGAGTGTCGATGAAGAGAATCGATCAATGTAGATAGGACCTATTGAAAAGTGACGCGAGATTTGTTTTCCGTACTGAGCTCCAATGCTACCGACGCCACGGAAGCAGCTCCCACACCTGGACCCTACCAATCGACTCATCAACTCAACCGGAGACTAACGGCTTTACTTTCCGAAGGAAGGCGTGATCAGAGATGTTATGCCTTAGAACATGCCGGTGGTGGCCTTGGTGGTGTCAAACGTATCTCCGGTCTGATCTACGAGGTGTGCTGGAAGTGTTCCTGAAAAATGAGGTCCGTGATGCTGTCACCTACACTAAACACGCCAAGCGTAAGTGGCCATGTATGTCCTCTTCCATCAAGCTTACATCAGTAAAGAGTTGGAATAGAATTTATCTGTGCTTGCTTGTCCATATTCAGAACCACAAGCCCCCAACGACCACACAAAATGCTCTCCAGAGTTGTAATCTTGTAACCAAACTTGGAAGCAAGGGTGCAACTGATTTTGATTGATTCTCTTAATCAACTTTCTCTTTGAAAAAGATTACCACAAATTTGGTACGCCTACAATTCAAAAACGGAAAGAGTTGAGATAATAGATAATTGATCAATTAAAAGAACTAAATGCTCTTCACATTTATTCCGTCCACTAGCGGTCCTACGTCAAGCTTCCGTTCATGCCACTAGGCACAGACCCTTCTACTTGTTTTAGCTATTCATTGAACTTCCCGGAAAACTCATAATTTCCTAGAAATTTTTGAAGCATTCATGAAATTCTCGGAATATTCCATGAATTCTTGGAACTTCTTGAAACTTCCTGCAAATAGTTAATGGAATTGCTCTTAAAATTATCTGATCTTCATCAAAAACTAGGAACATCCCTAAAAATAATGAAACTGCTTAACAATCATTAAACTTCTCTATAGTTATTTGGACTTCCCTGAAGATCTCAGGACATTGCTAATGATTTTGTAACTCCCCAGAGTATCTTGGAGCTTCTGTAAAATTTCTTCAATTTTTCTTTAAATTAATTGAACTGCCCTGAGATTCACTGTTTATTAGAGTGATGCAAAATTTGAAATTTTCACTCGACAATACTTAAACGATTCCAAATCGGATCCTGACTAACCTCTCAAAATTTGATCCCCCTTTTGGTGAAAAACTGAGATGGCACAAACCATTTGAAATTTGTATGGGAATTACTATGGTGAAACCAAGATTTTTGTTCATGTCTATCTAATAATTAGCTATATCGGTCTGCTTCAAAGGTTTTCAACAGGAAATTTTCCCAGCTACAACTTTGCTGGAGACCACTTTTTGATTAAATGCAAGGATCGAAAGTTATCAATGGTTTAATGCGCTGATGTCTTATGATCATGCTCAGCAGGCAACATTGGTGTTTCTAGGGTGTTGAATAGAACACAAAAATCATGGCTATTATGTCACATTGCAAAATACAGTGTTTCCTACAGAGCAGCTGCTTGATCATGTCATAAGTTTACCAATCTCTTAAATAATTAATAACTTTTTCCTATCTCGTTTTACATAGAAACGGTCTTCAGCAAAGTTGTAGCTGAGAAAATTTTCTATAAGACTGGCTATCGAACTGTTTCGCAGCTCAATATGGAAAAAGACTAGAAGACAATGATAAAATGTTGAGATTTCCCATAGAAATTTATATGTAAACTTCAAATGGCTTGTGCGAAGTCTGTTTCTAACCAAATGAGTTGTAACTTTGGGAGGCTAATCAGGACCCGATTTGAAACCATTTAAGCACTGTGGAGCGAAAAAGTCAAATTTTGCATCAGTCTACTGTTCATCCATGAAGTTCTTGGTACTGCCCTGAAATTAATGTAACTGTCCTAAAATCTTTAAACTTCCCTGAAATTATCTGGACATCTGTAATGCTCCTAAAAATTTCAAAAGTTTTCCGAAATTTTCTAGCGTCCTTAAAATACTTGTAACTTCTTAAAGTTTCTCAAAATTATGCTAACGTTCATGCTACTGTCCTTAAGTTATCGTAACTCACGATCACAGATCTCTGAGCCTTCCTAAAGATCTCTAGACCTAGAAACAATTGAGTTTACGGACTGGTGATATAAAAGACGTATACCTAGTCCACTCGCTGTTTAACTCAAGATTGATTTATTGTTGCCTATCCAAACTTAAATTGTACCTACAGAAGGTGCCTGGAACCATCCGTACTCTCTTGATCGCACCAATCACAATCGAGCCAATTTCCATTTCCATTTCCATAATTAATTAACACTAATGCAACAGTTATAGTTCGAAAGAGAGTGAGAGTTGTTGGTTGAAAAAAAGAGGATAATGCAAAGTGCACACCCGGTCGGTACTAATTCATATGAACTCAGTTAAGCCGAGGCATGCGTAATACGACACTTTTGTTTGTGTCGAACAGGTTTGGAATAGGTGGTTGACCAGTGGCAAGATTGCTGCCGGTTAACACTTTTAAAAGATGATTCGTTTGCATGGAAACAACGATTCATGACTTTTACACTAGTTTCCCGTAGGTACTTGGATCTTCTTTAAAGTATTCACATTTTTTCCAAGTTCTCGGGATTTATCTGAAGCTTTCTTTGTCTTCCTGGAAGTTCTCTGGATATCTCTAAAGTTTCTAGAACTTCTTAAAAGTTCCTGAAGTTCTCCTGAAGCAGATGGAACTGCCTTGAAGTTGTTTAAGTTTCCCTGTAGTGTTCAAAATTTTGAGATGTTATGCCTCAGAACATTCCTGTGGCACCGACTGGCATTGATCCCAGGCCCTTTGGGGTGAGAGGCAATCACGCTTACCGTATAGAACACTTAAAAAAGCAATTTTGATATTACCTTGCTTGAAAGTCACTGAAAAGAAACAACTTTTTAATTCTATTGAATTAAATCATAAAACGATTTTGATAGCTTTCAATATGAACAAATCTGTTTTTAAAATGGTTTAAAAAGGTTTGGATGACATTAAACGGATTACTGTGAACGGAGCGAAAAAAAACTGAACCGCCTTGGCTCGCTCGACTCACAATGTTGGACGGCCCTTGGACTTTGGATAATTCAGCAAACTTCTTGCAATTTTCTTGAATGGAACTGTCATGAAGCACTTTGATCTCCATTGCAGTTATCGAAGTTTTCCGGAAATTTACCTTGAAGTTTTCGGAACTTCCAGATGCTAATGGATCCAACATAAAGTTTTGAAAATTGTCCATGAGTTATTGGAACTTCATTTAAATTTCCGGAATTCTCCTGACGGGGGACTTTCTTGTTAGTTTCCCTTCTAACACGTCAGGCCAGCCAGGGTTCACTTGGTGAGTGAGTTCGTTCCATTTTGTCCTTTATAATATTTTCATACTTAATTTTCGAGTATTAGTACTAGTACTAGTGATACTACAAACATTTCCAACTCATTAAATACGCGTCAATCAAGCAATACAAGCAATACAATTAATGATTCCACCATTGAAATGTATTGGAGCGGGGCTAACCTTACGGAATGCTTCGGAATGCATGCTTTCTTGTCACCTTTTAACACCCGGAATTGAGCTTTTTGCAATTATTTATATAAAAGATGGTTGCATGAGGATTCTATCCATAATTCCACTGCCAGTCAGTGGGAGTTAGATTGTAAATACACACCCTATAAAAACAACTGTTGCAAGTTTGATCAAAGTAGTCGATCGCGTTCAGAAATAACGTCAAATGGAACTAGAAAGAAGAAAAAATATTGTGCACAAACACCAGGAAAATCCGTAGTGGTCCAGTTCCAAGCTGACTAAAGGGCTGAAGATGCCGAAAACAACAGTTTGTCCAGTGCTCACAACCTACAAGGAAACCTTGGTCCGATTTGGCCAGCTGCCACTACTCCAAGGTGGTCCCCAAGCTAATGAATCCTCCGAATTGCCCTGAATTTCGACCAATCGAAAAATACTGGGCAATTTCAAAACAGGGACTTCGATGAAGTGGCAGGGCAGTCAAGGACTTCCAGCCATTTCGGGCAAAATGGAAGAAATGTGCTGATTCCTCGTCCGTTTCCACTGTGCTGGCGCTGATGGGCTCCATCAAGAGGAAGGTTCGAGATTTCGTTCAAACTGGAGAAATGTAAACATCAAATTCTGTTACTTTGAAGTTTTAATAAAAGTACTGTAAAGCAACCATTAATGGACTTTTTAAACTTATTCAATCACGAAAGACAGGTCTTTTCGTGCGTACCAATTAACTTTTAGTCAGCCTTTAACAATAACTTAAAAATGAGTTTTATTCCATTGCAATGGACAATCAAGTCTACATAGACCCTCGGAAGTGGACTGATATTCAAAAATAAACACTTACTCACTTATACATCCTGAGCTCACTCATAAATCCTAACCAGTGATGCGTAGGGCTGTCTCAGTAACTTTCTCCGTTGATTTCAATAACACTTGAAAAATGTTGGAAAGTATGGAAGCTTGGATCTGCAAGAGTTATATGTTTTAAAGTTGTCATGGTATATATATTTATGATATACCTCCAACATTGAAGGTACCATTTCATTACAATCAGCGCCCTCCTCCTTTTAGAAACTGTATACTTTTGGAAGGAATTAATTATAACATCAAGTACCTGGCAAACAAAGAATCAGGCTTTAAAGAATCAGCGAATGATGTCACCCTCTTTTTGTACCTTTTCCTGAGAACGGTGAAGAAAAATGAAAGCAAATACACACACTTTAATCTCCAAGGACCTTTTATAAAACCCCCTTGTGATGTAATGTCTGGCGGACTGGCATTTGCAGATGTTTGATTTATCGCGGGTGCTGTTTCATTGTGGCGAAAAGGTTGCCGTCATCACTGCAACGAGATTCTATGAAGGTTGGCCTGCGCTTAGCTCCCCTCTAACAATCACTGAGGTTACTTTACTGAGCCTGTGATGAGGGTGGTGGTTTGGTTTTGCGATAAATTTGAATGCTACTTTTAACCTGCAAAACGGGTGACTGAAATTTCAAATATACTCATGAATTTGATAAAATTTTCAAACAAATCAATTGACAAACCACGTTGTTATTTCCAGCGTGGTGACATGTTTAAAATTAAATTTTCAAACCAACTCCCTCAGTTTCAGCAAGAAACCTCACCTGTCATTTGCAGTCATTGTCGGTTTCAGCTCTGTAACTCTGCGAAGGGAGCTCATTGCGATGCCGATAAAATCATTCCCTTTCCTTTATTTTCACTGAGCTAAAGTCTATACGGTCGATCAGACTCACTCAAAATTAAGTTGAATGTTCTGGTTTTTCCAGGAATCTCGAATATGAGGAAAATCGGAATAGGTTTCACTCGGTCTATTGGTCTATTAGTACTAAGTAGTCCTAAGCGGAATAAAATTTTCCTCATATTTCACAACTTTTGCACGGAAAATTCAACTCTGTTTTGAGTAAATCCACTTTTGCCGAAATTGAGTCATCTCGACACAATTTTGAGTTGGTCTTATCAACCGTGCACTAGAGATTTAGCGCGGTAGTGCCAATATTCCAATATTGTCTAAGAATCTGCACTAAATATGCGAAGGAAGCGATAAAAGCCATCCGTATAAAAGAGAGCACATCCTTTTAGTGCCTTTCGAGTGAGTCTGGAACATCGACAGTAGAAGAAGGAACGAGAAAATATTATTTGAATTTTTCCCGCTCATTACTATGCTGATTGAGCACCAACTCCACCACCATGCTGCGACACCATTCGATGCTTACTGGAGAAAATGGTTTCTGCTCGGGAAAGGTGTGGTGGTGAAAACTTTTCTTTTTTTTTCGTTCTCGTTGAGCGCTTCTAGTAGTTTTAGGTTTAATTATTTAGTGGAAGTGGAAGCTGTGGTGTACAGGGAAGAAGATTAGCGTTGAATAATTAAAATTGATTTTAAGAAAAACTTTTGGACAGGTGAAGTGGAAGATTTAGCAGATCATTAATCTTTGTTTAATTAGCAGGGACGATGATCATTATTAAATGGCTTCGTCCTTCAAAAACTGATTGCTCGTCGCATAGACATTTTTATATGTTGTTGCAGCTTTGTGAAATCTGCATTTTAAATTGTATGAAATTTAATTTTCTTCACAATATCATCGTTTTCAATTTTCCTTCAAACAGTAGTGCTTTTCCATATCATAAATTACTTCAAGATGAATCCATCGTCTGTTCTCCCAGTTTTGACAACTACCAATGCATCACATGCTACCGAACTACGAATAAGCACCATCTGCGGCGAACGATAAGAAAATTCATTTTTATCGTCATTTTGGAACATGGTTTTCTGCCAGACAGACAAACCCTCCCATGCTATGGCTTCTGGGAAGCACTTACATGCACCCAACCGCGCCGCGTGTCTACATCAACGTTTCTGTTAGCGGTGTATAACTGCCACACGGCCGATTAAACCAACGCTAATTTTAGCTTTCGTTCACTCAAATTCACAAATAAATGTAGGTAAAATTTTCCTCGATTTTCCAGCAAAAACTTTTCGAATATTAGGAAATTTGAGAGAGGTTTCACTTAGTCTATTAGTATACTCCTAGACTGAGCCGAATTTCCGTCGATTTTCCTCATATTCGTGCAGATGTTTGAGGAAAAGCAAGGACAATTTTACGCAGTCTTTGAGCGACTTACACTCCCGATCATAAGTTTGAAGTTTCCCAAAAAAAAAACATGCAAATGTGTTTTGATCATATCTCTGTCATTATACGTCCAATTATAGTTGTTCTTAGTTCATTTGAAAAGTATTTAATGAAACTTACTTCATCCGTAAGTGGCTTATTTTTGTTTTTCAGATTTTGTATACTAAAAATTCACGTAAAATTACAACATTTTTCAAAATATACACTGATTAATCATGACTGGTTTTCTAAGAATTGGGTCGGCTAAAATTTTAAATGGTGGTAGAACCCTCATTGAATACTCCAGAAAATTTGGTAGAGAAGATTTGAATAATCAAAATATGTCATCGATCACCCTAAAAACAAACCCTGAAAAAGTTTTATGATCATATCTTTGCTATTTTGCGTCCAATTTTAGACATGTGGTAAGTGGCTTAACATATTTTTAAAATTTTTATTGAAAAAAAATCACAGTGACTGTTGGGCGTTCGTGTGTGTGTGTATGTGTATTCCCTCTAACCCCCACTGGCCGGCTATGGTAATTGTAGACAGCTTTAGTCCGGGAGTTAGATGGTGATAGCTCTATTGCAGATCCAGCAACCCATTTCAGAATGTCTGGATAGTCACGCCCATTTCGAGGTTACTTTCACTTACAATAAGCCCCAAATGTATGTACCTCTATCAATTGGATATTAGTATTACACACACACTTCCAGTTTCAAAATGTTCTTTTGAATCCTGGCACGTATTTAGTTTGTTTATTTTTTTTAATTGTAAGAATTATTTGGACTGGTCTCACCATGTTAATTTGATCCTCCAATGTATGGGTTCCGTAGATTTGTTTTTCTCTACGCTTTGCATCTCATTTCGTGATTCACCTTTGTCGTAATACTTCCTTTAAAGAACACACATTTTCATGCATTTCCATGGTCATCTGGGAGGAGTTTCGCATCTATTGCTTTCCCCAGGAATCGTTCATGGCCACCAGATACCACCCGTCTAGTCTTGGGCGTATCCAGCGAGGTGTCTTTAAGATTGCTCGCAATCTCCGACACCGGCGTGAGACCAGCAGCCGAGCACTTTTGCAAGTGGAAAACTTGCTGATTCACGGCAACGTCGTCCACCTAATCACCACCAAAACTCGCGACGGTCACATTATCAGCACGTTCCCGGGTTAATTCGCCAACCGGACCGGATTCAAACGCGCCCACGGTGACGAATCTCTCAAGAGAATTACACGCCGAACGTGTGGCATCCAAACTCGGAGAACCGGGCTCGCGGGAGGCAATGGAAACAGACACCGAACAATGAAAATGAAGCTGCGTAATAGATTTTGGAGGTTAGATTCAAGGTTAACCGAGTCACTCAAGGCAAACGTAGGCAAAACACGATATATCACTAAATGATTACTTTATGAACACTTGAAACGAAATCTCAGAACGAAAATTAACAAATTTATAGCAAAACTTGTTTAGTTCGCTGACGAAAAATACGTAGCAAAAGAAAAACACGTCAGTTTTCAAGCGCGGCCTACTGCGATCCAAATTAACGGTGACTGTGGGGTGACCCCAAACTTATGATCGAGGACTTGAATACATATTTTGATGATTCAAATCTTCTCCACCAAATTTTCTATTTTATACGTTTTTCCTCCAAATTTTCACAAAATTGGCCCGTTCTACTACTACTTTCATGTCAAAATTTCTTCTTCTCCTTCTTCTTCGCCTTTCAAGCTTATTGCTTATCGCATATTAAAATCGTTTTATTGTCTCAGATTATATTGTATTCATCATTTCGAATAGACTTTTGCAGATAATATATTCAATATGAATAAATGAATATTAGTTCATCCGCCTTGTTAGATTCGTGGATTTTAGGAGTGCCTCTGCTTACGTGTTTGCCCCTCGGTTTTTGGCTCTTTGTAAATTCAGATCGGTAGCTCAAATTCATCTTGCTATTAACTGGAGCTGCATACAAGACAATATCTTCGAAGGGATGGTGGCTAAAGCCCGATTCAAAGTAAATTTGGACGCATTCAAGTGATCATAACTCAAGAATTAAACAACATACACGGTTGATCAAAACGTTAAACAAAAGGGTATTTATTCAGCTTTCAAACGATGTATAACAAGTTATTACATTTCACCGTTTCAAACGAAATGTCGCACTTTACTTGTGATCGATGCCATCATGATCTGATTAGTCGCTGGTGACACTGTACCGGCGAACTTATTCCACTTTAAACGCATTTGTTGTGCATTTATCACTTCTTTACCGCATCCTCAAAGTTTTCGCTTGACAATTGCCCAATATTTTTCAATCAGTCTGAACTCAGGGCAATTCCATTCTAGTACCTCCTTAGAGTAGTGGCAGCTGGCTAGATCCGGCCAAAACATAACGTTGGTCTTGTGTTGCCGAATGAAGGGTAAAATCCGCTTTTTCAGACACTCTTTAATGTAAACCTTCGACGTCATTGTGTGAGATGTGATGAAAACCTTGGTTATAAGGCCACAACTGCAGATTCCTTGCCAAATCATTAATTTCTGAACACTAATCAGCAAAAAAAATTATATCTGGAAGGGACCAGTTGCCAGGTAAAATTTTCGTCCGGGGATTTGTTTATAATCCATTTTGACATATGTTTCGTCATCCATTAAAATACAGCCATCAAATTTCGTCAAAGCTCGTTCGTATAGTAATTGTGCTCGCTTTTTGGCCACTAAATTTTGTTGCAGGGAGCGATTCGGATGTTTACTGCCACAAAAAAGACTTATATCCTTCTCTTGAAAGGATGTTACGCACGGTGGAAAAGTTGGAATCGTATTTCTTAGCCAAATCACGTATGGAGACACCTGGGTTGCTTTTCACATACCTCAACACCTTGCTCCTCAGCTCTGTGTTCCTAGTGCCACTTTTATGATAGATGCGCTGTGCTCTATCCATACTCAGAGTATCCTTGTAACGTTTGATTACAAGACTCACCGTTGACTTTGGGAATTTTAACACTTTTGCTATTTTTGAGGCAGACCACGAAGGGTTCTCTAGATGTTTGTGCACAATTAATTTTCTTTTCTCAAGTTCCATGATCCGTAATTTCGGGATGCGTCGATCAATCGAGAAAAACTTTTCAACAATTTCTTCGTCAATGAAACATCAACAAATGCCTGTCAAACGTTTTTTGTTCCAACCACCAGGGGCGCGGTGGTGTATTAAACCGTGCGTCCAGATTTACTTTGAATCGAGCATTACCTTACATACATTACATTACATTACATTAGTTCTACCGCCTTGTTAGTTGGCTATTAAACTTAACTACGTAAACAGTTTTTTAGGATTCTTAACCTCCCTCCTTTTGCGTAGACAATTGTCCATACAAAAAAATTAATTTAAATTTGTATGGGCCGTGGATGATTTCCACCCTAAACTGTCTACTTAATTTATGAACAGCCCCTTAGAAAGATTTTTGGTTTTACGGTACTTTTGTGAAAACTGATTGATCATGATGATTTCTTTATTATAGAGATTTTGTGAAAACTTAAAAACTTGATACAAATTCAATTCGGTATGATAAAATATCCCCTCATTAGTTTTAAGTAATCAAACTATTTTCACTTGAAAATTTCACCAATATCCAATAATTCAGTAGACGATGTCGAAGATGTTATTTTAGTTTGTTGAACATGTCAACTAGGGATAAACAATTAATTTTTCCGATTACTGTATACGTGGAAAAACAAATCAAATTCTTAAATTCATTCAAATTAGTATGTGTCCCAGAAGATCGTCAACAATTTAAAACTCTTGGTTACTCCAAGAGTTACCAGATTTAAAATCCGATTTTTAGTTTACTGGGCGCAGAAGTATCAACTTAGGATGAGAAGTTTCAAAACTTTTCCAAGGACTACAAGAAGTCCAGAAATGGGGAAATTTTAAAGATCTTCTTGGGCAAGTTCTGAGTACGTCAATACAGTTCCATAAACTTCAAGAAATTTTCGTGAACTAACCAGATGAAGATTGCAGAAGTTCATGACAGTTCCAATAACCTCAATAACCTTTCAGGAAACTTCCAGAAAACTTCTAATAAGCTTCAATACCTTCGAAAAAGGTCAGAGAGCTTGAAGAAAGTTCTGATAAGTTCAGTGAAGTTCCATGAACATGCGAAAAATTAAGGAAAATTCCTAAAACTTCCAGAAAATGTCCAGAAAATTTCAAGGAAGTTGCAAGACCCATCAGCAAAATGTTATGGATATTTCGTGAAGTTCCGAAAATTTCAAGAAAATTTTGAAAAATTTATGTTAGTTTCATTAACATGTTTTTTTTTTTTTTGTTCAAGTGGGGGAACCTTCCAAAGCTCTGAGAATTTCATGTAAATTCCAAGAATTTCAAGGAAGTCCCGACAACTTCAGGCTAGTTCTGAGAACTTAAAGGACTTCCATAAGTACACAGAAGTTTTAAGATCTGATTTCCGGAAGCAATCCAATAAATTCAGGAAAATTGCAGGAACTTTAAAGAAGTTTCCAAAACTTCAAATGAGTTTACAGATTTTAAGGGCAGCATCGTGAAGTTTTGGGGCAGTACTGAAAACTTAAAATTAGTTCCATGAATATCAGGAAAATTGCGGAAATTTCTGGAAATTTCAGCGAGTTTCAGATAAATGTCGATAATAATAAGGCAAGAAAATAGCGAGAAATATCAAGAAGTTTAAAAAATTACAGATGTTACAGAGAACATCAGAGAATTTAAAAAAAAACATGAGAAAAATTTCGATAACTTCACAGAAGTAAGTCCAGCATACAAGTAAAGACTGGAACGCGCAAAAATTGGTCGACAAAAAATCGTTTCTTGCAGTCAAAATTCATATTACAAAAATCTTCTTATTTTTCTTGTGGTTTTTTTTTTTGTTTATTAATTTATTTGATAAGGCTCAACCGAATTAACTTTACAGAGCCGAGGATTCTTGGTCACTATACAATACATCTTAAAAATATAGTCAAAAGATACAACACAATAAACACTTTATCTTCCGCTATCCAAAAAGCCTCCTCCATCAGAACTGGAGCAGCTTCCAGTAGTTTCATTGTATGGCAAATTGTTGTACGCCAACGAGGGTCAGAGCGCGTCCATTGTGGCAATGGACGCAAAACGTGGTCAGCACTCACACACTCATCACGAAACGGTTGCTTTCCAAAGTCGACGACGCATCGACCGAAAGAACTGCTGATGAAGAACAATGAGGAGGACCACACAATGGTTGCTGCCGAGAAAACAGACGATCGCGTAGCACACATCGAGAGTGGTCTGCTTTTGTCGACAGCCGAGTGAACACTGATTTTTCTTGTGGTAGTTCAATTCATATATTTAAAGGAAAAGATGTTCGTTTATTCTTTTGGTTTGCCAAATCCGAACTGCCGTGCCTTCCGCTTAACCCCTTTCATTAAAATTTAGACAGTGGTCTCATCGACCTTATTCGCCGCAAAACGTCAGTTGCTCGTTTTCCATGGATTCATTAGTTTTTTTTCCCATAGTGGCAGCTCGCCAAGTCCGGCCAGAACAGCACAGGTCTATTATGTTGCTTTAGGAATGGTAGCAGCCGCTTTTCCAGGCACTCCTGGGCGTAGATCTCTTGATTGATGATTCCCGTAGTAGTGAAAATGCCACTTTTTAGACCACACGTGCATATGGCCTGCCAGACGAGATATTTTTTCGGGAACTTCGATAGTTTGATGGTTTTGAAAATTTCAGCCACCTTTCCTTTTCCTGATGCGGTATAAAACTCCTGTCCCGGAAGCTGCTTGCAATCCGCCTTCACAGCAGATTCGTATACAGCTTTCGGGACCGCTGCTTTGCCGACGTGCTTTGTTTGTAATCTCGGTTCGCCACCTTCACCTTCAACCCGGCTCGTTTCTTGGCCCGCTGCACAGTAGTATGAGCTTGCCAGCGACGTCCCGGATAGAGAGGTTAGGATTCCGCTTATATTTCACCGTCACCTTCTTCGTCGTCGCTGCCACGTCCGGATTACGATTGCCTCCGCTTCCAGGCTTCCTGGTGGTCGACAGACGCTCCCCGAACACTTTTAAAACGTTTGTCACGGTCGATTTGGCCACATCCAACAATTTTACCACCTTGGCGTGGGAGAAAGTCGGATTCTCTTGCTGCGCGAGCAAAATTTTGACACGCTGCTCCTCTTGCTTGGACGTCATTTTGAAAACTGGAGAGTAAACAATGAAAACTCATCATAGCAACCATTGTATATACACTCAACTTCCAGATGCAGCATTTCAGGTTTTTTATCTAGGGGAAGGACAGCTCCAAGTATCAGTATCAATACCGATGGTGGAAATATTAAATATTTTAATATGTGTGATATTTGCGAATCTTATAATTAGTCTGACAGTTGTTTTTTGTTTGTTTTTGACTATTTTGGTTTTAAGTGTACATTTGACATTCGTTTAATCAAAAATGTATTTCACACGAGAGGCATGTAATTCCTTTGTGATCTTGCTGGCCACCACCACCAAAATCCGCTCCTTGTTCTCATAAATTCGGCATTTTTTGGTAGCTGTTCTCAGTGCACATAATCGGCCATTCACAGCGATTAATTTCCACGAATTCTTCATCGTCTGTGAACCAATGTGCTGTTCTCCAATGGATCTAGAATCGATTGACAACGCCGCCCCTGTTAACGGAATCCCAGAGTGATGGTTCCGTGGTTGTATTACGCTCGAATCGCTATGAGCATGCAACTCAGAGAGATTTGTTGCTGGGGGAACGTCCAGTACCGTTTTTATCATGAAAAGCCGAAGTCGAAATCGATCAGAGCTATCGAAAACGAAAATCTAGGTAAAAATTATGACTAACAGAAAGCTGCAGTAAACATAAACAACAATGGTGCAACGTCATTGAGTGTATGCGTTAAAGTTACACTGTTATTTTTTTTACTTTGAAGCTTTCCGCTTGACAGTTAATATCATTAATATTTATACTAAAAATTATAATAACTACCAATTTGAGCAATTTTTACATCAAATATTACTTCAGATCAAGTTGTACTTCCCCTAGTTTTTTATGCATTATTAACAGAAATACACCAATTTGAAGTTGGCCAATTTTTACGCGTTCCAGACTTTAAGTGCACAAAACGTCCATATGTTACGAGATCTTCAGGGTAGGTTAATTATTTTATGGGCTATACCAGACACATCCTCAGAAGAATAACGAGAACGTCAGGGAAGTTCCAAGAACTTCAGAAAAGATTAGAGAACACCTAAGTGGTTCACTCATTTTTTAGAAACTTTTAAGCACAGTGACGCCGATATTGTTGTGGTAAGCGTGATTGCCTCTCAGCCCAAAAGGCCTGGATTCAGTCCCAGTTGGCACCGCCGGGATTTTCTGAGGCATAAAATCTCTGATCACGCCTCTGATTCGATCCTTCGGAAGAGAAGTAAGGCCGTTGGTTCCCGGTACATGAGTTGAAGGGGTCAATAGATAGGGTCCAGGTGTGGGAGCTGCCTCCCTGGCATCGGTAGCATTGGTACTCAGTACGGAAAACAAGATCGATGGAAAACAAATCAAGGGAAAACAACTTTAAAGCAGATCCGAGGTTTTCGGGGAAGCTTTATGAACAGACTGCGATAATAAGGTACGATTCTGAAAATTTCTATAAAACTTTAGCCTCTTTTAGATAAAATTTGAGAGTTATGGAAGTTTCAGCAATGTCCTGTCAATTCGTGAGAAATTTAGAAAACTTCATACATTTTTTGGGAACTTTACAAAAGTCCAGAAATGATCAGGTGAAGAACTTCATGAGAATAGCGTAAACTTTCGGGTAGCGTCAAGAATGTCAGAGAGGGTCAATGAATTTCAGTTCAGTTCAATTAACTTGACTAGAAACTCAGGGAATTTCTGTAAAATTCCCCGGGGATACCCGGAACATGTGCGGGTGTAGCCAGCATGGTGCTGGTTACTCATCATGACTCTTATTGAACTTATTTTCGAATTCTCATATGAATTGATTTATTGTATGATGGACTTGGCGCGTTTTTGAAAATTTCTGGCCTCAAGACCCATACCTGCCGAAATATGTTCCGGTCATAGCTCCGGAACCAGCGGAATGATTCCAAAAACATTCAATAGCTTTCTATAGGCATCGGTTTTCTTTTCAATACTGTGCTAAACTAATGCAACATTGCCATGGCACTTTGACTGACTTGCGGTTATTTTACTCATTGACGTTAAATGTAATCGTTAGTCAGTCCCACTCAGATTTGGATTATAATATAAAACTTTCACGATATTTTATGCAATATTGTTTTCTAAACTTAGATGTATTCTATCACATTGCACGTCTATTTTCAAAATTATTCCTTCCAAATAAGTGTAAAATGAGAAAACTTGTAAAATCTTTGAACGCCGTCTTCTCATTTCCAGTTTTTTACATATGGGACTGACTTGCGGTAATGGGCAGTATAATCATAGAGGTAACTCTAAGACCAGAAGGACCCGAAGAAACGAGCTTAACTTATTGGCTCAGCTCTGGTACTATCTTTGGTCCAAGCTAATCGATGCACCCCTCGAAACATAGGAAAATCCACAAGCCCCTCATTTTATCTGTCAAAATTTCACAGCGAATCAAAACAAACATAGTGTGGTACTAGAATTTCGACTAGAATGGGGTACGCTTATAGATGTACTTGGGACCAATAGGCTAGTCGAGTAGTGAGCCAATTTAAAATCGTTAGTTTCCACCGGTTGGTATAATTGTGTGCCCAGGGAAGTCGATAAATTTTCCAACCCGAAAAAATCTTA
Source organism: Ochlerotatus camptorhynchus (assembly GCF_037179485.1). NCBI lineage: Eukaryota > Metazoa > Arthropoda > Insecta > Diptera > Culicidae > Ochlerotatus > Ochlerotatus camptorhynchus. The sequence goes on from NW_027040719.1 coordinate 1,235,563, forward strand.
GACCGAACGGAGAATCGAACCCAGCAACCTCCAGCCCAATTCTGATAAAAGCAGTTATGATTTTTTAGAGTTAATTTTGAAAAATGTAGTAGCTTTGGGTGAACGTTTAGTATTCAAAATTGGACAATTAGGGGAAATGGCTCTAATGTTGGCCTATGGATCTAAGATTGGGCCCATCTATCAATTTTATCTAGATTAACGCGTCGTTGGGACGGTACTAATGGATAGTTTTGGTTGCTATTGAAAATTTAGTCGATTGCTGAATTTATGTATGAGCCCAAATTAGGGTGTCTTAGGCTGACATTACATACATTTCCCCTATATGAAGCCATTTATCGACCAATAAATTTCCATTCAATACCTTTCAAATAACGTAAAGAGAACGAAATTTTGACGTAAAATGACAGAGATGTAAACGATGCGATTATGAGCGAAAAACTACTCAATTTTGAGTCGATCTCATCGGCCATGCGTCACCGAGCGCTTTCGTTATTCATATAAATCAATAGAGTGTAAACTCTATTCAGCTCCCATTTGCTTCCGTATGTATGTTCACATTAGTTGACAGAGCTGAAATTCAATATCATCAGGATTGCTACCACCTATCCGGCGAGGGAACGTCACCATAGTTTTCCAAATCTATGCGTGACTTTATCGTTATCCTCCCTCTCTTTTTCCTGAACGAGACTGACTTCGCCGATGATTATTATTACGCTAGACTGGATCTTATCATCCGGCATATGTGTCGCCTCGTGTGATTAAATGACTGGTGTTCCCCGTGTCACTTATGTCGTAACGAATGCCGTATGAAAGAACGACAGCTACGCTATCCACGCAGATTTATGAATAATTCAAACCGGTGATGAATTTCAAACAACCCTGGTTCGTGCTTATTACGTGACACAACATTATCTGCATAGATTTGCATCTTTCTGCGAGCGATACAAAAAACCTAGGGTGCATAACTTTAACTCGCAATTTCAAATTGAATTTTATGTGACACTTAGGGACTTGTTCTAATCCCGATTGATCGAACGAATTGTTCAATATCTTTGATGAACGTGATTCCATTTCCTCTCTCTTGAAACTATCTATAACCCTTCGAGAAATCACCCGGAAGCAAAGTGTAAAAGGCATGAAACGATAATAGCCTTCTTATGTGCACAGTACCTTTCCAAATCCAGGCTTAGTAGGAAGGAGTTTTTCCACTCATTATATCCATCAGGCTTCGCACACGTATGCGAAGGTTATTGCTGTGCTCGTAGTCTGTGGTGACCATCATTTCACCGCATTTTTTTCCACAAACCCTACTGAAAAAGGGAAGTCATTTCGGAAGTGGTTTCTGCAATTGCCTGGCTGTGGCTTATCATAATAAGATATGTGGGATTGCTGCTGCTGCTGGACTGCGCAGCTACTGTTGTGGATTTCCTAATGTGCAGTGCCATAAAGAGCGTAATGGATTTCATTTTTGATAATGGACAGAGGGATCGAGCAGAATGGAAGTAATCCGATTGACCGGTGCTATGCTTGGTGGAACTGAGAGACCAAATGCTCGGTTGAGTAAATGTGTGATTTTGTGACTGCTACAGTTTTTGTTAGATCTTAGCTCATGTATTAAAGTTTCAAGCGAGAGAGACATTAGATTTAAGTTCCGTCCTTAAATATATTCTGCTTTGATGTTTCTGGGTCGTCAGAAGTGGTTATGCAAAGTTTCGAGAGCGATACCCGTACACTAGGGTAAATGTTGGCTTCGGCACCCATTGACTGTTTTCGGCAACCAAAATTTAAGCGTTAATTTCACTATGTTTTCCCATCAACGCACTTCCCTGAATGTGTCCAAACGATTGTTTAGCCTTTCAGCTTCAATCTGATTATATTTGAACGATCGAGCAATCCAGTAATGCTACATTTTTCTTCAAATAAAGCATACGCACTACAAAATGAGGTTGATTTCGAGTTGCCGATAATAGAACAGCTGGTTAGCACGCAGTTCTAATGGGAAGGTTGCCGAAGAAAAAGAGACTGCCGACAATAGTCACACTCACCTGAGAAGTTTGGAGCGTTGTAAAAACGCATTCAAAACGTTTTGAAAAATTCTGTCGGTCGAGAGAAGCAAGCAGCAGATGAATGTAAACAAACAGACACATCATATATGTGCGTGACGCTGAGAAAATGCTAGTAGAAGTGCAGACGCTGCTTAGATTGACGAGAATACGTAAATTCCCCTACATAGACAGTTATTGAGAAATTTTAATTGTTATAGTTTTTCTCACATTGGTTTAAAAAAATGTACACACCTTCTAGGATGATCGGATAAAATTGATATTCCTGGTAAAATATGACGTATACTCTATCCGGGCTTGAAATCAAAGTTGATTTAATTCAGTTACACCACACGCTATGTCTGAAGGCACTTTTTTTTTTGAACTTTCATGTACCTCAGTTTATTCATCACAGGAAGTTAGAATGGATCCTAACGACCAAATCAGTGATGGTTTTAAAATATTTCATCTTGGGTTTTTTGAGAAAAACTATTTTGAAATATACTTAGTCGTTTATGAAGGCGTATATGGACTACTGACGATACAAAACTGTTACGGATCGAAACAAATACAGCTGAATATGATTGTTGAAGATTAAAGCATAAAAAATACTTCGTTTCAATGGTACAGTAAGATTTCCTCTTCGGCACCGTAAGATATCGTAACTTTGTCAGGATCTCATAATGTTTAAAATAATAAAATAATTATACAATGGTTTATTCTCTAAATTTACTATAATTATCAGTTCCATCTGTTTCATCCATTCTTATAAATGCTTAAATCTAAAGAGAATGATAAATAACATGGAGCTGTCAAGATAAGGAGATTACTTCAAATGAGCACTACTAAATATACGATACTACCGCTTTCATCAGATACGACTGAAATTATTTTCCACTGCTTTATAGATACTCCATGTTTGCTTGACAATTGCTGCAGCAGCCACAGAATTTGATGCGTTATTGGGATCATTATTGGCCGCGTTGCCTTTCGTCATAGCTGATTTGAGACCGGGCTAGATAGTTTGACGGTCGGTATGTATCATGCGTATGAAACATAACAAAAATATAGTGTAAAGTTATGTACATACTGACCTTATTAACACTCGGATTAAGATCTTTCTTAAAGCTGAGTAAATCTTCGTGAGAGATTTTTTACCTGATTGTTTTAAATTTAAGCCCACTGGTCGTCCAGCGACGTTTGAAAACTTATCACGGCTAGTTTTTTGCTTGCTATCTCTCTAATGCTTTTGGCAACAAAGTGATCCTTACTTTCATCTGCCAACTCGGAGCGATTCTGAAGTTTCCGGTTTTCACTACATGCATGACGTTCCCCAGGTTCTTCTGCGTCATAAATGATTTCAAGGGGTAGGTCACTCAGCCCATAGTGTCGAAATTAGATTCGACACAGCTTGGGCACATCTATCGGCACACCTTCGGCACAATCTAGTAGGCATTAGATTGTTTTTAATAAATTGGGAGCACTGACGGACAACTGTCATTGAAGTTGTTCACAACATTACGTGCTGTTTACTGAATATTCAAGAAAGTCCTCTAATTGAATATACCAGAGGAACTCAGACCAGCAGTTCACTTCTCGGTTCACTTATAGATCTAAATACGAAATGAAGGTTCTAGACTGGGCTCAAGCGAAAGAGGCAGTTAATCAGTACCTATTAGTACCCTTAATTCAAACAATGCTGTAACTCACACAAAACAAACTACAGAAGTCATATTCATCATCCTCTTCTATAGTCGGTCTCCAACAACGTTCCCAACCCCGGTTCCAACTCTTTCCGACCGCTGATAGACCGTTGCATTTCACATCACGAAAAACTAAGTTTCTAGTCTGCCTTTGAGCGCATTTAAAACCCTTAAACACAAGACTTTTATTATCTTATGAACACAAAACACCACAATTTCACACACCCGCCTTTTTCCGCGGGTCATCCTCAATTCGAATTATCCTTGCGATTTCATTTTCATTTTCATTTTGCAGCGTTTGGTGGGGCAATGGGAGCGCAAGTCAATCCAAAGCCGAGGATAAAGGAAGGGTAATGGCTGAATAGTCTATGGGGACCACTTGAACGCCATGGGAAAAGGAAGGAATTGAAGAGGTCGGTTATTGTGGGGTTTTGAGGAAATGACACATAGTACTAGATTTGTGTTGCAAAATGTAAAGAAACCGAGAATCCATCTCCCACTGATTCATCCTTTCACATATATACCAAATTGATATTTTAAAGCAACCATCAAAATAAACAGACAATATATGTAAAGGCTAGTTGCCTCCCTACGCGGACCCCTCGCATCCTAACTCTTTTGTTAATCTACTTAATGTTATTAGGCTGTCTAAATTTTCTTATTTAAGTTCGTTTGATGATTAGGATATCTCATTAGTCTAAATTAATAAATAATTGAAATCTCTAATTTACCTAATCAGCCATAACTCATGCTTTATTAAGTACCTAAACTGCTATGTAATCTAAAATTTAACGTGTTTCAAGTAATTTTGGCTTTGATCTATATTTATTATAGCTTAGATCGACCCAGGTGACACCTTCAAGTGACTAAAATGCTTCACTTTGAAATTAGTTTCCTAGCTGATTTTTAAATTATATAAGGTATATGCTCCAACTACACTCACACGTTTCCACTATGTCATCCCACAAAATTACGTATGGATATGTCACAATAGAAGCACGCCACAGTGGAAATCCCGAGCCCTAGTTCAAACACTTATCCCAAACCAAAATGAAGCATATATAAGATTAGTTACAATACCATGGTGGTGTTTAATATTGTTCCTTGAGTAATGCTTCAATGAAAACAACAATGAAAGCTTGTCACGCAAATAGAAGGAGCATCGTTGGGCACTTTCTGAAATATTTCAATAGTATAATTCCCTTGCAAACCCAAATAAATTTATCTGCGTAAAAATAAATAAAATAAGAGTGATTTGCGGCAAAACCCGCCAGTATCGCACCCAACGTCAGTGCCTATACGTAAGCGTACTACAACGCGGCTTTCAAATAAAGGAGTAACAAGTGTGATACTATCACTTCAGACTAGAACTTTGGTTCTCTTATGCAATGGTTCATCAGAGAGGGGAAGCTCAGTAATCCTCATCGCATGCTCATGACGCTATTCTGTCGCGGCATGTGCCAACGATGCCGGACCTAAACCAACCGTCTCCAACGCTCCACTATGAAGCATAAGATTAGGCCCGCCCACCAACGTCCAGGTTAAAAACTAGCCAAGGGGAGGGAATTCGAATTATCCTTGCGATTTCAAACCAAAACATTCAAGGCGTCAGAAATACCGGGTTGCCAGGATGGGTATTTTACAAACAACCGCAGCTTACTCTATGACCGGCACAATCGGCACACCTGCGGCACACTTGCAAAAAAGATGACCCAAGATTGGTGTGCGAAGTGACCTACCCCTTGCATTATTTACACATTTTTATGAATTTGTTTATTTTTTGTGTTACTTTTTTTCTTATACATATCTACACACTCGCACAATTCGACAGTCAACATGGTTTGAACGTCTTGTTAACATCTTTTTCTGGATATTTGTGAACCTCAATTTTCATAAACTGATCAATTTGTTTATACTGGTTAACGGCAATGTAACAAGCGTGAGCCGTACTCACGATATTTTGTAGGTGGCGAACTCTCATTTTTTACGGCCTTCCACCCTGGGGGGAGGTGACTGTCAAATACGAACAATTATCGCCTACCTCGTATAACTGATTCCAAACGACAACAAAGGCATAAGCAACGATGGTTTGTTGATGTTTGGAACCAAATTCCCATATGGAAAATCAATGAGCGTAAATAGGTGAGGCCCAGTAAATTTGTCGTCTCTTTCGTTCTCCGGCTGATTAAATGGATGAAGTTAGTTTGACGTCACACTCCTTCAACCGTTTAAACAACGGGAGAACGAAAGAGATAACAAATTCACTGAGCCTTACACATTTTCATCTCTTTGATGGACTTTCAGTAGGCCGATTTGACAGCACATCCCGCCTCTGCTGCCACCCTGCTCATGCCGTTGATCACATTTCATAAAGGAAGCGTAAAAGAGAAAGAGATATCGCAACAAATTCTCACTATCATACCTGTTTTCTAAGACATGGAGTGGGAGTTGTTCCACCAACGACCCGATGAGACAGCTTAAAAAAGTTAAATACAGTCAAATTCATATCCCTGTTCATTTGATTTTTCCTTGATTTCGTTGAACTTCGATTAAATTCTTCAATTTTTTCTGATATTCTTAGAACTTTTTTTAAGTTCTTAGAACGTCTCTGAGTCTCGTGAGTCGTAGAACTTATCAGAAGGACATTGGATTCCCCTGAAGCTCACAAAACGTCCCTGAAGTTGGCAGAATTTTCCTGAAGTTTATAGAGCTTCTCTGAAGATTGAAGCACATCTTTTTCTGAACTGAGATCAATAAACTTCTCTGATTCTTTTGAGGAACGTCTTTAACTTTTCTTAAATTCACTACAGTTCCCTATAGTTCGCAGAATTTCCTAGAAAGTCGCTGAGCCTTCCTGAAAGTTTCCTTAGACAAAATATTGGAACTGCAATGAAGCTCTAGCAATTCTGTAGTAATTAAAGGTGAAGGCTACCTAAACTAACTGGGCAAGAGTAGCTAACATCACGTGAGTTTCATTCTTGTATTATCGGCATTATCTGTTAACCGATTTTCAAACAACTTCGTCGTGGGTTCCAAAAATCCAAACTAATTTTCTATCCCTCAGGGTTGTAAATGCCACCTTCGTCACCAGCTGAGTACGGGACACAAACATTTCAGATACCTACTAATTCCTTTATTGAACTCCGATAAAAATCTTTCAACGAACGTCGCTACTAAAAATGGCGTGATTTTATTTTTTTATAGAATCGCTTTTCGAAACTCTATTTTCTTCGAGAGATTCAAAAAACACTCGAAACAGGCAGAAAATCAATGCCTACTATGGTTACGTGGCTGTCTTGGACTGTCATGCTCGTTTATTTCTCTTTTACTCTTATGAGGGAAGAGGAATTAAACAAGCAGTTGTTCTAGCAGCAAATATTAATTGATTTTGCGCTAAGTCGACGTAATCAATACGCATCTTGCTTAAGAGTCAGAGGGAGCTCTTTAATGCCATTTGGATTAATTCAATCAATTTTGAACCTGATTTAAATGCATTTGTTCAATTCGAAATAGTTTTGTATCGTCAATAGCCCAATATACGCCTTCGTTATCGGCGTTGTAAACTTCAAAACACCTTTTCTCAAAAAACCCAAGATGAAATATTTTCAAACCATCACAGAGTTGATTGATAGGATCAGTACTAATATCCTGTGAAGAAAAAACTGAGGTACATGAATGTTGCAAAAAAAGTGCCTTCAAACATAGTGTGCGCCATTAGGAATATGTCATGTCGCTGGGCTTGAACGATCATCGGTCCCAGTGATTTGTTGTGATATTAGGAGCTGGATGGCCTAGTGGCGACTGTTTTTGATTACTGATCATGGTGCTATCACTGTCCCCTTTTGCCCTTTGTTGTTTCTGAAACCATGTCTACTCGGGTGGGTCAAGTTTGTATGACGGATCACAAACCCCTGCTCTCCACTGCTGTTTTGATCTGTGTTGATATCCCCAACAACTCTGCCAAATTTGAACGAATTTGGCTACGATCTGTATTTGCGGAATAATTCCAAAGTTTGAATGGAAAAATGGATGGTAATTTGAGAGCTGGCAGTTCATCAAGTATGGACGTGTAAAATGCGCACTCTTGCTGTGAATTAGTTCACCCGTTGGCTGTCATAAATAAAAGAGGCGCTGTTTCAGTGATGCGAAGTTTCCTTCGGAATAAGCTCTATGCCGTGGACCCCCGAACGACACTTTATGCATATTGACGGGGTTCATGTTTAATTTGCACTTCTAGTAACCCCATCAGCGTAATAGAGCTTTTTGACGTTTAATCGGCGCACACTACTGCACCATTTAAATCGAACGAGTACGAGCAAGAGGGAAACAGATTAGTGGGAAAACAAACCGTGCATTCATCTATGTGTGCTAGATAGAGAAAGACGATTAAACATCAAAAAGGTCTATAAAAGCATATTTCTGGCCGCCTTTTTTATGTTTTGTTTTGATCATGCGTTCCGTTTCGCAATGTTCTATTTCGCTTTCCTCCATTCCATATAGGGGAATTTACGTATTCTCGGCAACCTAAGCAGCGACCTTCTTTCTATAGCCTTTTTCTCTAAGGAACGCACACATATGCAGTATTGGTTTGTTTACAATCTTTTGCTGCCAGCTGCTCTAACAATTTCAGTCGAAAGAATTGTCAAAAACTGTTTTGAAACGTTTTTACAAAGCTTCAATCTTCTCTAGTGAGAGCGAGTATTGTCGGCAACCAGTTTTTCTTCAGCAACCGTTCCATTTGAACTGCATGTAAATCTGCTGTTCTATTATCGGCAACTCGAAATCAGCTACAATTTGTGTTTCATTTCAAGAAAACCTTGCTAGATTGCTTTTTCTCAGTGGTAAAAATATAGTCAAATTGAAGCTGAAAGCATAAAGAACCGTTTGCATGCATTCAGCTAAGTGTTTTCGTAAGAAAATCCAGTGAAATAGTGTTTCAATTTGGGTTGCCGAAAATAGTCTGGCATGCCGTAGCCGTCATTTCCCCTACTTAATGGCGTTTGAGTTATTTTTAGTCTGGGGTTCAAATTAAAAAGTGTCCAGATTAAAAACGGTCACATAACCGAGGGTCCACGGTATTATAATTATTTCTCTAAGCTTTCTTTTATAGCCAAAAAATATTTTGATGTATGCCAAACTATATATAAAGTACCTTAGCTCACAACTCAGTGATAGAAAGGTAAAATCAGAAAATGCTAGAAATTCTTGACAAGCACAATAACAAGAGTCCCTCAAAGATAAAATGTTGCGAACAAGCAGCACTGTTTGTGATTGATTTTTCATCAGAGTAAACTGCAATCACATTTTAAGTACACTTCGAGTGGATTCACCGGACAACATGGGTAGGGTAGGATGGTGCAAAACGCACCCTTTAAGCAAAATCGTCAATGGCTGGCGAATGGAAGCTAAAATCAAGAAGAAAGTAATGGCGTTTGGTTCATTACCATGTTTTCTACAAAGATCGAGTGATTTAGAACTACAAAAGGATGATTTTCCATGACTGTCAAGGTATTTTCTAAATTGCTTCCAAAATGATAGCGGGGCAAAACGCCTGATTCATGATGCAATATGCACCACAACATTGGGACAAGACGCACGACAACAATGGCCAAAACGCACCACAACATTGGGGTAAAATGCACCCCATGGTAAACAAACCGTAACCCCTGCAAGTAGATAATGCAAAGGGATGCGGTATTTCAAATGATTATTTCTTTTTGTTACATCAGAAATCCAGAACAACATGTGAAAAGGGCATACAAGCTTTTTGTAAACAAACCTTCTTATGCCCTTTTCTCGCCACCCATATGATACCAACGCAAACCTTTAACATCACCGGGTAGGGGACACTTTCCCCTTCCCGATGATATTGCTTTTTTGCGTGGGCGACCCTCGGTTGGTGAGAAAAGGGCCTACAAAGGTTTGTTTACAAAAAGCTTGTATGCCCTTTTCACATGTTGTTCTGGAAATAAGGTCTCAAAATCTCAATAGAATGTTAAACTGTGATTCATCAAGTAAAATATCCAAAAAATATACGAAACGTAAATTTGTTATTTTTTTTTTTGTGATATATGATGTTAAAAGCTTAATTTACAGTCGATGATTTTAACAACTGTGTCCTGTTTTGCACAAAATGTAATTTTTTTAAGGAATCAGCAGGTCAATACATGATTTTATGATCAAGAATTATTTGTGAAACCTCCAGTTGAAAAGAATCACAAACCGTTACCCGGAAAATGCATCTGAGGAAAAGTTATCGCTGTTTTTCTAAAAGTGGACATTTTACCCCAGGGGTGCATTATGGGCTGTTCTCCCTTACATACATATTTTCGGAACGGGAACGACGCGTAGAGGCCGGAATCGATGATTCATGCCATTTTGGAATCCAAGATGCCGGCTTCCGGTATTGTGGAAAAACTGTCAAATAGCCAACAATATGGATATTTTTGGAACCGAGATGACATGCAGAGGCCGGAAATCGATGATTCACGCCATTTTGGAATCCAAGATGGTGGCTTCCGGTATTGTGAAAAACTGTCAAATAGCCAATTATATGGATATTTTCGGAACGGGAACGACGTGTAGAGCCCGGAAATCGATGATTCACGCCATTTTGGAATCCAAGATGGCGGCTTCCGGTTTTATGAAAAACTGTCAAATAGCCAACAATATGGATATTTTCGGAACCGAGACGACATGCAGAGGCCGGAAATCGATGATTCATGCCATTTTGGAATCAAAGATGGCGTCTTCCGGATTTATGAAAAACTGTCAAATAGCCAACAATATGGATACTTTTGGAACCGAGACGACATGCAGAGGCCGGAAATCGATGATTCATGCCATTCTGGAATCAAAGATGGCGGCTTCCGGTATTGTGAAAAACTGTCAAATAGTCAACGATATGGATATTTTCGGAACCGAGACCACATGCAGAGGCCGGAAATCGATGATTCATGCCATTTTGGAATTCAACATGGCGGCTCCGGTATTGTGAAAAACTGTCAAATAGCCAACAATATGGATATTTTCGGAACGGGAACGACGTGTAGAGGCCGGAAATCGATGATTCACGCAATTTTGGAATCCAAAATGGTGGCTTCCGGTTTGTGAATGTTTAAAAAAAATGTTATGCAACAAATTTGAAAAAACTTTTTTTTTCGATAATCTGTAATTAATCTTCTTACATTTACAAGAACTTCATAAATTCAATGTTGAACAACATTTGATACCAGTGACTTGGTTGTGGAATGCATGTGACACTAGAGGTTATACAGGTGCAAGTGGTAATGGCCTGCCGAGATTTGCTCAGCCGAGCTCGGTAGAAAAAAAAAAAAAAAGTTTTATGATCATATCTTTGCTATTTTGCGTCCAATTTTAGACATGTGTGTGTAGCTTAACATACTTTTAAAATTTTTATTGTAAAAAAATCACAGTGACTGTTGGGCGTTCGTGTGTGTGTGTATGTGTATTCCCTCTAACCCCCACTGGCCGGCTATGGTAATTGTAGATTTAGTCCGGAATAGTTTAGAATTGTAGCTTTAGTCCGGGAGTTAGAAGATGATAGCTCTATTGCAGATCCAGCAACCCATTCCAGAATGTCTGGAGAGTCACGCCCATTCCGAGGTTACTTTCACTTACAATAAGCCCCGAATGTATGTACCTCTATCAATTGGATATTAGTATTACACACACACACACTTCCAGTTTCAAAATGTTCTTTTGAATCCTGGCACGTATTTAGTTTGTTTATTTTTTTAATTGTAAGAATTATTTGGACTGGTCTCACCGTGTTAATTTAATCCTCCAATGTATGGGTTCCGTAGATTTGCATCTCATTTCGTGATTCACCTTTGTCGTAATACTTCCTTTAAAGAACACACATTTTCATGCATTTCCATGGTCATCTGGGAGGAGGTTCGCATCTATTGCTTTCCCCAGGAATCGTTCATGGCCACCAGATACCACCCGTCTAGTCTTGGGCGTATCCAGCGAGGTGTCTTTAAGATTGCTCGCAATCTCCGACACCGGCGTGAAACCAGCAGCCGAGCACTTGTGCAAGTGGAAAACTTGCTGATTCACGGCAACGTCGGCCACCTAATCACCACCAAAACTCGCGACGGACACATTATCAGCACGTTCCCGGGCTAATTCGCCAACCGGACCGGATTCAAATGCGCCCACGGTGACGAATCTCTCAAGAGAATTACACGCCGAACGTGTGGCATCCAAACTCGGAGAACCGGGCTCGCGGGAGGCAATGAAAACCGACACCGAACAATGAAAATGAAGCTGCGTAATAGTTTTTGGAGGTTAGATTCAAGGTTAACCGAGTCACTCAAGGCAAACGCAGGCAAAACACGATATATCACTAAATGATTACTTTATCAATACTTGAAACGAAATTTCAGCACGCAAATTAACAAATTTAAAGCAAAACATGTTTAATTCGCTGACGAAAAATAAGTAGCAAAAGAAAAACACGTCAGTTTTCAAGCGCGGCCTACTGCGATCCAAATTAACGGTGACTGTGGGGTGACCCCAAACTTATGATCGAGGACTTGAATACATATTTTGATGATTCAAATCTTCTCCACCAAATTTTCTATTTTATACTTTTTTCCTCCAAATTTTCACAAAAATGGCCCGTTCTACTACTACTTTCATTTCAAAATTTCTTCTTCTCCTTGTTCTTCGCCTTTCAAGCTAATTGCTTATCGCATATTAAAATCGTTTTATTGTCTCAGATTATATTGTATTCATCATTTCGAATAGACTTTTGCAGATAATATATTCAATATGAATAAATGAATATTAGTTCATCCGCCTTGTTAGATCCGTGGATTTTAGCAGTGCCTCTGCTTACGTGTTTGCCCCTCCGTTTTTGGCCCTTTGTAAATTCAGATCGGTAGCTCAAATTCATCTTGCTATTAACTGGAGCTGCATACAAGACAATATATTCGAAGGGATGGTGGCTAAAGCCCGATTCAAAGTAAATTTGGACGCATTCAAGTGATCATAACTCAAGAATTAAACAACATACACGGTTGATCAAAACGTTAAACAAAAGGGTATTTATTCAGCTTTCAAACGATGTATAACAAGTTATTACATTTCACCGTTTCGAACGAAATGTCGCACTTTACTTGTGATCAGCGTTGCCAGTATTCCAGATTTATCTTGATTTTCCAGATTTTTAGACGCCTTGCCAGATACACAGACAGACCACGTACATTTCCAAATTTTTAAAATATGTTCCAGATTTTCCCAGATTTTTAAAACATTTTGCTTTAAAAATATCACTGCAATTGATTTAAACTCTAATTAAAAAAATAAAAAGTCGAAAGTTAAACGTTGGACATTATTGGAATTTTAAGGTAATTCTGAAAATAGTTCACAGTACTTCTGAGTATAATTACATCCATCTTTGCGGGCTTTGGGGTCGTTCGGCGTCATCCATCATTTAGTCGTATTGTGAGTGCCACGAAGTGAGGGTTCAATTCCCGCTCCAGCCGGTGCAAATTTTGGCAACCTGAAAATTTACCTACTGGTCTAATGGGTGTGGTGTGTTTTCCGTTGTCTAGTGTTAAATATTCAGTCTTTGCAACCTCTGGTTGAAGACGGTGTCAATTATCTTGTCAACTCTGATGACAATTGCATAGAGATTTTGTCAATAAAGGAAATACAATCCGGAAGAGAAACCATAGAAAATTCTTATGATGAAACTTAAGGAGTATGCTGATACGAATCGTGAGAATAATATCAAAGGAATTCTGTCCAATGTTTCTATAGAGATTAATTTTAATAAAATTTCTGGGAGACTTTCAAACCCATTTCGGCAAAGTACTTGAGTACTTAGGTAATACTGAAAAGGATTTCAAAACAAATCTGACCTTACCTACAAAGCAGTTCAAAGGGAATTATTGGATTAGTCTGAGAAGAGTGTGACGGTCATTCTAAAGAGTGTACCAAGGAAATTGTTAATAATATTTTAAGAATTTCATAGAGAAAATTGGACACAAAATTGAGCCAATTCTTGCCAGTTTTAGGGAGTTGTGGAATTGGAGAGTGATTTATAAGAGATTACAAGAGGTAATGCTACGAACTCTTAGAATGTTACTGGAAAAGTTTAGATGTTTTCAAGATTATTTAAGGGGAATAAAGAAAAGAAATATGATGGAATTCTAGGATGATTCAAATTGAACTAAAAAAAAATGGCGAAGATATCATGTGAAGAGTTCCAAGTAAATTCAGACTAACAAAAGGAATTCATGATCTGGGACGCAGGAAAAATATAAATTCCCGAATTTAGAATCATTGCAAGATCCTGATACTTTAAAAATGAAGGGATCAGACTTTCATTTAAGTAATATAATAAAATTAATCTTTAGAATAACATTATTCGTAATGGTCATGCGAATAGTGGAGTTACCCGTAGCTTAGGTAAACTGTGTGTGAGTTCCACGATGTTAGGCTTTGATTCTCACTTCAGCCCGGTGAATTTTGCTTCAAAATAAAATTACCTACTGGTCTGCTGGGTGTTGTGTGTTGTATGATGTCAAGAATTAAACTGTAAGTCTGGTCAACCTCAGAGTAATATTATAATCATTAAGAACTAATAAAATCTTTAAATTCTGGTACTGCACCAAATAGTAAGGACTACATCGACTATTAGTTTAAAAAATCCTTCCCATCAAATTTCCTTGATTCTTTCCTTCTCATTCTTTTAAAAAAAGGTAAAGTTTCAAAAACAATTCTAACCATATTTTCTGCTGTTTTAAACACATTTAACCCAATTTTTGAAATGCTGCGTAATGGATATTTTAACTTTTTGGGCACACCGTGTCAATACTTTTCAACTGTTGGATGATTTTAGCAATGCTTACAAGTTATTTGCTTTATATAATTTATTTAAACATGTAATTTATAACCATTCTAGTACTTTAAATAAATTCCAGATGATCATACTGACCTATTTTTACGGGAGATTGGCACATCACTTTGATTTCAATAGCATTATGTTAAAAAGAGCATTTTTTGGAGCATTCCAGATTTTTCCAGATTTTATATTTTATCTGGTCCAGATTTTTCTGAAAATGACCTGGCAACACTGCTTGTGATCGATGCCATCATGATCTGCACAGTCGCTGGTGACACTGTACCGGCGAACTTATTCCACTTTAAACGCATTTGTTGTGCATTTATCACTTCTTTACCGCATCCTCGAAGTTTTCGCTTGACAATTGCCCAATATTTTTCAATCGGTCTGAACTCAGGGCAACTCGGAGGATAATCTCTTTGGCGACGAAAGCAACATTGTTTGCGGCATACCATTCTAGTACCTCTTTAGAGTAGTGGCAGCTGGCTAGATCCGGCCAAAACATAACGTTGGTCTTGTGTTGCCAAATGAAGGGTAAAATCCGCTTTTTCAGACACTCTTTAATGTAAACCTTCGACGTCATTGTGTGAGATGTGATGAAAACCTTGGTTTTAAGGCCACAACTGCAAATTCCTTGCCAAATCATTAGTTTCTGAGTACTTATCAGCAAAAACAAATTTATACCTGCAAAGGACATCCCCACGACCAGTTGCCAGGTAAAATTTTCGTCCGGGGATTTGTTTATAATCCATTTTGACATATGTTTCGTCATCCATTAAAATACAGCCATCAAATTTCGTCAAAACTCGTTCGTATAGTAATCGTGCTCGCTTTTTGGCCACTAAATTTTGTTTCAGGGAGCGATTCGGATGTTTACTGCCACAAAAAAGACTTATATCCTTCTCTTGAAAGGATGTAACGCACGGTGGAAAAGTTGGAATCGTATTTCTTTGCCAAATCACGTATGGAGACACCTGGGTTGCTTTTCACGTACCTCAACACCTTTCTCCTCAGCTCTTTGTCCCTAGTGCCACTTTTATGATAGATGCGCTGTGATCTATCCACATTTAGAGTATCCTTGTAACGTTTGATTACAAGACTCACCGTTGACTTTGGGAATTTTAACACTTTTGCTATTTTTGAGGCAGACCACGAAGGGTTCTCTAGATGTTTGTGCACAATTAATTTTCTTTTCTCAAGTTCCATGATCCGTAATTTCGGGATGCGTCGATCAATCGAGAAAAACTTTTCACCAATTTTTTCGTCAATGAAACATCAACAAATGCCTGTCAAACGTTTTTTGTTCCAACCACCAGGAGCGCGGTGATGATGTTTTAAAGCGTGCGTCCAGATTTACTTTGAATCGAGCATTACCTTACATGGTTACATGCATTACATTACATTAGTTCTCCCGCTTTGTTAGTTGGCTATAAAACTTACGTTCATATTAGGGGCTGTTCATTAACTACGTAAGCAGTTTTTTAGGATTCTTAACCCTAACGGCGCCGGTGGTATAGTGGTAAGCGTGATTACCTCTCACCCCAGCAGGCCTGGGATCAATCCCAGTCGGCGCCGCCGGGATGTTCTGAGGCATAACATCTCTGATCACGCCTTCCTTCGGATGGGAAGTAAAGCCGTTGGTCCCCGGTTCATGAGTTGATGGGTCGATAGGTAGGGTCCAGGTGTGGGAGCTGCCTTCCTGGCACGTCGGTAGCATTGGTGCTCAGCACGGAAAACAAGATCGACGGAAAAAACAAACCAAAGGGAAAAAAAGGATTCTTAACCCCCTTCCTTCTGGGTAGACAATTGTCCATACAAACAAATTAATTTAAATTTGTATGGGCGGTGGATGATCCTCGCCCTAAACTGTCTAAGTAATTTATGAACAGCCCCTTAGTAAGATTTTTGGTTTTATAGTACTTTTGTGAAAACTGATTGATCATGATAATTTCTTTATTATAGAGATTTTGTGAAAATTTAAAAACTTGATACAAATGCAATTCAGTATGATAAAATATCCACTCATTAGTTTTAAGTAGTCGAACTATTTTCACTAGAAATTTTCAACAATATCCGATGTGTTATCTATAATTCAATAGACGATGTCAACGATGTTATTTTAGTTTGTTGAATATGTCAACTAGGGATAAATAATTAATTTTTCCGATTACTGTATACGTGGAAAAACAAACCAAATTCTTAAATTCTTTCAAATTTGTATGTGTCCCAGAAGATCGTCAACAATTTAAAACTCTTAGTTACTCCAAGAGTTAACAGCTTTAAAATCCAATTTTTTTTTTTGCTTACTGGGCACACAAATATCGACTAAGGATGATCCAAGAACTTTAAAAAAATATTCAAAATATCCAGAGAAATTTCAAAAACTTTCCAAGGACTACATGAAGTCCAGAACTTTGGGGAAGTTTAAAGATCTTCAAGGGCAAGTTCTGTGTACGTCAATACAGTTCCATAAACTCCAAGAAATTTTCGTGAACTAAGCAGATGAAGATTGTACAGGGTTACCCACTCGAAGTGTTACCAGATTCAAACTGCTATAACGCGCTCAAATTTATACCAATGACAGTTCATTCCATTGTTTACAAGCGTATTTTTTTCTCCGTCTTTTAGAAAAAAAAGTTATTCGTTTTTTAAGTTATTAAAGTTATTAAAATCTCAAAATGATCGTGTTTACTTGACCGAACGCACGTACGAGAATTTAAGCCAACGAATGGTCACCCGAAGTAATTTCCCATCGCAAGTGATGGCGTGGGCAGCCGTGACCTCTGATGACCGCTCTCCAATCGTTTTCATCGAGCCTAGTGTTAATGTAAATGCGACTTATTATCGTGAAAATATTTTAGAAGCTGATTTAGAGCCGTGGGTACGCAAACGCTTCGGTCGCAAAGCATGAACGTTCCAGCAAGACTCGGCACAGTCACATAAAGCGAAAATTAAACTAGAATGGTTAAAAAATCATATTCCACGCTTCATTTCGTCGCCACAATGGCTTTCGAATTCGCCAGACGCAAATCCGATGAACTTTTCCATTTGGTCCATTTTAGAGAGCAAAGTGCGGACTAAAAAATATGCCAGTGCCAGATGTGCTAAAGAAAGCGATTGGAAGTGAGTGGGCCAAAATACCACAAGCTCACATTCGTGCAGCATGCAACTCGTGTTTGACCATTTGAAGACCATTTTCAAGGCAAAAGGTGGCCTCATCGAGCTTAAGTGGATGAGTTCTGAAATTTTAATTATTTACAAACATTTTTGCCATTGGCGTCAATAAAAAATATTTCACTGAAAAAAAAATATTGTCGTTTGAATAGGTAACACTTCGAGTGGGTAACCCTGTAGAACTTCATGACAGTTCCAATAACTGAACTTAAACTTCTGATAAGCTTAAAGACCTTCGAAAAAGGTCAGAGAGCTTGAAGAAAGTTCTGATAAGTTCAGCGAAGTTCCATGAATATCCGAAAAATTGAGTAAACTTAAGGAAAATTCTTAAAACTTCCAGAAAATGTCCAGAAAATTTCAAGGAAGTTGCAAGATGGATATGGATATTTCGTGAAGTTCCGAAAATTTCAAGAAAATTTTGAAAAATTTATGTTAGTTTCATTAACATGTTTTTTTTTTGTTCAAGTGCGGGAACCTTCCAAAAGCTCTGAGAATTTCATGTAAATTCCAAGAATTTTAAGGAAGTCCCGACAACTTAAGGCTAGTTCTGAGAACTTAAAGGACTTCCATAAGTACACAGAAGTTTTAAGATCTGATTTCCGGAAGCAATCCAATAAATTCAGGAAAATTGCAGGAACTTTAAAAAAGTTTCCAAAACTTCAGATGAGTTTACAGATTTTACGGGCAGCATCGTGAAGTTTTGGGGCAGTACTGAAAACTTAAAATTAGTTCCATAAATATCAGGAAAATTGCGGGAATTTCTGGAGATTTCTGCGAGTTTCAGATAGGGGAATTTACGTATTCTAGGCAACCTAAGCAGCAACCTTCTTTCTATAGCCTTTTTCTCTAAGGAACGCACACATATGCAGTATTGGTTTGTTTACAATCTTTTGCTGCCAGCTGCTCTAACAATTTCAGTCGAAAGAATTGTCAAAAACTGTTTTGAAACGCTTTTACAAAGCTCCAATCTTCTCTAGTGAGAGCGAGTATTGTCGGCAACCAGTTTTTCTTCGGCAACCGTTCCATTTGAACTGCATGTAAATCTGCTGTTCTATTATCGGCAACTCGAAATCAGCTACAATTTGTAGTGCGTGTGTTGCATTTCAAGAAAACCTTGCTAGATTGCTTTTTCTCAGTGGTAAAATATAGTCAAATTGAAGCTGGAAGCATAAAGAATCGTTTGCATGCATTCAGCGAAGTGTTTTCGTAAGAAAATCCAGTGAAAATAGAGTTTCAATTTGGGTTGCCGAAAATAGTCTGGCATGCCTAAGCCGTCATTTCCCCTAAATGTCGATAGTTATAAGGCAAGAAAAAAGCGAGAAATATCAAGAAGTTTAAAAAATTACAGAACATCAGAGAAGTTAAAAAAAAAATTTGAGAATTACTTCACAGAAGTAAGTCCAGCATACAAGTAAAGACTGGAACGCGCAAAATTGGTCAAAAAAAAAATCGTTTATTTCAGTCAAAATTCATATCACAAAAATCTTCTTATTTTTCTTGTCGTAGTTCAATTCATATATTTAAAGGAAAACATGTTCGTTTATTCTTTTGGTTTGCCAAATCCGATCTGCCGTGTCTTCCGCTTAACCCCTTCCATTAAATTTTGCACAGTGGTTTCATCGACCTTATTTGCCGCAGAACGCCAGTTGCTCATTTTCCATGGATTCATTAGTTTTTTTTTTAGATTCCGTTTGACCAAGGCCCAATACCGTTCGATAGGGCGGAGTTCTGGGCTGTTGGGAGGGTTGTGGTCTTTGGGTACCAGAACCACGTTGTTCCATCGTACCACTCGATTGCCTTTTTCCCATAGTGGCAGCTCGCCAACTTCGGCCAGAACAGCACAGGTCTATTATGTTGCTTTAGGAATGGTAGCAGCCGCTTTTCCAGGCACTCCTGGGCGTAGATCTCTTGATTGATGATTCCCGTAGTAATGAAAATGCCGCTTTTTAGACCACACGTACATATGACCTGCCAGACGAGATATTTTTTTCGGGAACTTCGATAGTTTGATGGTTTTGAAAATTTCAGCCACCTTTCCTTTTCCTGATGCGGTATAAAACTCCTGTCCCGGAAGCTGCTTGCAATCCGCCTTCACAGCAGATTCGTATACAGCTTTCGGGACCGCTGCTTTGCAGACGTGTTTTGTTTGTAATCTCGGTTCGCCACCTTCACCTTCTTAAACGTTGACAACCCGGCTCGTTTCTTGGCCCACTGCACAGTAGTATTGGAGACATTGAGGTTGCCAGCGACGTCGCAGATGGAGAGGTTACGAGAGGATTCCGCTTATATTTCACCACACCTTCTTCGTCGTCGCTGCCACGTCCGGATTACGATTGCCGCCGCTTCCCGAACACTTTTAAAATGTTTGTCACGGTCGATTTGGCCACATCCAGCAATTTTGTCAACTTGGCGTGGGAGAAAGTCGGATTCTCTTGCTGCGCGAGCAAAATTTTGACACGCTGCTTCTCTTGCTTGGACGTCATTTTGAAAACTGGAGAGTATACAATGAAAACTCATCATAGCAACCATTGTATATACACTCAACTTCTAAATCCAGCATTTCAGGTTTTTTATGCATTATTAACAGAAATACACCAATTTGAAGTTGACCAATTTTTGCGCGTTCCAGACTTTGAGTGCACAAAACGTCAATATGCTATGAGATCTTCAGGGTAGGGTAATTATTTTATGGGCTATACCAGAAACATTATGGGCTATACTCAGAAGAATAACGAGAACTTCAGGGAAGTTCCAAGAACTTCAGGGAAGTTCCAAGAACTTCAGGGAAGTTCAAAGAACTTCAGAAAAGATTAGAGAACACCTAAGTGGTTCACTCATTTTTTAGGAACTTTAAAGCAGAGTGGCGCCGGTGGTGTAGTGGTAAGCGTGATTGCCTCTCAGCCCAAAAGGCCTGGGTTCAGTCCCAGTTGGCGCCGCCGAGATTTTTTGAGGCATAAAATCTCTGATCACGCCTCTGATCCGATCCTTCGGAAGGGAATGGGTTGATGGGTCAATAGAAAGGTCCAGGTGTGGGAGCTGCCTCCCTGGCATCGATAGCATTGGTACTCAGTACGGAAAACAAGATCGATGGAAAATAAATCAAGGGAAAACAACTTTAAAGCAGATCCGAGGTTTTCGGAGAAGCTTCATGAACAGACTGCGATAATAAGGTACGATTCTGAAAATTTCTATAAAACTTTAGCCTCTTTTAGATAAAATTTGAGAGTTATGGAAGTTTCAGGAATGTCCTGTCAAATCGTGAGAAATTTAGAAAACTTCATACATTTTTTGGGAACTACAATACAAAAGTCCAGAAATGATCAGGGAAAATCTACAGGTGAAGAACTTCATGAGAATAGCGTAAACTTTCGGGTAGCATCAAGAATGCCAGAGAGGGTCAATGAATCTCAGTTCAGTTCAATTAGCTTGACTAGAAACTCAGGGAATTTCTGTAAAATTCCCCGAGGATACCCGGAACATATGCGGGTGTAACCAGCATGGTGCTGGTTACTCATCATGACTCTTATTGAACTCATTTTCGAATTCTCATGTGAATTGATTTATTGTATGGTGGGCGTGGCACGTTTTTGAAAATTTCTAGTCTCAAGTCCCATAGTTGCCGGAATATGTTCCGGCCATAGCTCCGGAACCTGAAACTAATGTTCTGCCCGACAACAACTCAGCAGCACGAGACTCCTTGATCTGTCTCTCAGAGTCGGCGCACTACTGGGCAAACTGGAGGGGCTACGCGGATGAAAAGGCACTCAAGCTTTCAACTAAACTGAAACACAACGTGGATCAATTTAATCACTGTATTTCTCCAATTACCGATAGTGTGGATTGTGTGGTGTTGTGTTCGATTTTATTGGCACATACCCTTGATGACGATGGCGACTACGACGACTGCAGACCAGCGAGCGCTCGCTGTGGTTCCGGAAAGATCCTTAAAGGCCGATCTTGTCGGCAAGATGGCGGTACCACCGCTCGGTGAAATTGCGGTACAATTCCGACAATGGCGGACGAAGCGAGGCTGACCGAACGTCGGCCGTAGTGCGATGGCGGGTTGGTTTTACCGGGCTGGTATAGCGGTTTGTGGAGATGGTTCCGATGCACAGGCGCTTCCTTCTGACGAAGCCGGTCGACGACGGCACCGGCTGTCGAACCGGGAAGGGAAATTCTCCTTGGTGTTTAGGGCCTTCAGCCCGAGAACAATGTCCTTTACGGTTAGGTCAAGGTAACTCAATGTCACCTAGACCGTAGCGTGCAATGGCGGTCCTTGACTCGCCAACCAGAAAACCATTTGATTGGTTGAAAAGAAAGGTCCTGAATCAGCTGAATTGGTGATTTCCACTGCACCTTGATTCACTACTCGCACTGTTTTCTGTTAACATGTATTCCACAGACACTTCTGGTCTACACGCTCGCCTGAGATAAAGTCAACGATGGCCGTTCTCTAAGCATCGCAGAACCCTTCAGCTCATCACCCGTGACTCCGTGTCACCATTTGCCGCGGCCATGCGCGCCTTACTCAGCAGTCGGCCGTTAAGCATGGCCGTGTCGTCTGCCCAGTGGGTTTCACCGCAAGTGTTACACAAGTTTATTTGAATGCTCGATCACATGGTGCATATTTAAAATATTGTATTGAACCTTTGTAACAGAACGGTTACAAACCAGCGGAATGATTCCAAAAACATTCAATAGTGTTCTATGGGCATCGGTTTTCTGTTCAATACTGTGCTAAACTAATGCAACATTGCCATGACACTTTGACTGACTTGCGGTTATTTTACTCATTGACGTTAAATGTAATCGTTAGTCAGTCCCACTCAGATTTGGATTATAAAATAAAAATTTCACGATATGTTATGCAATATCGTTTACTAAACATAGATGTATTCTATCACATTGCACGTCTATTTTCAAAATTATCCCTTCCAAATAAGTGTAAAATGAGAAAACTTGTAAAATCTTTGAACGCCGTCTTCTCATTTCCAGTTTTTTTTACATATGGGACTGACTTGCGGTAATGGGCAGTATAATCATAGAGGTACAGAGTGGGTGACGAAATTTTGCAGTAAATGGCATATTTGAGAAAAAATACACCAGTTAGTTATTCTAGCAATGAATTTTGCGCGATTTATTTTCTTTCGCAACATATGGAAGTTGTAAGTAAATTTATTCAAAAAAATTGCCTTCCCTTTCGACGACTGTAGTTAGACGCTTCCGGGAACTGCAGTATGCACGTTTTAAAATATTTCGATCCATAGATGTCATCACTGCCTTGATTTTAGCTTTTAGCGACTTAAGTGTGGTGTGAGGGGTTCTATTGGTATCCCGTTGGACGACGCCCTATACAAAATAATCCAACGGATTGATATCGGGACTGCTTGGGGGCCAAATTTCTTCCTCCCAAATTTACGAAATATTTTCCGTAAGCCATTTCTGTGCTTTATTAGCAGTATGAGCACTTTCCCAAGCCTTTTTTAATATTATACACTGTTCTTTCAGACACATTTACCGACCGAATTATTTCTTTCATGCATACTCCGGCGCGCAACAAAGCGACAACGGCTGACATATTGCTCTCTTGTTTCGACATCTTTACGTTTACTCAACATTGTTTGTTTAAATCTTACACCTAACAGTATAAGCTATCCAGCGCTGCCAAATATATCTAAATCATGATGCACAAGCATGAGAAATTACTATTTGAAATTTACTGCAAAAATTCGTCACGTACCCTGTAACTCTAAGACCAGAAGGACCCGAAGAAACGAGCTCAACTTATTGGCTCAGCTCTGGTACTATCTTTGGTCCCAATCTAATCGATGCACCCCTCGAAACATAGTAAATTCCACGAACCCCTCATTTTATCTGTCAAAATTTTACAGCGAATCAAACCAAACATAGTGTGGTACTAGAATTTCGACTAGAATGGGGTACGCTTATAGATGTACTTGGGACCAATAGGCTAGTCGAGAAGTGAGCCAATTTAAAATCGTTAGTTTCCACCGGTTGGTATAATTGTGTGCCCAGGGAAGTCGAGAAATTTTCCAACCCAAAAAAAATCTTAGACCGGACCGAGAATCGAACCCAGCAATCTCCAGCCCAATTCTGAGAAAATCAGTTATGATTTTTTAGAGTTAATTTTGGAAAATGTAGCAGCTTTGGGTGAACGTTTAGTATTCAAAATTGGACAGTCAGGGGAAATGGCTCTAATGTTGGCCTATGGATCTAAGATTGGGCCCATCGATAAAATTCTGCTATCGTCGTTGGGACGGTACTAATGGATAGTTTTGGTCGCTATTGAAAATTTAGTCGATTGCTGAATTTATGTATGGGCCCAAATTAGGGTGTCTTAGGCCGACATTACATACATTTCCTCTATATGAAGCCATTTATCTACCAATAAATTTCCATTCAATACCTTTAAAAATAAGCAAAAGAGAACGAAATTTTGACGTAAAATGACAGAGATATGAACATAAAACCATTGCATGTTTTTATGGGGGTCACCCTTTGATTGGAAGTGTACGTTTTTGCGATTATGAGTGAAAAACTACTCAATTTTGAGTCGATCTCATCGGCCGTGCGTCACCGAGCGCTTCCGTTATTCATATAAATCAATAGAGTGTAAACTCTATTCAGCTCCCATTTGCTTCCGTATGTATGTTCACATTAGTTGACAGAGCTGAAATTCAATATCATCAGGATTGCAACCACCTATCCACCGGGGAAACGTCACCGTAGTTTTCCAAATCTATGCGTGACTTTATCGTTATCCTCCCCCTCTTTTTCCTGAACGAGACTGACTTCGCCGATGCTTATTATGACGCTAGACTGGATCTTATCATCCGGCATATGTGTCGCCTCGTGTGATTAAATGACTGGTGTTCCCCGTGTCACTTATGTCGTAATGAATGCCGTATGAAAGAACGACATCTACGCTATCCACGCAGATTTATGAATAATTCAAACCGGTGATGAATTTCAAACAACCCTGGTTCGTGCTTATTACGCGACACAACATTATCTGCATAGATTTGCATCTTTCTGCGAGCGATACAAAAAACCGAGGGTGCATAACTTTAACTCGCAATTTCAAATTGAATTTTATGTGACACTAAGGGACTTGTTCTAATCCCGATTGATCGAACGAATTGTTCAATATCTTTGATGAACGTGATTCCATTTCCTCTCTCTTGAAACTATCTATAACCCTTCGAGAAATCACCCGGAAGCAAAGTGTAAAAGGCATGAAACGATAATAGCCTTCTTATGTGCACAGTACCTTTCCAAATCCAGGCTTAGTAGGAAGGAGCTTTTCCACTCATTATATCCATCAGGCTCCGCACACGTATACGAAGGTTATTGCTGTGCTCGTAGTATGTGGTGACCATCATTTTACCGCATTTTTTTCCCCACAAACCCTACTGAAAAAAGGAAGTCATTTCGGAAGTGGTTTCTGCAATTGCCTGGCTGTGGCTTATCATAATAAGATACGTGGGACTGCTGCTGGACTGCACAGCTACTGTTGTGGATTTCCTAATATGCAGTGCCATAAAGAGCGTAATGGATTTCATTTTTGATAATGGACAGAGGGATCGAGCAGAATGGAAGTAATCCGATTGACCGGTGCTATGCTTGGTGGATCTGAGAGCGCACAAATGCTCGGTTGAGTAAATGTGTGATTTTGTGACTGCTTCATCCTTTGGTTTGTTTTTTCCGTCGATCTTGTTTTCCGTGCTGAGCACCAATGCTACCGACGTGCCAGGAAGGCAGCTCCCACACCTGGACCCTACCTATCGACCCATCAACTCATGAACCGGGGACCAACGGCTTTACTTCCCATCCGAAGGAAGGCGTGATCAGAGATGTTATGCCTCAGAGCATCCCGGCGGCGCCGGCTGGGATTGAACCCAGGCCTGCTGGGGTGAGATGTAATCACGCTTACCACTACACCACCGGCGCCGTTATAGTGACTGCTTCAGTTTTTGTTAGATCTTAGCTCATGTATTAAAGTTTCAAGCGAGAGAGACATTAGATTTAAGTTCCGTCCTTAAATATATTCTGCTTTGATGTTTCTGGGTCGTCAGAAGAGGTTATGCAAAGTTTCGAGAGCGATACCCGTACACTACGCAGACAGTTATTGAGAAATTTCAATTGTTATAGTTTTTCTCACATTGGTTTAAAAAATGTACACACCTTCTAGGATGATCGGATAAAATAGATATTCCTGGTAAAATATGACGTATACTCTATCCGGGCTTGAAATCAAAGTCTCTAAAGGCACTTTTTTTGCAACTTTCATGTACCTCAGTTTATTCATCACAGGAAGTTAGAATGGATCCTAACGACCAAATCAGTGATGGTTTTAAAATATTTCATCTTGGGTTTTTTGAGAAAAACTATTTTGAAATATACTTAGTCGTTTATGAAGGCGTATATGGACTACTGACGATACAAAACTGTTACGGATCGAAACAAATTCAGCAGAATATGATTGTTGGAGATTAAAGTATAAAAAATACTTCGTTTCAATGGTACAGTAAGATTTCCTCTTCGGCACCGTAAGATATCGTAACTTTGTCAGGATCTCATAATGTTTAAAATGATAAAATAACTATACAATGGTTTATTCTCTAAATTTACTATAATTATCAGTTCCATCTGTTTCATCCATTCTTATAAATGCTTAAATCTGAAGAGAATGATAAATAACATGGAGCTGTCAAGATAAGGAGATTACTTCAAATGAGCACTACTATACGATACCACCGCTTTCATCAGATACGACTGAAATTATTTTCCACTGCTTTATAGATACTCCATGTTTGCTTGACAATTGCTGCAGCAGCCACAGAATTTGATGCGTTATTGGGATCATTATTGGCCGCGTTGCCTTTCGTCATAGCTGATTTGAGACCGGGCTAGATAGTTTGACGGTCGGTATGTATCATGCGTATGAAGCATAACAAAAATATAGTGTAAAGTTATGTACATACTGACCTTATTAACACTCGGATTAAGATCTTTCTTTTTACCTGATTGTTTTAAATTTAAACCCACCGGTCGTCCAGCGACGTTTGAAAAACTTATCACGGCTAGTTTTTTGCTTGCTATCTCTCTAATGCTTTTGGCAACAAAGTGATCCTTACTTTC
Organism: Ochlerotatus camptorhynchus; assembly: GCF_037179485.1. Lineage (NCBI taxonomy): Eukaryota > Metazoa > Arthropoda > Insecta > Diptera > Culicidae > Ochlerotatus > Ochlerotatus camptorhynchus. The sequence continues at coordinate 1,262,523 of NW_027040719.1, forward strand.
ATCTGCCAACTCGGAGCGATTCTGAAGTTTCCGGTTTTGACTACATGCATGACGTTCCCCAGGTTCTTCTGCGTCATAAATGATTTCAAGGGGTAGGTCACTCAGCCCATAGTGTCGAAATTAGATTCGGCACAGCTTGGGTACATCTATCGGCACACCTTCGGCACAATCTAGTAGGCATTGGATTGTTTTTAATAAATTGGGAGCACTGACGGACAACTGTCATTGAAGTTGTTCACAACATTACGTGCTGTTTACTGAATATTCAAGAAAGTCCTCTAATTGAATATACCAGAGGAACTCAGACCAGCAGTTCACTTCTCAATAGTCGGTCACCAACAACGTTCCCAACCCCGGTTCCAACTCTTTCCGACCGCTGATAGACCGTTGCTTTTCACATCACGAAAAACTAAGTTTCTAGTCTGCCTTTGAGCGCATTTAAAACCCTTAAACACAAGACTTTTATTATCTTATGAACACAAAACACCACAATTTCACACACCCGCCTCTTTCCGCGGGTCATCCTCAATTCGAATTATCCTTGCGATTTCATTTTCATTTTCATTTTGCAGCGTTTGGTGGGGCAATGGGAGCGCAAGTCAATCCAAAGCCGAGGATAAAGGAAGGGTAATGGCTGAATAGTCTATGCGGACCACTTGAACGCCATGGGAAAAGGAACGAATTGAAGAGGTCGGTTATTGTGGGGTTTTGAGGAAATGACACATAGTACTAGATTTGTGTTGCAAAATGTAAAGAAACCGAGAATCCATCTCCCACTGATTCATCCTGTCACATATATACCAAATTGATATTTTAAAGCAACCATCAAAATAAACAGACAATATATGTAAAGGCTAGTTGCCTCCCTAAGCGGACCCCTCGCATCCTAACTCTTTTGTTAATCTACTTAATGTTATTAGGCTGTCTAAATTTTCTTATTTAAGTTCGTTTGATGATTAGGATATCTCATTAGTCTAATTTAATAAATAATTGAAATCTCTAATCTACCTAATCAGCCATAACTCATGCTTTATTAAGTACCTAAACTGCTATGTAATCTAAAATTTAACGTGTTTCAAGTAATTTTGACTGTGATCTATATTTATTATAGCTTAGATCGACTAAGGTGACACCTTCAAGTGACTAAAATGCTTCACTTTGAAATTAGTTTCCTAGCTGATTTTTAAATTATATAAGGTATATGCTCCAACTACACTCACACGTTTCCACTATGTCGTCCCACAAAATTACGTATGGATATGTCGCAATAGAAGCACGCCACAGTGGAAATCCCGAGCCATAGTTCAAACACTTATCCCAAACCAAAATGAAGCATATATAAGATTAGTTACAATACCATGGTGGTGTTTAATATTGTTCCTTGAGTAATGCTTCAATGAAAACAACAATGAAAGCTTGTCACGCACGCTTGGGCACTTTCTGAAATATTTCAATAGTATAATTCCTTTGCAAACCCAAATAAATTTATCTGCGTAAAAATAAATAAAATAAGAGTGATTTGCGGCAAAACCCGCCAGTATCGCACCCAACGTCAGTGCCTATACGTAAGCGTACTACAACGCGGCTTTCAAATAAAGGAGTAACAAGTGTGATACTATCACTTCAGACTAGAACTTTGGTTCTCTTATGCAATGGTTCATCAGAGAGGGGAAGCTCAGTAATCCTCATCGCATGCTTATGACGCTATTCTGTCACGGCATGAGCCAACGATGCCGGACCTAAACCAACCGTCTCCAACGCTCCACTATGAAGCATAAGATTAGGCCCGCCCACCAACGTCCAGGTTAAAAACTAGCCAAAGGGAGGGAATTCGAATTATCCTTGCGATTTCAAACCAAAACATTCAAGGCGTCAGAAATACCGGGTTGCCAGGATGGGTATTTTACAAACAACCGCAGCTTACTCTATGACCGGCACAATCGGCACACCTGCGGCACACTTGCAAAAACAGATGACCCAAGATTGGTGTGCGAAGTGACCTACCCCTTGCATTATTTACACATTTTTATGAATTTGTTTATTTTATGTGTTACTTTTTTTCTTATACATATCTACACACTCGCACAATTCGACAGTCAACATGGTTTGAACGTCTTGTTAACATCATTTTCTGGATATTTGTGAACCTCAATTTTCATAAACTGATCAATTTGTTTATACTGGTTAACGGCAATGTAACAAGCGTGAGCCGTACTCAGGATATTTTGTAGGTGGCGAACTCTCATTTTTTACGGCCTTCCACCCTGGGGGGAGGTGACTGTCAAATACGAACAATTATCGCCTACCTCGTATAACTGGTTCCAAACGACAACAAAGGCATAAGCAACGATGGTTTGTTGATGTTTGGAACCAAATTCCCATATGGAAAATCAATGAGCGTAAATAGGTGAGGCCCAGTAAATTTGACGTCTCTTTCGTTCTCCGGCTGATTAAATGGATGAAGTTAGTTTGACGTCACACTCCTTCAACCGTTTAAACAACGGGAGAACGAAAGAGATAACAAATTCACTGAGCCTTACATATTTTCATCTCTTTGATGGACTTTCAGTAGGCCGATTTGACAGCACATCCCGCCCCTGCTGCCACCCTGCTCATGCCGTTGATCACATTTCATAAAGGAAGCGTAAAAGAGAAAGAGATATCGCAACAAATTCTCACTATCATACCTGTTTTCTAAGACATGGAGTGGGAGTTGTTCCACCAACGACCCGATGAGACAGCTTAAAGAAGTTAAATACATTCAAATTCATATCCCTGTTCATTTGGTTTTTCCTTGATTTCGTTGAACTTCGATGAAATTCTTCATTTTTTTCTGATATTCTAAGAACTTTTTTTAAGTTCTTAGAACGTCTCTGAGTCTCGTGAGTAGTAGAACTTATCAGAAGGACATTGGATTCCCCTGAAGCTCACAAAACGTCCCTGAAGTTGGCAGAATTTTCCTGAAGTTTGTAGAGCTTCTCTGAAGATTGAAGCACATCTTTTTCTGAACTGAGATCAATAAACTTCTCTGATTCTTTTGAGGAACGTCTTTAACTTTTCTTAAATTCACTACAGTTCCCTATAGTTCGCAGAATTTCCTAGAAAGTCGCTGAGCCTTCCTGAAAGTTTCCTTAGACAAAATATTGGAACTGCAATGAAGCTCTAGCAATTCTGTAGTAATTAAAGGTGAAGGCTACCTTAACTCACTGGGCAAGAGTAGCTAACATCATGTGAGTTTCATTCTTGTATTATCGGCATTATCTGTTAACCGATTTTCAAACAACTTCGTCATGGGTTCCAAAAATCCAAACTAATTTTCTATCCCTCAGGGTTGTAAATGCCACCTTCGTCACCAGCTGAGTACGGGACACTAACATTTCAGATACCTACTAATTCCTTTATTGAACTCCGATAAAAATCTTTCAACGAACGTCGCTACTAAAATGGCGTGATTTTATTTTTTTACAGAATCGCTTTTTCGAAAAACAACAAGCGAACTCTCTATTTTCTTCGAGAGATTAAAAAAACACTCGAAACAGGCAGAAAATCAATGCCTACTATGATTACGTGGCTGTCTTGGACTGTCATGCTCGTTTATTTCTCTTTTACTCTTATGAGGGAAGAGAAATTAAACAAGCAGTTGTTCTAGCAACAAATATTAATTGATTTTGCGCCTGATTTAACTGCATTTGTTCAATTCGAAATAGTTTTGTATCGTCAATAGCCCAATATACGCCTTCGTTATCGGCGTTGTAAACTTCAAAACACCTTTTCTCAAAAAACCCAAGATGAAATATTTTCAAACCATCACAGAGTTGATTGATAGGATCAGTACTAACATCCTGTGAAGAAAAAACTGAGTGATCGCGCACGGGTGGGATTCCTACGTTGTGTTGATACGAAAAGAAATAAAGCACACCGATTGTTCGACCGTCCTGCCATGGCGGAGGCATGTGAGATACTGTTTATTGTTTTATGAGGTTTTGTAGTCTGTAGTATCGATACAGTGTGTAAGGTAAATGTACATATATATGACGTTGTACAAACACTGAGGTACATGAATGTTGCAAAAAAAGTGCCTTCAGACATAGCGTGCGCCATTAGGAATATGTCATGTCGCTGGGCTTGAACGATCATCGGTCCCAGTGATTTGTTGTGATATTAGGAGCTGGATGGCCTAGTGGCGACTGTTTTTGATTACTGATCATGGTGCTATCACTGTCCCCTTTTGCCCTTTGTTGTTTCTGAAACCATATCTACTCGGGTGGGTCAAGTTTGTATGACGGATCACAAACCCCTGCTCTCCACTGCTGTTTTGATCTGTGTTGATATCCCCAACAACTCTGCCTAATTTGAACGAATTTGGCTACGATCTGTATTTGCGGAATAATTCCAAAGTTTGGATGGAAAAATGGATGGTAATTTGAGAGCTGGCAGTTCATCGAGTATGGACGTGTAAAATGCGCACGCTTGCTGTGAATTAGTTCACCCGTTGGCTGTCATAAATAAAAGAGGCGCTGTTTCAGTGATGCGAAGTTTCCTTCGGAATGAGCTCTATGCCGTGGACCCCCGAACGACACTTTATGCATATTGACGGGGTTCATGTTTAATTTGCACTTCTAGTAACCCCATCAGCGTAATAGAGCTTTTTGACGTTTAATCGGCGCACACTACTGCACCATTTAAATCGAACGAGTACGAGCAAGAGGGAAACAGATTAGTGGGAAAACAAACCGTGCATTCATCCATGTGTGCTAGATAGAGAAAGACGATTAAACATCAAAAAGGTCTATAAAAGCATATTTCTGGCAGCCTTTTTTGATGTATAATCGTCTTTCTCTTTGATAGAAAGGTAAAATCAGAAAATGCTAGAAATTCTCGACAAGCACAATAATAAGAGTCCCTCAAAGATAAAATGTTGAGAACAAGCAGCTCTGTTTGTGATTGATTTTTCATCAGAGTAAACTGCAATCACATTTTAAGTATAAGCATCGGATGACTTTCATTCAAAAGTGAAAAAATGCATGTCGGCAACGAATCTACTGGGAGTTAAATTTTTTTTTAATACCTGAAACAATTTCAAATACGTGCTTCTTATAACCAACAATCAATACGAAACTAACGATTTTAAATTGGCTCAGTGGACTAGCCTATTGGTCCCAATTAAATCGACTAACGTGCCCCATTCTAGTCGAAATTCTAGTACTACACTATGTTTGTTTTATTCGCTATGAAAGTTTGATAGATAAAATGAGGGGTTCGTGGATTTTCCTTTGTTTCGAGGGGTGCATCGATTAGCTTGGGACCGAAGATAGTACTAGAGCTGAGCCAAAAAGTTGAGTTCGTTTCTTCGGGACCTTCTAAAGGGCGAACACGAAATTATTGCGACACATTCAACAGGGCATAACTTTTTTACCATATCGAAGTCGTGTTTTTCGATTCAACGAAAATGGAGGTGAACCATCGCGAGTTGAGAGAACAAATTCTTTCCAAACACCTGGCATTTCCTGACCTGTCGCACCGGCAGTTGAGAAAAATGTTGAACATTCACCATTCAACCGTCTCCAGAGTGTTGAAGCGGTTCCAGGAGCGGTTGACGTTGGACCACGGCAAAGGAGCTGGAAGAAAACCGGGACCGGAGAACAAAAAGACGGAGGGAAAGGTGAAGCGGATGATTAAAGCAAATCCCAACGTCTCAAGCCGTGATTTGGCTAAAAAGATCGGCATGTCGCAGAGCTACGTCCAGAATGAAAAGAAGAGAGCTGGACTACATACATACAAGGTACAGAACTTCCCAAACCGCGATGAGCGGCAACAATCGACGGCTAAAACTCGGGCACGGAAGCTCTACGAGAAGATGCTGACAAAATATGGCTGCTGTGTGATGGACGACGAAACGTATATAAAAGCCGATTTTAAGCAAATTCCGGGGTTGGAGTTTTTCATGGGCAAGAGCAAGTTCGATGTGGACGACAAATTTAAGAAGAAGAAAATGTCGAAGTTCACCTCCAAATATCTCATTTGGCAGGCCATCTGCTCTTGCGGACTGAGGAGTGAGCCTTTCGTGACAAAGGGCACAGTAAATGGCGAGATCTACAAATCTGAGTGCCTCGAGAAGCGCCTTTTGCCGTTCTTCCTGCAGCACGACGAAGCTCCGCTATTTTGGCCAGATTTGGCATCATGCCACTATTCTAAAAGTATCCTGGAGTGGTATGAGGCCAATTCTGTCCATTTTGTTCCAAAGGACATGAATCCGCCAAACTGTCCGGGGCTGCGCCCGGTGGAGCAGTACTGGGCAATGATGAAGCGGGAACTTCGGAAGAGCAAGAAGACAGTCAAAGACGAGAAGGACATGTTAAGAAAATGGAAAAAAAAACTGAGAAACTGGTACCGGATGACACTGTAAAGACTTTGATGGAGGGCATCAAGCGAAAATGCGTTCAATTTTACACTCAAGGCTCCATCGATTAACATTTCTTTTGATTTTTGAAGTAAATATATGTATAAAACTACCCTAAAATTTTGGTTTGATTCTAAACATTATAAGAAAATTGGCATGACATTTTCGGTGTCGCAATAATTTCGTGTTCGCCCTTTAGTCTTAGAGCTACCTCTATGTTATAACCAAAATGCACTAAATTAAAAGAAAAAATGTTTTTTCGTTAAAAATTACTAAAATATTTTCTGCAATGAATGCAATAATTTCAGTCCACCGACTCTGGGAACAAACACTGTTTATTCACTTTGCTCATAGGTACCCCCACTTGACAGTGCGATTGATGTCTACTTCTGGCTTCACTCACAAGATCCTTTAGAAGCTGCTTAAAATTCTATACAATTATGTTACGGTTAAAGTTCGCATAACGACTTAAACATAAAGATGCTAAGAATCCTATAAACCATCTGCAACCAAGCTGTTTAAGCCATAAAATACCCTTTAATCGAAATTTTTGGCTACTTTGGCAGTGTACTTCGTAGCACTTTCTACTGAAATCCTGCTCATAAAGCAAGCTCTTAAAGCCCACCCAGTTGCGTAAGAAGTCATCCAGTCCTGTCCTGCTAAAGAGCGGAAACAATTCCTACCACCCACGTTCATGCTAATTTAATTAGTATAATTGATCCATTTCAACCATAGCATCGTCGCTCAAGCAGCCACCCGATAACGATAAGCTATTGTGTAGGTGTACGGGCACCACTTGAGTTTTACTCGTTTGCGTTGATATGATTATCACAAGCCGGGTTGAGTAAGTACCTACCGACCTACCTACTTATAATATATGGCTATGTGCTTGTTGGTTGACTCGTCTGTGGAATAAGTATTGGCGGCACCAGTTGCTCCATCGCCGACTGCCAGGTAAATAGGTTCGCATTGTGGTGGGTGGTGTTGAGCTCTGACACCTCCTGGTTGATGTTGTGCTCAGGAGTCGACCGTCTCGTGACCTCCGGATCTTCATCCACGTCCGCATCACGGAAGTTTAATTCGTATTATTCCAGTCGAAGCGTAAATAATTCCTTGAAATCCGTCTGGCTTTGCCGGTGGTATAGAAGAGTTGTCGTCGTCGTCAGGTGTGATTTTGTGCATTATCATCACACATTAGCACATTCCACGTGCTTGTATCGACCAAGGTAAAACCACTCCCTTGGGAAATGTAATTTCTTTGCCCACTAGCTTTTTGCTCCAGGAAGTAATGCTTCAACACAATCAAGGCTCAAATGATTATCTGTTTCATTCTGCACCATGAGGCATTATAAACAAAACAACTCTCATAAAAGGAAAAACTTGCGCAATTGTTACAGTAACTTGTCATTTCCGCGAGTACTGTTGCGTACAGAAAAGTAGATTCACATTCTTTGTCCGCCAAAACAATGAAGAGACATAATTTTCATTTACCAAGCAGCCTCATTGCTGTTGCATTAAAAATCCTCCATTTGTTTCATGCTCTCCATGAAAAACCACTCAGTTGGGGTGATGGTAGAGTCGCGACTTTTCCTCCCCCACTTGTAGCAGGCACAGCTGAAGTGTTCGCTGCAGAATGCTTTTTATACATTTCGCTAGGAACCACGTGATGGAAAAGGGCAGCCCAATTATTCGCCCCGTTGCTCATATTCTCCCGCTGTGGATGTTGATTTTTTGCTGTTTGCTTCCACCACTCTAGCCACATAACTGCTGCTCACTGCTGTCAACATGTTCCGGTCCTTTTGGTCGATGCACCGGGCATTATTATGGCCATTACTTCGGGAGGAAAAGTGATTTCAGAATGGGAGCAATCTGGCGAAGCTATAATAATAACCACTCGAAAAGTCGAGAAACGGGAATTCAGTGGGCATGCCCTTGAGTCACTGCCGAAATTGTTACAGGATTTCTTTTTTCTATTTCTACCTTTAATTGGGGGCTTTTGTAGCGATTGTTTGCCTTTGCCAGGTGGGTGTGCTTACATTTATGTGAAAATATTGATTGGAGATTGAACACATAGCACATTTTTTCAATTAACATTTTAAAAGCTTTCTCTGTTTTGATCCCAATTCCCTATACAAATTAAAGACAATCGACAATGGTGAGTAAAATTTGTCCTACATGGTTGTGCTCTTTTCACCGGTGCCGCCGAAAATTCAATAACCCTATCCCTCTATTTGGTGTTCGATTCGATTCGACATCCAATCGTGGTGGGTTAATTGAAATTGAATCTCACTTCTCCCATTGCTCTTTGCTCCAAGGCCCATCGGCTACTGGGAAAAACAAACAGAATGTGGAAAACAATTTTTGGTGTCAGTGCCATGAAGGAATTACAACATGAAGTCCGAACACTCTGTGCTGGCTTCGGGGTATTTAGATGTTGGCACGTTTGAGCACACATACAAGTGACTTCGTTGGGAGGATGTTTGTTCTGTGTCTTCAATTGTCTCGAAGTGGCTGATTCCAACGGCTGACAAATGACCTGCCCATTGGAAATGCCCGGTAAAATCATAATACTTGTACTACCTTGTGTCTTCTGAAATTAATTCCTATGAGTTCTGGACATGTTCCACAAATCTACTGGAAGTTTTCCTAAAATCCCCTTATTTTATTAATTTTTTCCAACTTCATCAGACTCGGGACTACATTGAGTCAAAATAAACAAATTAACAAAACAACATAAATTAGCACTCGGAACACAATGCCTTCGGTAAAATGTGCAACGGCAAACTTGCAATGTTTGATAAATCATAGCTCAGCCATTTATTGACAAATTTCATATCTATCAGCGCCATATGAAACTTTATACTTTAAAGATTTGTGCGGATTAAAAATCTATAGATTATTTGCAGAGTTCTGATTTTTCATACATTACAAGTTTCCCGTTACACATTTTACCGGAGGTATCGTATTCGGAATTTTAAACACTGATACACACAATCATTTACGGTTCACATAGCTAGAAACAATTAAGAGAAACGTCTCCGTAGCAGCTGTCGTAGCAGCTTGAAATCAAATATCGAAGAGACTCGATTGAACAATCGCTGCAGCCCACCTACAACACCGTTCATGCCGTAGTTTGTGCAACGAAGTGACAATCTCAGCATAACGTTGTTACGCAGCATTCGGGGTTGGACGATGATGTTAAGTTGCTCAAAGATTCTGCCATGTAATGTGCCCGCGATGAGCAGGGCCCTTGAAGTACGTATCTTTTCTAGTTCGGAGAGGCTCCATATCGAACAACTGGCAGCGACTAGCTAGGCAAGTGAAACGGATCTCTCCAAGGTATCTTTCTCAGAGCAAATCGAAGAAAACATCGCGGAACGGACTCAACTCTCTCAGCACCATTGTTGTAGTTTGGACTCCAGACCACAGAACAGTATTCCAGAATGGATCGCACTAGGGAACAGTGCAGTGAATTGAGGCAATAGATGCTCGAGAAGTTCTTTGTTGCCTTGTCAACAGTGCTGCAAAATATCAATATCAATACCTACAAAATGCTGAATTTCACTAGCCACCTGATGTCAGTATCAGTTCACACAGTTAGAATATCAATGTCATTCGCCTCAATAGCAGTACGCAAATGACATTGACATCGTAAAGGGACCACTGACATTCTAAGATCTGCCGCAATTTTTTTTCTAATATACACCAGCTAATTGAGTACCAATCTTTAGAAAACTCATCAGTTATATTAAAACAATGCAATGGTAATACAAAAAAAGTTGATTTATTGAGACAAAATTAAGATGTAAATATGTAGCTACGCCACTTATGATATGATAAATAATGGATTCCAAACTGTGCTTATTAAATAGTTGTATAACTTGTATCATCTTTTATTCAACGCTAAGCCTAATTTAAGCATTGCTTACCATGCTCGAAACAGGTTTCTAGAGTTGCACAGCAGCAAGGTATTTTATGCCTAACGGCCATTATGCCTAACGGCCATAATGCCTAACGTCCATTATGCCTAACTTATATAATGCCTAACGTCCGTATGTCTAATGGGGTACACTCGTCATTTAGATTATCATACGAAGTGTTACCTTTTTTACATATTATGCACAAAAACTGCACACTTAGAAAAAAAAACATGTAAATTTAGGTGCTCTAAGACATATACGAGCGTCAATTTTGACATAAAATTGATTCATAAAAGACGCGTAATTCAACTCAATCAAACGTACTTTTCGTCGAGTAACTAGCTTTTCAGTCTTGGAGCACTTAATTTTACATGAAATATTGGTTTACGTCTGATCCTTTACGTCAAAGATGGAGTCCGTCACGTGTGAAATTAGTTATTTCTAAGTGTGTACTTTCTAAGTCCCGCTATTTTTTCATAAATGAAGTGGGACAGAAAGTTTCTTTTGTGTGTTTTATGTAAAAACGTAGGGACTTCGTATGTTAATCTAAATGCATATTAAAACGTACCAGACGTGTCAGGTACTCTATTTTGTAGTCTGTGAGAGTACAATCACAAATCGAGTGGCATCAGAATACATGGCATGTTGAGAGAATGAGCTCGTAAGAGAGAATTTTTTCTCAATTTTGATTTTTTTTTTTTGCTCTTTGGGGACGGATATGGGCAAAAAACTTTTTTTATTTAATTGTAGCTTGTTTAACAATAATTTCCAGGAAAAACTTAACGTCAAAGTCCACGAATGTTTTCTTTAGGTTGTCGTCATTTTTTTGAGACCTGGAAATGCATCAAAAGCTTCTTATTTCCACTTCTGAAAATTTCTATATGGGGATTTGTATTTCTTACTACCAATGGAACATCGCCATCTGTGTGAAAAATAGCCTTGACTTAATGGTCCACTTACCGGTTTTTCTCCGGAACTTTGTACATTTTCCCGGTTGTGCGATACACATGTAATTTAAACATAAACAGCGGTGCCAGTGGTAAGCGTGATTGCCACTCACCACAAAGGGCCTGGGTTCAATCCCATAAAATCATAACATCTCTGATCACTCCTTTCTTCGGAAGGGAAGTAAAGCCGTTGATCGATCGGAAAACAAATCATGAAAAAAAAAAGGATAAAACAAATGCGATTGAGCCGAAGAGATCATATGTGGCATTCTAAGACAGCAGTATTTTTTCTGGATATTGAATTTGGCTCTGTGTTCGAAGTCTTTAAAATTTATCTTTGAAAATTTGCTTCAAACTTAACAGAATTTGATGTGATTGCTTACAAGCAATTCCTATAAAATCTTTTCCCTTTACAGAGTTCTTTTCAGAATTCTTCTAAAATATATTTGAGATTCTCTATGGGGTTCCTTTTATTTAAAGCAGTCCAAAAATTCTATGCAGAGCACTCCAGAAAAATAAAGAAATTCATTCAGAGATTCTCTTCGAAATTAAATATTTTTCAAAGAATTCACCGATCCATCCTTCCATTTTTATTTAAATTTGCATGAATTCTTCTTCGTTTCATGACTCAAATGCAATTCACATCAGAATTATCTTAAATTATCACTAAGAATAACCTTGAGGTTCTCATCCAAATTCTTCTGATGAACTTGGAACTCACCTTAAAATTACCTAGAAATTATTTTCGAGATGCCCCTGAAATTATCATCGGAATTTCCTTAAAACTCTTCGTATAATACCTCTGGAATTGTACTCTCCAAATTCGATTTCCTAGGCATTTTCCACGGATCCGGTAATCCTCTTTAAAATCACCATTCATTTTTCCACAGAGCAACTTACAAAAAATAGTCTGAAATCACATAATTGACCTGTAATTCTAGTCAAAACATTCTTTGAGTTCATCTCTAGAATTCAGTCTAAACTCTGCTCAAAGTTGCTTAGGAATTGTTTTTTTTTTTAATTCTAGTAATTGTTCTTCAGTGACTGCATCCTGAAAATCTAGAACAGTCCAAAGGTCTTGAAATGTTTTCAACTTCAAAGATCTTATTTTTCTTGAGAAAAGGACGAAGTAAATTTTTTTGATTTGCCATCGAAGATCACAGGTTTTTCCCTGTGACTTCAAATTCCCGGTTTTTTCCCGATTTCCTGATTCACTGGTCTTCCGAAGTAATGCCTCATGGTTTCGACCAGCTGAACTGTCTGGCTGAATAAGTTGAAGCGATTTGACAGCCGTGGTGTATGGATGAAGATTTCCGTTACTCTTCCTCTCCCTGTGTTAAATGTTATCTCCGAGCTCCAACTTGTTCCACTATACACTATCACGCTATTAACGAGTCATCCAAATCCACTAGCGCAGAAGCATATTGGAACAACGAAGAGCTCTTCTCACTACACCGTGCAGTGTAGTGTAGTAGTAGTAAGTAGTTAAATTACGTTTATTCCTGTTGATTATGATTGTAGAATGATTTAACATTTCAATTGATTAGCCTACCTGGCTCTTCATCTTTGTTTCATTGGATATTCTAATTTAATATTCGTATTTTTAATCTAGTTTGCAGAATACCCCTTGCGGTGTGTTTCGTTTTAATTAAAAAATGTGATAGCCTACCTAACTAAGAGTATAACTTAACCTAACGTGCTAGATCACGTATTATCGGAAGATCTGATCTCAGACAGGTGTCTTCGAACCATTTCAAGAAGACCGTTCTTCGCTCTTCCAGAGACTGAAGACCACCCAGGCGGTGAACCTCAGAATTTCGGAGGATCATCATAAGGATCATGTTCTGGATCCTTTGGAGTTTAAGGTGCTGGCATTTGGCGTAACTCTCCCAGATTGGCATACCGTACGTACCGATTACAGGAAAGATGATTTGCTTGTAGACAACAAGCTTGTTTTTCAGTGACAGAGCGGATCTCCTGTTGATGAGCGGATACAGGGATCTCATCAGGATGTTGCATTTGGTTTTCGTTTTGTCAACGTGTTCCCTGAAAAGCAGCCTGCTGCCGAGTGTAAGCCCAAGGTAGACCATTCCAATTGTGCCGTTCAATTTTATCTTATTATTCTCGGACGGAACAAGTCTGGGAGATTTGAAATGAGGAAAGATGATTACCTGGGTCGTCACCACGTTTATACTGATCTTCCAGCTGTTGAAATAATCAGACAGGATATCCAGTCCTTTCTGAAGTTTGGAGGTCAGAGCTCCGATGAAACTACCCTGCCCATCTGCAAACAGGGACAACGATCCACCATCAGGGAGAGTCGACGTGAACAGGTTGGACAAGATGGATCCAAGGATGCTTCCGTGTGGAACACCTGCACCGACGTTGAAGGCATCCGATGTGATGCCATTCAGAGAGACTCGGAATGTCTTGTCCGAGAGATATTTTTTATGATCTTCACACGGAAGATTGGAAGACCGTATTATAGACTAGGCCATCGTGCCAGACATTATCGAACGCTTTAATAACGCCCAGGGCAGATGTTTTAGATACAGACTTAGGGTCGGACGGTATTTGCCGTGGCATGAGAGAGTAAGTAAACTAGCTATAGTTGCATCTTAAATACCTACGCAAATCCATCGGGCCAGACACTACACGGTGTAGTGTGCAGATCCCTCTTCGCTGCTCTACTCTGACGTTATCTGCTAGCTCCAACCAGCTCGACTGGCAGCAACTGATGGTGGAAGCGTTTTGGCAGACCCTTTTGTGGACGAACATTTCGGCAGCTCTTCCTCTACAACTATTCTTGCCTAATCAGTTTTCATCGAGCTCCGATCAGATCGACCATCTTGCCAGAAAGTCCTGTGGAAGGCAAATTTGTGCATGAGCTGGAAAGTGATGCCCGTCCGTGCGAGAGAATATAGATTCAACCTATCCGTCCGCTCTTCTGCTTATTTTACAAGATATTCCTATTTTGTTCGTTAAATTTCTTAATTAATTATATGATTTGAGTAGTAGCTATACTGAAGATCCGAGAGATGTCGCCCCTTCAGTGGTAGGAAAATCATTTTTGCAGTATGGAGAATATCAGAAAATCCACGATTTGTGACTAAACATGCTTTCACAGAAGGAAACAAATAAACGAGTGTTTACCTTATCACCATAGTAATGTACTCGTGCAATTTTTGTGCATCTAAAACTGCCCATAAAGACGATAATGAATAAAATCTGAAAATTCTCATGCATTTCCAAATGGTTTCCTACCATTCCCATACATTCGAAGTGACTGGCCCTCTGGATGTGGATGATGTCAAAAACAACAAAACATGATTAACTGTTTAACTATTTTCACTATTTTTACTATACACCCTAAAATTGCTAGATAAATTCTTTGTCGAATTTGATATCGCATGACATATTTCTCAATAATGTGACCCCCAGTATAGTGAAGTTCTCGTAATGTGACCCCCAGTATAGTGAAGAAAGATGTATAGTCGTTCTAGCAATGGGCAATCTAGAATCGAAACACAAAAGATCGATTCTTTTGGTTCGATTAATAGATTTTTTGAATCGAATCATTCGATTTTTATTTCGATCCAAAAAAAAATTCAGTGAATTTGCATTTGATTTTTTTTTTTGTCTTCGCTTTTGCACATCACTTGCCTTGAACATGGATTCTGCAAACAATCAGTGTGACAGTTCAGTAGAAACATTCACTTCTTATGACATATTTCAGGTTCATCAGTCCTCTGCTATGTCAGAACTGGATCGCCATGGGGGCATATCGGCAGAATTACAAAATTTCTTGCATCAGCCTGTTTTCGGACATTCTGTTGATCCTTTTCAACCATGGGAGAAAATCCGTAGTGAATATCCCCAAGTATATCCTGTTTATCAAGAATGGTAACAAGTGTTCCGTCAGAGAGGCTATTCTCTAAAACTGGTGAAACCACACAGATATCGGCTCAATGCAAAACGCATGGCTCAATTAGCTTTCTTGGGATCCCTCTCGGATGAGTTTTGGGATATCTGAATTAAGTACTTTCCGTACTTACCTGCTTTTACACTCCGACCATCTAATCGTTTTGTGTCATGTCAGATGACACAATAATATTGACTCATGTGTTAATCTTTCGTTTTTTATATCGTTCAGTTAATACCAATAAAATGAATATTATAGCCTGTTAAATCACTCACCTAATCAAGTATCCTGAGCAAAAACTTCCACATATCAAATGAAATCAAAATAGCCATTTACTATATTCTCATCATGTACATATGTATGTTACACTCACAACTTTTACTGCGTACGTACTACACAATTTATTTCTAAATGATATCAATCATCAAACTAAATGACTATTATAAGTAAAATGTCATAACAAGATAGCTTATGTAACGTAATATTAAATTGAGACTGAACTTGGCATTAACCTGCACCAAATTTCCTATAATCCGTTATATTTGAAACATTTTTGTGTTATTTTGAAAAATGAATCGATTCAAAAGATCGATTCAAATTGATTGATTAAATCGGTGAAACGATTATTTTCAAAAAAAAATGAATCGATTCACTAAGATCGATTCTTGCTTCAAGATCGCCAAATGCTAAGTCATACGCCAAAACATACTTGATGTGAATCATTGCCCATAACCGAGGGGGGCTACACATTTAAATCTTAATGTTAGACGCTCAAAAAATCTCACACTAGCGAATCATCCTTCGAAAAATTACACAATTATGCAAAGTTTCATGCAAATCGGAGATGGTCGAGTTTTCCGATTTGTCATTTAGCGTGAAACTGCTCTTACGGTTCTTGAACTATACCACATTCCGAGGGGGACGACTCTATCTACGATGCAGGAAATATTGTGTTTTGATGTGGCTAGCTGCGCGTACGCTGAGTAGATAGAAAGAAGATTTATCACGATTTTGAAGATTTCCTGCAAAAAGATGATGCGCGATAAGTAGATGCGAGAAATGTATGAAGATTTTTCGAAGATTTATTCGCTAGTGTGAGATTTTTTGAGCATCTAGAATTGAGATTTACATGTGTCGCCCCCCTCGCCACATTCAACGAATCAGTCTTCGGCAAAGTTGTTCAGCTGGGCAATTACCGTCTGGCAGTGGATAGTTTAGTTAAGAATTAGTTTGATAGGTGGCGCTAGAGTACAAATTAAGTTCTAGTATTGATAACTCAGGATCAGAACCAGAGAGAAGTTTCATGTCTTCAGCAAAGTTGTTCAAATGGACGAGACCCGTTGAGTAGTAACCAATTTAGTTGAGAATCTACTCAATAGCTAGCGTCATACAAATAAAGCGCTTCTAGTGACAACCCAACTAACATGTTCAGCTTTATAAGCCAACTTTTCCAGCATTGTGCTGTAAAGCAGCTAAAAAAAATTGCAGATACAGCTACAAGCAGAAACTATCAAAATAGTTTTAAAGAGCGTTTACGCAACTTTTTCACAGCCATTATTCAATTTGTCAGTCGCACTGAATCACATCAGCTACTAAAAGCTAATGTCACTTCTATGCAAATATTAATCAACTTTCAACTTTTAGCTGCAAAACAAAGCTAATAAAGCGAATATATTACTTATTTGATGGCTTCTACTCAACCAGACACTCTTGCTGAAGAACATAAACATCAACAGTGCTTTTTCAATAACTAAACAACCTGTACTCAACTAATAAACTGTGTTAGCGCTACTTTGGAAGCATTTTTACAGTCAACTAGGTTTATTTTTAGACGTGTGTAGTTTTGCAGCTTTTACTCTGCTCCTCTACAAAGCCGAAGTAACTTTAGTCGAGAATAGTGGTTCATGTGCACTATTATAGAGCCTCTACTCAGCGATATTATTGCAAAAGGGCATGTAGATTTTTTTACATCAGTTCAAAATGTTGACGTAGCTATATTGGCAGTGTCAAGGTTTTCCAATGCGGTCGTCTCTAGTTCGATTATAAGTTCCGGTGTGCAGGGTAAATAATGTGTTGGTGTGCGTATAACTAATTTGGATTAATTGGATTTAACAGCAAAATAAACTCAATAAATTCCTCCAACAAAAAAAGCTTGTATAATATTTAACGCTGCTTCAAGAAAAAAACTGTGTAGCGATTATTAGATAATCGGGAAAAGGTTTAATAAGCGGCTTTCAAGTTCACACAAAAATAAGTCCCATAAAAATATATAAGATATGAAGCGGCCTTGATTTTTTTTTCTAAGTTAAACGAGAAAGCTGAACAAAGGTTGGAAAAGACTGATATGTAGTGCTTTAAAAAGTTTATAATTTATATAACTGTTAAGCTTTTGGCTATCTAAAATCACCAGATTTAGATGCTCAAAAGCTGAACAAAGGTTAACGTGGTCTATGTATAACAATTCTTCAAACTAAGGCTGAATTAAAATCGATTGAACAACACTTGTTAAGCATCAAATTGTTACCTGGGTTATAACGTTTGAATACAGCTTGAGGCTGCATAAATGAAATGAGAGAAGCGTTTACATTGTAAACATTAGTTAGTTGAGAACTCCGGATTGAGACCAGATAGAAGTTTCCTGTCTTCAGCAAAGTTGTTTAAATGGACGAGACCGTTCAGTAGTGACCAGTTTAGCTGAAAATTGACTCCTTAAGGGGAAGTTCACCGCTCCGAAAAAAAAAATTACGTTTTGATTTTTCTAAAAATATTTGAAAAAAAAAGTATCAACAATTACAAAAAAAAAAATCTAATTTTTCACAGAAAATTCACGTGCAAACACAAAAAACCACAAAACATCAACTTTTCGGTTTTGCTGAGGGTCCATTTTTTTCATAACGAGATAGAAAAAATATTTTTACATTTAATTTTGGTAAAAGGTAAATGAATCATTAAACAATGACGATGTTCCTTATTAAGTAAAAAAAATCTCCTTAAAATAGGTCGGGTTGCTCCTTAAATGATTGATCAAAATACGTTAAAAATCTTAAAATGCTCAGTAAATATTTAAAGTACGCTCCTTAAAAAAGAGAAAACTGTACATTAAACATTTGAAAATGCTCCTTAGTATGCACCGCTTTGCACCATTTTGAAGTGTAATTGTACCATATATAATCGGAAAAGCTGCTGTAGAAAGGTTAATAAGTACCATGAAATCAGCTGAAATGTTCAGCATTTTTGCACAAATGCACACAATGATTTACTGAACATTTCAGCTGATTTCATGGTACTTATTAACCTTTCTACAGCAGCTTTTCCGATGATATATGGTACAATTACACTTCAAAATGGTGCAAAGCGGTGCGTACTAAGGAGCATTTTCAAATACTTAATGTACAGTTTTCTCTATTTTAGGGAGCGTACTTTAAATATTTACTGAGCATTTTAAGATTTTTAACGTATTTTGATCAATCATTTAAGGAGCAACCCGATCTATTTTAAGGAGATTTTTTTTTACTTATTAAGGATAATTTCATCTGTTTTATTGAGCAAAAGTAGGGCTGCCTTTAATTTTTGAAAAAAATATAAGGAAGAAACTGATTTTCTTGGACTTTTGATAATTTTTCCCAATATTTTTAGAAAAATTAAAATATTTTTTTTTATTTTCGGGCCGGTAAACTTCCCCTTAAGGTTCAATTTACTTTGATGCTTTTTGGAAAATTACAAAAGCAATTTTTTTCGACGCATTATTTTAGATTGCAAAAAGCTCGCGTCATTTTGTGTAAAATATCAAAAGGAATCGAATAGTGCGAGCTTTTTGCAATCTGAAATTATGCGTCGAAAAAAAATGCTTTTGTAATTTTCCAAAAAGCATCAAAGTAAATTGAACCTTAAGTGCCAGCAGAGCACAAATAAATTCCTTCTAGTAATAACTCAGGATCGAGACCAAATATAAATTACATATTAGGTAAAGTTGTTTAAATGGACGAGACCTTTCAGTAGTGACCAGCTTAATTGCTAATCGACTCACTAGGTATTGTCATACACAGCAAAAAAATAATTTTGATATCACATCAAAGTGGATGCACTACAATCATGTCGAAAATGTCATGTAATTTTTATGATCACATAAATAAACAAATGCAGTAAAAGCAGCGTAATGTCAGTTCATGCATTGTATTAATGATAATTTTGTCCTTTTTAGCAAGTAATATTACACCATATTTTCGACATGATTGTAGTGCATCCACTTTGACGTGATATCAAAATTATTTTTTTGCTGTGTACAAATAAAGCTCTTCTAGTGATAACTCAGGATCTAGACCAGATTTAAATTTCTTGACTTCAGCAAAGTTGTTCAAATGAACAACCGTAGTGAACAGTTTAGTTAGTAATTAGATCACTACCTAGGTGACACCAGAGAACAAAAAGCTCTGGATCTAGACCAAAAATAAGTGTCCTGTCTGCATTAAAATTGTTCAAATGGACTAAACCCATTCAGAAGTGAACAGTCTAGTTGGGATAAGATTCTCTAAGTGGCACCAGTGTACAAATAAAGTTCTTCTAGCGATAACTCAGAATCGAAATCAAAGAGAAGTACCTTGCTTTCGGCAAAGCGGCTTAACAAGCTATTAGAAATTCACTGAATTGTTCTTCGGGATTCACTGAAACCACTCTTGGGACTCTTCTGGATCACTGTTAGATTGTTACTCTACAAAATTTCTCTTTTAGTACTACGGAAGTTCTATTAAGATTTGTGTTGGGATTATACGGAATCATTCGTGGGATTATTTATAATCTATGTCTGTGTGAGATTTTCCGATTCGCTGTTCATTTCATGATTTGCTCTTTGATTCTCCGGAAAAACTCTGCACGCAAAACAAATTTTTCTTACATCCAATGTAAGGTAGGGTTTATTACATTTTTAAAGATTGGTTTGGCCTGAGTCTAGACGAATCTTTGTAGGAACATAGTTAAAAAATTTCTTTCAGGATTTAGAGAAAACAGGGGGAATCAATAGGCTCTTTTTATGCACCATCAATGTAGAGTGCGCTAGCCGATTTTGCGAGGAAATGTCATCCAATCCATTTGTTTTCATCATAATGACGATTTTCAAAACTCAAAATAATGTTCATTTTTTTGCACCACTTGCAAATTTCCATCGGGAGTGGTCTTATTTTTCGATTATCTACAGATCTGAACTAATTAACAGCTGAAATTACCACACATTAAAAATCCGGAAGATAATAACCGCTGGGACAATTTAATTTAATGCAAACCCGATACAGAAAACAAAATATTCCACGTGGATGATGATTTCAAGCACCTGAGGTGGATAAACTAATCAGGAAAGGTGAAAATATTGTCCTCTTCCTATGCTTCACGGTGAAAGTTTCCACCTCATCACTCTTTTGATGGTTCGCCTATTCACCAGCAGAGGCTGAAACAATCGCTTGGTTTCTATTGGATTCGGGATAAAGTGTGCCCAGTTACCTCTATGTGTAAAATTATATTAGGACCCTCAGATATGCCCAGTTCACACTAGTGCTGGGAAGCCTGTCGCTCACAATCAGCAGTTATCAACATGGTGTAAACTATTATTAGCAGCTGATTAATATTGGTGCATAATCCTTGGAATAATCAGCAGATCCACGCCAATAGAAGAATCTATCAGACCGTACCTTCTCCAAATTCCATGAAACTTTGCATAATTGTTCGCTAGGGGCAATGAGTCAAACTTCTGCTGGAATTCGACCTTTTTGACTCGCGTCTGCACCGTGATCAATAAGTTCGGATACACTTTCAAAATACATTAAAATATCAAAAACACTATACATAGAGTTTCTTGATACATTTTATTGCAAGTACTCTTTATGTAGAATAACTACAGCAAATGTTTCGAAATGACTCCTCCTTTAACTTTCTTCACAAGCCTCAAACGTTTTTCGAAACCGTTACAGGCAGCATGCACTGATTCCAGGGGCATTTCCATCCAAATTTTCTGGATAACTGCCTTGAACTGATCCAAATTTCAGATTTTGAGATCCTTCAGTTTTGATAGCATGTAGGACCAAATGAAAAAAAAACCAATGGATTCAGATCAGGAAAGCTGGGAGGTTATTCAGCCAATATTTGCTGTGTGAACTGGCGCTTCTTCTTGCTGAAACACATAGTGATCTTCTCCAGAGAGCTGTCGTAGGTTTGGGACAACAATTATCTCCAAAACTTCCGTTTTATAATACACGGCATTGATTTTTACCTCTTTATCAATAAAAATCAAAGGTAGCCTACCACGCTTACAAATTGCGCCCCAAACCATCGCTGAAGCTCCACTTTGAAATCAAGACACATTTATTTGGGACGCAGGAATATTTTCCTTAGCTGCTGCCCACATCCGATCATTTTGTGGGTTGTGAGGCTGCGCCAGGACAAACAGTTTCTCATCTGAAAAAATGAACTCGTGACCAGCGTGCCGCGATAGTATCACCTTAGCTCTATCCAATCTCTTTTGCTTTGATAATGCGGAAACACCATGAGCTTTACGTTTCTTAAAAGCGTTGAATCCAGGATCACGTCGTACAATATTGTGACCCGATCCAAAGGAAATGTTCAGTAGACTGATGCAAAATTTGAAATCTTCGCTCTACAGTTTAAACTGAACTGAACTAAACTGAACAAAACGTTTTGTTTTCCCATAGAAGTACCCATATAAACTTCAAATGGTTTGTGCCAAGTCAGTTTCTCACTAAATGAGTTCATGTTTTGGGAGGCTAATCAGGGCCTAATTTCTCCAGTCTAATGTTCAAGTCTGATTCCATTTTCCATAATGAACGTTGCTCTTTGCGATGGATTCATTTCCTTACGGTTTTAATGGTTCGCTGCGTCCGTACCGAACGTGGATGACCGGACCTCTTCATGTCCACCAAAAAGTACCATTTGATGGTCTTGTAAATGAAGTTACGCTTAACACCGAAAGATTCCAGGCGTTCAACAATCGTTGCACAACAATTTCCCAAAATTGCTTCATTACGCATAACAAGTAAACAACAACTGAACGAAACTGTATATCATGCGCATGAGTTAGTATATACCTGGAAGTAAAACTGTCACAAACACATGTATTAAATTTACGCATAGCATTTCTTCTATCAAGAAACGTCTTCTATCTTATCGAAATGACGTCTGAGACTAAGTTTTAGGAGACGCAATTGCCTCTTCATTCAAAAAATAAATTACAAATTTCGGTCAACACTTAAAAAAAATGTTGAAATCTTGATTAACAAAAAAACGCATTTTATTTTTCAATTATGTGGATTTTAAAGTTTATCAAAAAATGCTATCTTTTCTGATTTTAGACACAATGGGCACTTTCAAATTGATTCTCTCTTAAGTGAATGTTGGACTAACATACCTTTCCTATCCCTACCATTTGTAAGGACGTGGCCAGGACAATCCTTAACTGTTGGAGCGGGATATGTTTTTATCTGGGAGAAAGTAATTATTTCCTGCTTACTATCCGTCCAGTAATAGATATCCGTCTAGCTCTTAATAGTTTTGAATTCGTACCACCTACGATATTGTGCAACTTGTTCGATGCTAATGCTAATGCTAATGCTAATGCTCAGCGAATCCAATCACATAAAGCAACCAACGATACAGACAAAACGGTTGCTACGACTACCATGACAAACTCGCTCTGAAACAAAGCTCGATCCGAGTGGTAGAAGGATAATGATATATTGCTTGCCTGCTTTGTTGCAATATACACGGATGAGGACATAGCTTGATATGAATCGGGAAAAGACATAACAAAAAAATTCCCATTAACACACGTGTATCATCTTCGGCTTTACTTCGTGAAGCAGCTTGCCAACAATTTGCTCGTTTCCTTCTACCGCCCCGAATGAGTTGGGTCGCACGAGCTGCTTGTCATGAAAAAGAACGGTGAAGATTATATCATTATTACTTTGCACTTCTGACATAGCGTTATTATTCGGTTCGTTGATCGCTTGTTATTTTGTCATTTGGAGATATTTTTGATTCCTTGCTAATGCTAATGCTAATGCTAATGGGCACTTTCAAATTGATTAAAATCGTAGAACATCAACTTTCATTAAAAATGTTGATCTTTTTTAATGCCGCTTCATGTTTCAACTGTGTATGTACTTATTTTCTGTGATCATACACCAAAATCGTTTGATCATTTTCTCATCAATTCAATTCTTATCACCCTCATCTACACATCATTTAAAGCTGCAGCCTCATTGGGAAAGTTGAAACGAATCGTTTTGCGTATGAAATCTTTGTATGAAAAGGTCGTTTCGACTCAGTTGCATAATGCGGCCCCTGATTGTTGTCTCTATTCTAAACGGTCAACTGAAAAGCAGTCTACAAGATCGTAAAAATCGAATCTATTGGCAAATACATACAAACACAAACAAACCAACAAGGCAGTGGAAAGTCATTCGAACCACCTCACATTGCATTTCCCAAAGAGAGAATAGAATTTTATTGTCCTTCTTTTTTATGTCACCACCCGCCGGTATTGCTATTGGTCTTTTCTCAGCTTTTTATTCCCAATCGAAAGCTTACTCACGTTTTCAACAAAAAGAAAAGAGTACCGTCGACCGTACTAGCTAGGTGCCGGCAACAGAGAAAAGCAGGAAAAATTATTCTCGTACAGATTGGATTACATTTAAAGTCGATTTTCACTCTGCGATCGATCGGTTTCTGTCCTGTTTACATTCATTGGTACCTAGGAGATAGGGAATCTAACTGTGTAAATATTCCGCGTGGCGCGTTGGGGGAGGGGGCTACCGAAGAATTGAACGATTGAAGCAAAATGATATTATGCCCATAAAAGCTATTAGTAGCTCTCGTTTGGTTTAGCGAAAGAATTTTCCTGCTCCTTCCGGTCTTGGTTCGGGTTGGTATGGATTCGTTCGTTTCTTTCCTTACCGCAGCCAGCGGACTTAAACTTCGGCGATATTGTTATAGCGACATGGAAGTAATAAGGATGGGACTTTTAATTAAATTTATCTTTCTTTGTCTTTTCTCTTTCTGTTCCAGCAGCTATGAGTGTCTGACGGCCAGCAACGCGAAGCAAAGCAAGAGTCTGGGCGATCTACTAGATATGGTGAGTGGTAAAAAGAAAAATATATGTGATTGTACAATGCTGACAGTACGAACAGAAGTTTAAGTTTGGTCAGTATACAATCTTTGTACAAAGAATAGTTTCAAATATTGGAAACAAATATGCAGCAAATGAACTGCCAACAGAGAAAAGTCGGATTTTTTTAACTAAGCAAAGCAAAATCGGTAGTAAAGTTTGCAGTTCCTATCATAATGAAAACTCATTTTGATTTCAATTGTAGCGACTTAAGTCTGATATAATATTGTGCTTTCATTACCCGAGCAAAGTCTGAGATCAAATTGAAATCTAAATTTGATGTTGTGATTTCGCTGAGCAAAAAAATCTTCCTGTGACATCATATTGAAAACTATTTCTGCTATCAGTGAGAGCAAACTGAAAACTCAATTTGATATCAATTTTTCCTGTTGATAACAAAACAAGCATTCAATTTGATGTTATGCTAAGGCAATGAAAACAAACCCGCAACAACACATTTTTGAAGAGAAAATCTACAGCAAAATGAAAACAAAATTTGGTATCAAATCTGTCAATTGCGTAAACTGATATCAAATTATGATTTCAGTTTGATGTTGATATCAAAACTTGATTTCAATTTGCTGTCATTTTGATGCTGTACTTTGCTCGGGTATGCAGTCAAGAGTTTTTTTTTAAATGAAAGTAACATAACTTAAAGTTTTGCTGTTAACTTCTTGTTGAAAATTTAAGTTAAGTTCATCTGTCGTTGAACTAACGATTATTGTTTATTTATTTTGTTTAACACATTTAAGGTCATTCGTGCGCACAATGGGTAATATTTAAACTCGTATTCAGTTAAATATTATGAATGCAGAATCAGTAATCAAATTTATATCATTGAAAGCAGGATTAGTTTTCCGTTTTATTCAACAGTGTAAAATTTTGCTCTCATTTTAGGTGTGTTAAGTCAACCAAACTGAGATCAATTTTAGTATTCAAAATAAATTACATCATAACAGCAAATTTTATTTCAATTTGATCTCCAGCTTTGCTCGGGAATCGTGACTGCTTTCTCACCCCCTGTGTATCTGGGTTCAATTCCAGTCAAGGTCGTTGGGATTTTCTGAGGTGTAAAAATCGTTGATCTCGTTTTCCTTCCGAAGGGATGTAAGTAATGTAATTCTTTGTTTTGGAAAATATTTAGAATATACTGAGAAAGCAAAGCACACATTTTTTTTCCTCTGTTCGGGACCTAACACTACTGCGACCAGTAAATTGATCTATTGTAGTATATCCCGTGTCCTTAGTTTAGTGCATGTCGTATTACTCCATCACTATTGAGAAATGATGAAGTATTCGATTTTTTTACAGTTGCCACTCTTGCATTTATCGCAAGGATCCGAGTCTAATTGAAAGGTCCCGCTATTTATACCCTTCGGAGTGTTGAAACACCCTCCAAAGACGCGCCCCTTTGTCAGTCAAAATTGGATTCCTTAGCAACAAAATGAAGGTATGAGACCGATAATGACCAAGCGTCAAAACCCTAGTCTTAACCACTTCAAACTAGGGAACAACGAAGAGAAGATTAGGAATCACATAGATGAAGACAACTAACTCATTTTTTTGCCTTGTTTCAAGATCATCCTCGGTAGACAAAGCCGAGTCTTGTCACTATCAACAAGGCATAAAAAGTAACAAGGACTAAGATGTGTTCCTTGGATTACTGAAAAATCCTGTTCCTCTAGTTTGAAGTAGTCAGGAACTAGGGAACAACGGATAGAAGATTAGGAATCACATAGATGAAGACAAC
Organism: Ochlerotatus camptorhynchus; assembly: GCF_037179485.1. Taxonomy (NCBI): domain Eukaryota; kingdom Metazoa; phylum Arthropoda; class Insecta; order Diptera; family Culicidae; genus Ochlerotatus; species Ochlerotatus camptorhynchus. The sequence continues at coordinate 1,288,628 of NW_027040719.1, forward strand.
TAACTCATTTTTTGCCTTGTTTCAAGATCATCCTCGGTAGACAAAGCCGAGTCTTGTCACTATCAACAAGGCATAAAAAGTAACAAGGACTAAGATGTGTTCCTTGTATTACTGAAAAATCCTGTTCCCCTAGTTTGAAGTAGTCAGGACTAGGAATCGGTGGTAGATCTTACATCCCGTAACGTACCACGAAAAGGTGATCTACCCACGTTACGGGGAAAAGCACACATGATCGGAGGAACACGTGTGTATGAGAAAATTATCGAAAAAATCTACGGCAGTCGGTAGGATTTGAACTCACAAATTCCATTCAGTGCACGGGTGCATTGCCAATTAAACTACGCAGACCGCTTGACGATACACGAGTATTTGGCTTATGATATGTAGTATTCAAAACCGTTTCCACTACCACAATTTATTTGCAAGCGTTCTCTAATATACACACTCGGATCCTCCCGATAGATTTTTAATTCTCACGATTAATAATCTAAAGAAAATCACCATGCTTGGAATAGGGTCTCGGGGGACTGAAGTCGTTCTCCACCCTACGTCTTCTTCAAAAATAATGTACATAATAAAGTAATGATACTATTTCGGCAACGCACAATTTATCCTAAAGGGTGATACGGTCAAAATTTGGTCAATATCAACTTGACGTATTTCTTTCAATTTTGCATTTAAAAAACCTGAACACCCCTCATTTTGAAGGTGTGTGTGTGTAGAATGTTGCTCCTATTTTGATTTTGGAATTCACTCTTCAGTTGTCAAAATGCCGTCCAAGCAAGAAGAGCAGCGTATCAAAGTTTTGCTCGCGCATCGCGAAAATCCGAGCTACTCGCACGCAAAGTTGGCAAAATTGCTAAAAGTTGCCAAATCAACCGTTACAAATGTAATTAAAGTGTTTGGGGAACGTTTGTCGACAGCCAGGAAGTCTGGATCGGGGGGAAATCGAAAACCGGAAGCCGCTGAGACGACAAAGAGAGTTGCCGGTAGTTTCAAGCGAAACCCTAACCTCTCTCTCCGAGATGCCGCAAATAAGCTGGGTGTATCGTCTACAACCGTGCATCGAGCCAAAAAACGAGCCGGACTATCGACTTACAAGAAGGTAGTGACTCCAAATCGCGATGATAAACAAAATACGACGGCCAAAGCGCGATCCCGGAGGCTGTACACGACGATGCTGACGAAGTTTGACTGCGTGGTAATGGACAACGAAACCTACGTCAAAGCCGACTACAAGCAGCTTCCGGGACAGGAGTTTTATACGGCAAACGGAAGGGGAAAGGTAGCAGATGTTTTCAAGCACATGAAACTGTCAAAGTTCGCAAAGAAATATCTGGTTTGGCAAGCCATCTGTACCTGTGGCTTGAAAAGCAGCATTTTCATAGCTTCCGGGACTGTCAACCAAGAAATTTACGTGAAAGAGTGTTTGAATAAACGTCTGCTGCCTTTCCTGAAGAAACACGGTTGTTCCGTACTGTTTTGGCCGGATTTGGCATCTTGCCATTACGGTAAAAAGGCCATGGAGTGGTACGCCGCCAACAACGTGCAGGTGGTTCCCAAGGACAAGAACCCTCCCAACACGCCAGAGCTCCGCCCAATTGAGAAATACTGGGCTATTGTCAAGCGGAACCTAAAGAAGACCAAAAAAAACTGCTAAGGGCGAGCAGCAGTTCAAGGAAAACTGGCTTTCTGCGGCGAAGAAGGTGGACAAGGTAGCTGTACAAAATCTGATGGCAGGGGTCAAGCGTAAGGCCCGGCAATTCGGATTTGGAAAAGCGGAAGCCTAACTGAATATTTTTCCTGAATTTTATACTAATTGAACATGAAAAAGAAATTTAATTTGATTTTTTAAATAAACGATTTCACCGATTTACACGCGTTTTCCCTTGACCAAATTTTGACCGTATCACCCTTTATCCACAAATCTTAATATTTTAAAACCTAATTATCGGATCACGATCAATGCTCAAAAATTACCCCGAGACTCTAATAAATGGCTTAAGGAGGTTCATATGCAAAGCTTGAACTTTTATAGCACAAGTGAGAAGAGAGCAGTTCCTGATGACGAATCGATCAGACCCGACCATATCCGATTTGCATAATTGTTTGTTATTAGCATTAGCATTAGCATCGAACAAGTTGCACAATATCGTAGGTGCAAGACGGATATCAATTACTGGACAGATAGTAAGTAGGAAATAATTACTATCTCCAGATAAAAACATATCCCGCTCCAACAGTTAAGGATTGTCCTGGCTACGTCCTTACAACTGGTAGGGATAGGAAACGTATGTTATTTCAACATTTACTTAAGAAAGATGCAGAGAACTCTACGAATATAGGGGAAATGGATGTAATGTCGGCATAAATGCCCCTAATTTGGGCCCATACATAAATTCAGCAATCGACTAAACTTTCAATAGCGACCAAAATAGCCATTAGTACCGTCCCAATGACGCGTTCATCTAGATAAAATTGATAAATAGCTGATTTTTAGCGATGGGCCCAACCTTAGGTCCATAGGCCAACATTAAAGCCATTTCCCCTATGTCTCGGGAATTTAGGAAATATGTTAGTAGGAAAAGTAAGCCATAGGATACACCCAGTCAGTGTTGCTGGCAAATGTAGATTTTTTATAAATGTTGAAATTGCTGTCCTGAGCGTCTGGTGGAAGATAAGGTTGCTGAAATAAAATGAAGGTATAACATGGTGAATTCACCATCATTGTCACATCCGTAGCTAATTAAAAAGAAAGAATTATGTTGTGTTTTGTTATTCTTTAATGATTGAGGGGAAAACCCGCGGGACAGTTGGTTGCAAGCTTGTAATATTGGAACTATCGTGGCATCTAAATACTTCTTTGAACAGATGACGTATCATCTCAAGGATCACACCAAGTTATTTCTGATATACTACTTTTACTTCATATCATACACAGAACGCACAACAAGAATATTTTCCGACTTTTCCGTTGCCGCAGGAGACAATACTTAACTTCCGATGGAATCAAAAGCAACGGAAAACTGAGTCACAGATCCAATGAGCGGAATACCGTTTATCGCACCTTACAGTGCGTAAATAAACTGAAATTAAAAATCATTACTCGCGATGCCACAATCTCTTCTGATGCTTGCAAACATGATGAATCACGTTTTCTTTCTCGATTCTAAAACTTCCCGGAAAGTGGGAAAACCACCAATCACACACGTATAACCGTCCGGGAAGCAGAGTGCCAGCGCTAATCAGGCAAATACAACCGAAAACTATGAAAGCGAACGCACGTAGGTACAAAACAGAGAGCAAACTTTAAACACAATCCAAAGGGGTTCGAAACTGCACTCTCCGATTTGCATAATTTTTTGCTATGGGCAATTATTCACATATTAACCAAAATTTATTATTCTACGATTTTTGTTAATTTTTAAGGGTCCATGGTTTTCAATATTTAAAAAGTTGGCATTTTTCATAAGTTTTTTTTTATATCAAAACTGAACACGATTTTTTTTTTTGAATTTTTACTAAACAATATACAGACATATACTTAATACATAACCGGTTACAACCCCTCCCCCTCAAATTCTACGTCATTTATGAAAGTTCCCTTAGCGTTAATCACGATGTATGAAAGAAAACAAAGGTTGAGTTCATTTTCGAGTTTCGAAAATGTAGTGCCCAGAGACGATGTTAAATAAGAGACGCGCGAAGACTGAAGCCAAAAGTTCCAAACGCGGTTCCAATCGAGCAATAAACACGAGCGCTTCACGAAGAAAAGCGTGGGAAGTATTGAGGTTGGTGTTGAATTTAATTGTTGAGGTTGGTTGTCTTTATTAAGGAGATTTTCAGCCAAACGCTGGTTAACTGTTGAGATTTTAATAATAATAATTAAGTTTGCGTATGAAAAGTAAAATTGGATAGATAATGTTATTGTTATTCATCAGCTGTATTCTCCATATAGAGATGAACTAGCCAACGGCTAAAAATCTCTCTAATAAAGTTTAAAAAAAAAGTTGTATTCTCGGTAAATTCTCACCAAATATTTGCTCCAGCACAACGAAATACATCTACACACTTAGTTTTTTCTACCGAGCTCGGCTGTGCAAATCTCGGCAAAAAAAGTTTCACTGAGATCTCAGCAATAGTGACGTTTGATTGCTGAGTCTCGGATAATGCTTAGCTGAATCTCACCAAACAAATGAAATGTTTGCTGAGATCTCAGTGAAACTTTTTTTGCCGAGATTTGCACAGCCGAGCTCGGTAGAAAAAACTAAGTGTGTACATAGGCTCTGTTACAAAGATCGCTTTAATTTTTCAAGATAGTAGAATTTGTGAGAGATTTCACTCAAACATGATAGGAAGCAACAATTGCAGATTGAATAATTTTGTGCAACGTTCTGTAGAATATACCCTCCAATGTGGTATATTTGGTTTTACTTAGAGTTGTCTAAAATTGAGTCTTCAAATACTTCCACTGAATAGCAATACTACCGATACCAAGGGGTAAGTCACTCAGTACATTGTGCCGAAATTAGATTCGGCACAGCTTGGGTACATCCATCGGCACACCTTCGACATTCCTTCTGCATACCTACGTCACAATCTCGTAGGCATTGGTTTGTTGTAAATAAAATGGGAGCACTGCTGGACAACTTTCATTACGTGTTGTTTGACTGTATTTTCAGGAACATCCTCTAATTGAGTATAACAGAGGAACTCAGACCAGCACATTACTTACAGATCTAAATATGAAATGTAGGTTCTAGAGTGGGTACAAGAGAAAAAGGCAGTTAGTACCCCATTAGTACCCATAATTCAAATAATCAACTCATACAAAACAAACTAAAGCAGTCTATTTATCATCCTCTATAGACGGTCTCTAATAATGCTCCCCACCGGTTCCAACTCTTTCCAGTCGCTGATAGACCGATGCTTTTCACATCACGAAAAGCTAAGTTTCTGGTCTGCCTTTGAGGGTATTATAAAGCACTAAAACACAGGACTTTTATTACCCTATGAACACAAAACACCAAAATTTCGCAAACCCGCAACTTCTCGCGTCATCCTCAATCCGATTTATCCTTGCGATTTCAAACCAAAACATTCAAGGTGTCATAAATATCGGGTTGCCGGGATGGGTATTTTACAAACAATCGCAGCTTGCTCTATGACTGGCACAATCGGCACACCTGCAGAACATTTGAGGCACACTGACAAAAATGGTGACCCATAATTGCTGTGCGGAGTGACCTACCCCATGACCGATACGGTTTAAAAGTATTAATTTTACCGTAATGATTAAGCAGACGGCAGTCGCTCAAATTAAAAGTCACTTGAAGTTAACACAAAATTGCGGGTTGCCAAATCCTGCAGAAAAAGAAATTAGTTGGCCGTGTAACCAGATTTACTTTTAGTCTCTCCGCGCGTCTCTTATATAACATCGTGTATGGTAGTGCCCTGTTGAAAATTATGAATAAAACCATTTTTAATTTTATTTTCTCAGCAAGATTCAAAATGGTTGAATTTTAACTCAAACGTGAATAATGGATCATTTTGTTTTGCTATTTGGCCTGGAAATGCTCCATAGGTTCTTCATACAGAATTATTAGATTATTTTCAACCCGAAATTTTAATATCAATTGCTGCTTGAAAAGAACAGGATAAAAGGCAATTGGTCATATTTCCAAACTTCGCGTATTACACCAATTCCCCCTACTTCTAAAGCGAAGCGAATATAATGCTATCCCTTGATTAATTTCCACCCATCTTCATGTGCACCACCCTAAATTTGACGTCCCATTTTCTCTGTTTCAATTTCATTTTGCACCACCGGAAAAAAATACGACCAACTCGAAAAATCACAAACACTGCAAACAGGAATCACCCGACGGCGGTGGCGGCAATGAAGCAGTCGCACTGAAAAAAGCCCTCGAATGGGAACTGTCGCTGGATTCGAGAGATTTACGATCGCACGCCTGGTACCACGGACCGATTCCCCGGCAGCGAGCCGAGGAGATTGTTCAACGGGATGGGGACTTCCTGGTGCGAGACTGCGTCTCCCAGCCGGGAAACTACGTGCTGACCTGCAAAACCAAGGGACCGACGCTACATTTTGTTATCAATAAGGTAAGTGTGAAGCAATGGAAATGGGGACGGAATTTTATGACATTCGATGCTTTTTTGATATTTTGTTTTTTTTTTTTACGATTTTCGCAACCAAAAAACCGCAGCGACAAACACTTTCCCTTCCCGAGAAAGGCCGTTTGGTAATGCAATTTCCGGAATGAAGTTTTCAAATCTCGTTCCATGTGCACACGCTCATAAATCAAGTGGATTTAGGTCCTTCAGCATCCGCAAAACAGTTTCGCCTCCTAGGCAACCATATTAAGCCCCAGACGGCATCATACAATATATAGGAGCAGGAAAGTTTCACTCCAAGACAACAACAAAACTATCCTCTCCCAAGTGGTTAAGTAGCAAAACAGTTCCCAAGGTCTGTCTCCCGACGACGACGCCGGCCTAGAGAGAAATACGAGCCAACGAGGAACATACTTTTCATCTGCATCACAAACCACTTAGACTACGTGTAAAGTTTTTAATATGTGAACTTTGTGCTCTTGGTATCCACCCGTGCAACTCTTCTACATCACCGTTACGGGTGGGTTGGGTGCTTCAGGGATTTTCCACGTCTGGGAGCACACTGTTTTATTTTTTTTATTTGCTAAGAGGTGGTGGCTTTTTCTCGACACTTCTTCTAACTACTAGCAGCAGTCGACAAACTCGAAAGAAACACACAGTTTAGATTTACAACGAATCAGTCGCTGTAAGTGCCATGTAAGAGTCTATTAAGGAAGAAAGGAGAGTTTAACAACGGTTCCGTTTTCTTATCCAGCTCTCGAGAGAATGTCACAGTACGGTGCTATGAAAAAGTGAGCTGACTCTGTGGTGGTGTCCCGTTCTGTTATCAGTTGTCTATTGACTTTAAAACATCCCCATTGACTGATTTAAAGTATGCAAACAGTGGCGGTAGAATGGCCACCGACTGCATGGAAGTGTTTAACGAACCGTCAAAACCCCCCTTCCTCTCCTCGATTTCCAGCCCGTAGAAATTTATTGTCATGGAGATGTATCGCAAACAACCGCTCTGTCTCTCGGTCGCACTTTTTAATCCCCTCAAGCCATCATCATCTCACCAGGACCAGAGCCGTTCCGAAAATGTTCACCCTCTCGAAACATCGGGATGCTCATCTCATCCCCTCTCCGTGTTCATTTGACTGTTAGTAAGGTACCGACGAGAGTTTCAACGTGAAGCAAGTAGCAAGCACATAGGTAGCCTGTAATCAAAATTCATGGATGTAGGGCTTAGATCTAATGTTGGGCCTACTAAGCATAACTCGCCCTTTACCTCTATTTCTCGAGCAGATTTATTCACAAAATAGAATTTTTCACTGCAGATGGCTTTCAAATTTGTTCACCTTTCCGGACGCACCGTAAGATTTGAAAAAGAGTAACTAATTGTTGAAATATTTAAAAAAAAAACCTAGCACTACTTTTTGACCCCGAATCCGGCGTACGGATTCTAAATTCGACCAAACGCATTAAAACGCCATTGAATCGCCATTTAATTCACTTCGGCCTATCGGAAGAAGATAAAAATGAATTCGTTCTGAGCGCTTCTTTTGTTTTTGAGAATAATGAGTGCAAACATTCAAATCACGTGTTTTCATTGACTTCGTTCGGTATCTTCTTAACTGAAGAATCATACCAAACGCATAATTCTCGCGATATACTCTTTCGCGAATAACCCGACAGTAAATGAATTTCCCATTCAGTGTGTTGTTTCAGGCGGAAGCTAACATCATCTTCTGTCGAACTGTGCTGCAAGCTTAGCGAGAAATTTGATTATGTTGCCGTGGTAAACCAAAGAGAAAGTCGATGAAGAGAATTGATCAACGAGGATAGGCCCTTTTCAAATGTTACGCGAGAATTGACTTTTTAACGCCGAAATAATGGATATATTTGACATTTTCTACTCGATAGGCCCGAAATGGGCGATAAAGCCGAAGTAGTTCTCTACCCTACCTACGACAAAAATGAAGCTCTTCACGTGTTGTCGTTTGCCCGTTGATTTCAAAATGGCTTTCTAAACGTTGTGGATGGTTTAAAAATACTATAAAAGTGGTGATTTCGAGTCCAGATCCAGCAGATGAAATGTTTGGGTTAATAAGCATAATACGCATTATGTTCTATACCTTAAATTTTTCGACAGCCGATCGTGTATGTGTGTGTGTTTACATTCTGACTCCCACGGTCTGGCAGTGACATTATGGATAGCATATGCACAGTTAAAAATATATACTCAATTTTAAGTGGCTTTCACCCAACTCGGTGCTACCGTGGGGCTAGCCAAAATTGAGTTAACTCGAGATACTCAAATTTTTATAATTTCGATCTGTGATACAATGGGTAAAACAACCTACTTGATTAGGAGAAATTTACTCAACGTCGCGTCGGAAGGAGAAAAATATCAGAATGTTAGCAATGAAATAGTTTGCCTTTTTAAAATTAAAGAACAAACGAAATTTTGGAAATGAAAATATATTTTTTCAAAAATCAAATCTTAGACAGTAACTTCTATGCACTGATGCAGATCACTCCCTCTTCTTGACATAGTTCAGCAAACTCTACATTTTGCAACGAGATCCCGGATCACAAATGGATGGTTTGAACAAACCACTTCTTCTCACTTTCTCTGGCACGAATACTGCTCAATGTCCAAAGTTGTATGGAACCGTTGGACATTTTGAGGTGCACCATCCAGTTGTTTGCATCTGTTAAGATCTTCGATTGGCTTGGAGGCGAACCAGCCCAAGGCTGAAAGCCTCCTTAATAAAGCTAAATAATAATAATAATAATCTTCGATTGGCTAGTCGATTGGTCGTACGAAACGAAAGCCGGTCCCATTTGGACCGGACAAAATCTGGACCGGGCGAAATCCGTCACGTCGGGATGTTCAGAAGGCTGGGACACAGATAGGGGAACAGTTGGCTTCGGCAATACCTTAACCTATTATCGTCAGGGGGGTAAACAACGTCCTTGAGAGCTCAATTTTGGCATGTGGATACATTGTGTTTCAGAGCAACTATTGGCCAAATTTGAGTGCTCTAGGACTTTGTTTACCCCCCTGACGATAATAGGTTAAGGTATTGCCGAAGCCAACTTTTCCCGTATATGAAAAAACAAATTAAAGGGTTGCGTCCTAGACACGACCGCAGAATGACGTAGAACTACACAAAATTTATGAATGTCATGCATTTTTGACTATTATAGTGAACTTAATTGTTTCAAATATTTCAATGTTTCGGTTATGGTTCAATGTTGGTTCAAGTATTTTTCCTGGAATGTAATAAATTATGAAAATTCAAATGAGGAGTCCTAAACAAGCCGTTATATATTTTGGAGAAGGAGCCCAGTATAGTCCACAAAGACGCCATGCATGTTGTGGGATAAAACAATTGCCAAAAAAATACGTTACATTTTTAAAGTAGCTCCATCATTAGTTTTAAATTAGGTCTCTGAAGCAGAGAAGAGAGTGAAGGTTGCATTTTATGATAACGCAACAGGCAGCTGTTTCAATATTGACTAAAATTTTGGTTCATATATCAGCGAATGGAAGGAGCTAAAGACGCTGAATTTATAAAGAGACGACATGTCAAAATTGGAACAATCGATTGTCTGTCAAAGTCATAGGTAAAGTCATTCCAATCGAGCAGAATACCAGTCAAATGGATAAGATATCGCCTCTTCATAAATTCAGGCTCTTTAGAAGGAGCCTCCCCTACGGAGAGGGTTTAACCACCGACAAACCGACATGACACTTAATTCTAACTTATGTCCGAAAATCGCAAACGGCCGATTTAAATGTGCAGTGCAGCGTTGCCAGATATACCGATTTATCGGTATATATACCGATTTCCAAACTAGATACCGATATACAGATAAGGTTCCTCAGAATACCGATTTTTGAGATGTTATACCGATTTATACCGATTTTTTTTTTAAATAATCAAATTTATTATTGTCTGCCTGCACTCGAATTTCGGAGAAATTTTTTGTGGGAGACTTGTATCTTTTTGAATACCTCATATTTTTTGAGCCTTCAAATTTCTAAACAATCGTCTAATGCCTGATACTCTTTCAACTAATGTTTGCATCTCCTCACCGTTTTTGGCTACCCATCAATCGAGAAATAGCCTATGGCTCTTTCCGGTTATTCCTTCCTGAAATTTCATTCAACATTCCCTGGAATTTTCTTCCACCTTACCTTGGAATCTTCTTCAGCCTTCGCTCTAATGAATCTTTCATCTTCTCCCGCCAGTTTTTTTTTTTTCACTTTTCCCGGAACTTCAAGGATGCTATCAGATTTTTATTGCGGATCCACACTAGCTGCAGGAACATTAAAGAAGTGCTGAAACTTCAGAAAAGTCCAGGCTTTTGTATAAGTTTCGATAAATTAAAGGTTTCCTTAATTTCTTTTAAAATTCGAAAACCCGGAAATTTCAGACTCTACTGAACTTAAGGAAACATCATAAATATTTTGGAAACTTCACAAGTCCATAGAACTTCAGGAAAATTTTATGGTTTTCAGGAACTTTAGTGAAGTTCAGAGAACATCAGGACAGATCAATTAATTTCAATGAAATTGATGAAATTTTAAAGGAGTTCCGAGAAACTCAGGCGATTTCCGAAAACTTCAGCAATGTTCTGAGGGGCTCATGCAAATTTAGTGAACGTAAGGAAAGTTACATGAACATTAGAACATTGTGAGAACATTTTTTGGGAAGTTCTATGCTTTTAAATGTCAGAGTCGATAACTTTTAAAAATTAAAAAAAATCGGGAAGATCAGAGAACTTCAATGCTGATGTTACAATAAATTCAAGAAAATTGTGAGAGTACTTAAGAGATTTCGTAATCTTCAAGAAAGTCCAGATACCTTCAAAGATGATTAGAGATATTCCGGTAGTCTTATTTTAATCAGGGAATTTCGAGCGCTTCGAGGATGAACAGAGAACTCTAAAACAGCCCCTAGTTTTAGGAACATTATAAGAAATTTTAAGAAATTTCTAGGAATTATGCAATATTTCTAAGTGCATTTCAGGAATGGTCCGAAAACTTCAGGGAAATTGCGGAGTTTTCAGGGATTTTTTATGAATTATGTCCTTGTTTCTTCCAACTGTTCCGTAAGAGCTCTGGCTTCCGACTTTCTTCAGATGTTTCTTCCAATCTACCGTAGGAAATTTCTGTCAGCGTCTCCAGGAAGTTTTTTTGTATTCTCCAGGAAGTTCAATTAATTCTCCCAGAAATTTCGTTCGTCTTCTTCTGGAAGTTTGACCAAAAGCCAAAGGTTTTTTTGCTCAACTTCTATTGGTAGGTTTTTCCGAGCTTCTTCTGGCTTTCCCTGGAAATGGCTACTTCTGTAAATTTACGTACGAATTCCGAAATTTTCTGGTTTCTTTTGGATGTAACATTCGATTTTTTTTCCGATTGGCTATTTAAATTTTCACAATTCGTGTCTTGGAAGTTTCCCGGATGTTTTTCCAATTTTTCTTAGAACTTTCTCGAACTTCAAGCAGGAGAGCTTCTTTAGACTTTCGCTTGAAATTTTTTTCAGCTTCGTTCAGAAGCTAATTCAAAAGTTCCCCGGAGTTTTCTTCCGGAATTTTCTGATCATAGTTCAAAAGCTAAAATGTTGCTTTTTTTTTTTTTTTTTTTACTCTTTATTTGTTCCAAATTCAAAATAAATTACATTTCATTTTTTTAACCTAGGTGCTCCAGTTACTGCAGTAACGTACCAGCCTTAATTGTTATGATATATATCTAAGTGTTTTTACATTGTTCATGTCTTGGCAATTAAGTATTTTAAACAGGTTTTTTAAACCTGCATGTCAGTATAACAATTGATAGCTTAAAACTAAATAACTAAAACTAAATCTTATCTAAGTATAAAGGGAATTAATCGTTGCAATTGAGGATTGTAACGATTTTTGCGGGAAATTATTAATTATTTTGTTGGACATTTGTGCTAAAGTCTCAACATTCGAAATTCTATGTACTTCGGTAGTACTGTACCAGGGAGGCAACTTCAAAATCATCTTCAGAATTTTGTTCTGAATCCTTTGAAGTGCTTTTTTCCTGGTAATGCAACAACTAGACCATATTGGCACAGCGTAAAGCATGGCCAGTCTATAAACTTGTTTAAATATTAGAAGTTTATTCGTCAGGTAAAGTTTGGATTTCCTGTTTATAAGAGGATACAAACATTTTATATATTTGTTACATTTGGCTTGAATGCCCTCAATGTGATCTTTAAAAGTTAATTTATGGTCAAGTATTAATCCAAGATATTTCACTTGGTTTGACCAGGAAATTGGAACTCCGTTCATAGTGACTATGTGACTACTACTAGGTTTCAAAAAGGAAGCCCTGGGCTTATGTGGAAATATTATAAGTTGAGTTTTGGAAGCGTTGGGAGAAATCTTCCATTTTTGTAAATAAGAAGAGAAAATATCTTATGCAGTCTGCTGAAAATAACACGAAGACTTCTTCCTTTAGCGGAAATGCCAGTGTCATCAGCGAACAAAGATTTGTGGCAACCCTGAGGCAAATCAGGGAGGTCCGAAGTGAAAATGTTATACAATATAGGCCCAAGAATGCTACCCTGAGGAACTCCTGCTCTAACAGGTAGTCGATTAGATTTGGAATTTTGATAATTTACCTGCAGAGTTCTGTCAGTTAAATAATTTTGGACTAATTTCATAATGTAAAGTGGAAAATTAAACTTTTTCAATTTAGCAATCAAACCTTCATGCCAAACACTGTCGAATGCTTTTTCTATGTCTAGAAGAGCAACTCCAGTTGAGTGGCCTTCAGATTTGTTTGAACGAATTAAATTGGTAACTCTTAAGAGTTGATGAGTAGTTGAATGCCCATGGCGAAATCCAAACTGCTCATCTGCAAAAATTGAGTTCGTATTGATGTGAAGCATCATTCTATTCAAAATTATTTTTTCAAAAAGTTTACTTATTGAAGAAAGCAAACTTATTGGACGGTAGCTAGAAGCTTCAGCTGGATTTTTATCCTGCTTCAAAATTGGAACAACTTTTGCATTTTTCCATTTATCAGGAAAGTATGCCAAATGGAAACATCTGTTAAATAATTTTACCAGGAAAGACAAGGTACTCTCTGTCAGTTTTTTGATGAGGATATAGAAAATTCCATCATCACCTGGAGCTTGAAAGCCTGGATTTTGAAATTTTTTAGTTATAGACCTTACTTCGTCCAAATCAGTCCCCCAGGAATCATCAAAAATATTTTCCCGAGAGAAAATATTCCGAAAATCCCGAGCAACCTGATTCTCAATAGGACTAGTAAGACCCAAACTGAAATTATGGGAACTCTCGAATTGCTTAGCAAGTTTCTGAGCTTTTTCCAAATGTGATCAAAATTTTACCACCTTCTTTAAGCGCTGGAATTGGCTTTTGAGGTTTTTTCAAAATTTTTGTGAGTTTCCAAAAGGGTTTGGAACTCGGGTCTAATTTAGAAACATTATTTTCAAAAGTTTTGTTCCTCAGGGCAGAGAATCGCTTTTTAATTTGTTTTTGCAAATCCCGCCAGATAACTTTCATGGCAGGATCGCGTGTTCTTTGAAATTGTCTCCTACGGACATTTTTAAGACGGATCAAGAGCTGAAGATCATCGTCTATTATAATTGAATCGAATTTAACCTCGCATTTTGGTACTGAGGCAGCTCTTGCTTCAACTATAGAAGTAGTCAGAGATTCAAGAGCATAATTAATTTCATCTTTGGTTTGCAAAGGAATGTTTGGATCGAAGTTATATTCCATAAATGTTCGATATTGCTCCCAATCAGCCCTATGGTAATTGAAAGTAAAGCTGTTGGGATTAGAAATTATTTCTTGGGATATTTCAAAAGTTCCTGGAAGGTGATCAGAACCGAAGTCAGCATGGGTAACCAATTGGCTACAAAGATGACATGAATCAGTTAAGACCAAATCAATAGTTGAGGGATTTCTTGCAGAAGAAAAGCATGTTGGGCTGTTTGGATATTGAATAGTGTAATAGCCTGCAGAACAATCATCAAACAGAATATTACCATTGGAATTGCTTTGAGCATTATTCCATGAGCGGCGTTTTGCATTAAAATCACCAATAATGAAGAATTTAGACCTATGACGGGTAAGTTTCTGAAGGTCACCCTTGAGAAAATTCTTTTGCTGGCCTACGCATTGGAATGGCAAATAGGCAGCTATAAACGTAAGTTGTCCAAATTTTGTTTCAACAGAAACTCCCAAAGTTTCAAAAACTTTGGTTTCAAATGAAGAAAGTATTTTGTGTTTGATTTGTCTATGAATAATGATGGCAACGCCACCACAGGGTCCATCAAGACGATCATTTCTATAAATTAAATAATTTGAGTCCTTCTTAACCTTATGGCCAGGTTTAAGGAACGTTTCAGTTATAACGGCAATATGCACGTTATGAACTCTCAAAAAGTTAAATAGCTCGTCTTCATTATCTTTAAGAGATCGAGCATTCCAATTTACAATATTTAATGCTTTAAAATCCATTACTGAATTTTAAAGTCATGACAATATTATTAGCAAATTTTACTCCAGTTTGAATAGCATCAAACATGGAGTTAGATTTAAGCATATCAGAAATCATGTCAATTAATGAATTCTGTAAAAATTCCATTTTAGGAGCATTAATGCTTCCTAAGTCAAAGTTGTCAAAATTTCCGTTAGAACGTTGGTTAGTATTTTGATTTCTACCCGCTGCAATAGCAGCATAGGTAGCTCCATTAACTCGCTGAACATTGTTAGCAGCGAGGGGAGTAGGTACAGATGAAACATTTGAAGCAGGGGTGATATTTGTACCTACGGGTACGAATGTAGAATTTGTTCTTCGCTGACCGTTGTAAACAGCAGAGGAATTTATACCTGGTCGGAAACGTGGAGCGTTTCCTACCTGTCGGTTAGAACGAGATTGTAGGATCGCTTTGCGAGTCTTACATTCCCAAAAATTGGATTTGTGGTTTTCACCACAATTTGAACATTTAAATTTCTTAGGATCTTCCTTCACAGGACAGTCGTCCTTTGCGTGAGAGGAATCACCACAATTCATGCATTTAGCTGGCATGTAGCAATTTTTAGTTCCGTGACCCCATCCCTGGCACTTACGGCACTGGGTGAGGTTTTGGAAATTTCCTCCAGTCTTCCTGAAGTGTTCCCACTTCACTCGGACATGGAGCATAAGGCTAGCTTTTTCTAAGGCCTTAAGGTTGTTTAGTTCACTAGACTTGAAGTGAACTAAATAAAAATCATTAGAAATCCCGTTGCGCGAATCGCCAGGACGGGATTTCATTTTCATTTTGATTACTTGGAGTGGCACAACTCCAAGTAATTTTGCCAGTTCATCTTTGATCTGATCCAGGGATTCACCACTGGGCAGTCCTTTCATGACAACCTTGAACACACGTTCAGTTTTGGTGTCGTAAGTAAAAAATTTGTGCTTCTTCTCAGTAAGATACTTGAGAAGACATTTAAATCCGTCCAAGGTTTCAGCCAATACACGGCATTCACCCCGACGTCCAATTTGTAGTGAAAACTTAACTTTCACGAAATTCAAAAGTTCCATGCGAAGAGCATGGAAATCGGTAGTGGTTATCACAATAGGGGGAATCTTTTCCTTCTTGGCATTAAGCCGGGAAAGTTTACTAGAATTTTTCTTGGATGATGGATCATTCTCATCATCCGTGAGCAAATCAAATTGATTACTCAAATTAATTTCTTCAGAAGGGGGGTCAAGAGTTTGCCCCTTTCTTTTGCGTTTAGGCGCCATGGCGGCAGTAAATTTTTATCCAAATCGACTTCCAAGCAGATTACTATAAGAATCTGAAGGATCGAAGAGGAATTTTCCAAATTGATATCCAAGAAAGATTACCTCGGGTAGGGTCCAAACAAGGATCGAAGAGGAATAAGAGGAGTTGAACAAGGTAGAAAATTTTTACAGGTTGAGCACTGAAAAGTGCTGTTTAAATTTGTTGTAGCTTTAGGTAGTAGTAACACTTCCTTAAGCAAAAAGCAAATAGATCCGCACGGCAAGAGAGCACGATGCGGACTCCTAAAATGTTGCTTTGATTAACGGTTTTCTCAGTCTTAAAACACTGCAGCGATTACGATGTAATCTGGCTGACATTTTGGCCATGGGTTGTGGCCTTTTTCAAAGGAAAATATTGTTTGCCGTTATTGTCAATAGTTAAGTCGTTGTTATGGCTGATTTTTAATATTTTTGTTCATTTAATCATATTAAATTGAAAAAACTACTTCATCACAATTTTGATCACCACTTGAGGACAACGATAATTTTAAAAATTAAATTAAAAAAATTAAAGAGTGTTTTAGGACTGAGAAAGCCATTAAATAAAGTAAGTTAAAATTTTCGCTTTCAAAAACGGTCTCTAGACGTCATCCTGATTCCGAAAAAAAAACATATTGTAGGGTCTTTGGCAGTATTTCCCATTTTTTCTGAAATCGGCAGCCGCCATCTTTTATTTCAAGATAGCGCTGGACATCGATTTTCGGTCTCTAGACGACATCCCGATTCCGAAAATATCCATATTGAAGGGTATTTGGCAGCATTTCCAACTTTTTCTGAAATTGTAAGCCACCATATTGGATTTTAAAATGGCGTCGGACATCGATTTACAGGTTTTAAACGTCATTCCGATTCCGGAAATAGCCATATTGAAGGGTATTTGATAGTATTTTCCACTTTTTCTGATACCGGATGCGACCATCTTTGATTTCAAAATGGCGCTGGACATTGATTTTCGGTCTCTAGACGTCATCCTGATTCCGAAAAAAAAACCTAGATTGTAGGGTATTTGGCAGTATTTCCCACTTTTTCTGAAATTGGCAGCCGCCATCTTTGATTTCAAGATGGCGCTGGACATCGATTTTCGGTCTCTAGACGTCATCCCGATTCCGAAGATATCCATATTGAAGGGTATTTGGCAGCATTTCCCATTTTTTCTGAAATTGGAAGCCGCCATCTTGGATTTCAAAATGGCGTCGGACATTGATTTACTGGTTTTATACGTCATTCAGATTCCGGAAATATCCATATTGAAGGTATTGGTAGTATTGCCCACTTTTTCTGATACCGGATGCCGCCACCTTGGATTTAAATATGGCGCTGGGCATCGATTTTCGTCATTGGAACGGTACTAATGGATATTTTTGGTCGCCATTGAAAATTTAGTCGATTGCTGAATTTACATATGTATGGTCCCAAATTAGGAGCATTTAGGCCGATATTACATCAATTTCCCCTTTAAAAACAATCTAAAAACCAAAATTTTGCTCTTTCCAGCAAAACCAGAAAAAAAAATCCCTGCCTCCTTCCTCAACTCCAGTTCCATAAATTTATCACATTTCCAGCATAGCCATCATTTTTCACATCCCGTACTTATTCTTCCTGTGTTTTGCTGTTGGAATCATGATATGCCAACCAACCAGCCACCCACCCACGGTATCTAACTGTTTTCCTTTTCTGCTTCCGCTCTTTCTTCCGCAGCTGCTGATTCAGCCCGAAACCGTATACGAGAGAGTACAATATCAGTTCGAAGACGACGCCTATGACACAGTTCCTGATTTGATAACATTCTACGTAGGCTCAGGTAAGACCATCCTCGGTGAGGCCTAACGAGCTCATAATAATCGTTCGTTCATTAACCCATGTACTCTGTGCGTTGTTCGATCCTTTTCTAGGGAAAGTCATCTCTGCCGCCTCGGGAGCACGGATTCAGTTCCCCTGCAACAGGCTCTACCCGCTGTCGTTCTACGCTTCCAAGTATGGCCATGGTGTGGGTGGCATTCGTGGGCCAAGCCCACTCAACTCACCCTCACCGGTACCGTCGTCTCCTGGGTTCAGGTAAAGGGCATCATCAACACGATTAGCGTTGTTATACTAAACGGTTTTGTTTTCCCAGGTATAATCCATACACTCAGCAAACGAACACATATCGAAGTCCGATGTCTTCGCCTCCAAGGACAAAGCGTGAAACGCCCCCTCGTCTCCCTTCGAAGAAGCAACGTTCGCAATCTCTAACCCCCCTTCAAGGAGCTCCGACGGCTCAACAGCGGTACTGCAGCGCTGATGGTGTGATACAATCCAATGGATCCGATAGTAGCAGAACGCTTTCGAAACCTTCAAGGTTGACTGGTTCAACCGAGAAGTGTAACAGTGCAGATGGAGTCATCCATAATAACGATTTGGCACGGTCAACGGACGAGAAATGCTCCAGCGCCGATGGAGTCGTCAAATCGCAAACATTGACTCGATCGGGACCCAGTTCGCAATCTCTTCCACGATCAAACAGTCTAAGGTCTTCCCACGGAATTCTTGGCTCGCGAACGTCTAGCATCAATAAAGAACCGAGTGAACACTCGTTGAGTCCTTGCCTGGAGCAGAAACATTTCGCCGAAGATGAAGAGGAATCGCAACAACCTCCTAGTCCACCACCGAAGCCAGGACGGGGAGTTCACAGGAACGATTCTATGAAGGAAGTCGATCCACATGGACCGATCCATCGAATGGGATCGTACCACCCAAGTGGATCGGACTCCGGGAATGGCTCGGGAGATTCTGCACAGAGTTCCGCTGCCGGAGAGGAGATCGTCGTGCAACATCGAGGTGGAGTGATACTGAAAAATCCTCGCTTCATTCCGACCTCGATGTCATCGATCACGCTAAGATCGTATGTCGACTTCGATCCACTGGCAGCGGAAGAAGCCCTGTTCTCGATGAACATTCCAACGTTCGAGCAGGTCTCGCGTTACGATCTCGAAAACTTCAACACACTTTTGCTTCCGTTCTGTGAATACAAACCGTTGGATAGCGGCACGCTCAATACGTTCCGGATGATGTTGAGCGAAACGAGCTCCAGGGTGATTGCGGCGCACTTGACACGGGTGGATATTAGCTTAATATTAGGTTCGTAATAGAGAATTTCGTTGGAATTTCGTAATAAATCGTTTCTTTCATTTTCCAGAAAAAGACGAAGAGAAAAAAGACAACCTTCTGAATTGTACCGGTTTGGAGTTGATCACCTTAGAAAATGGCCGCCAGTTCCGCTTGGATCTTATCGAACGTACCGAATGTATGAAACTGCTGGTAGCCGTTACAATTTTAACCTGCCAGGACGATCTAGAACGGGCCGAAACCTTGAACAAGTGGATCCAGATCGCGGTGGAAACCAAAACTGCCCTCGGAAATCTGTTTGGATTCTGTGCCATCATGCTCGGACTATCGATGCCACAGGTACCACCACCTCTTTTGATCATTTGTTCTTAGCAACCATTTCACAAATTCTCCACTTGACAGATCCAAAAGCTGGAAACCACATGGCACACATTGCGCCAAAAGTACACCGACAGTGCATTTAATTTCGAAGCTAAACTACGACCTACGCTAAACAGCATGAACGACTGCTCGAATCCGCAGGCACCGAACACGACGATACCCCACATACTGCCATACATACTGGTTAAGGATCGCACAATCAACGATGTCCTAGGTATTTATCCCTTTAGGGAGAGCTATTCAAAATCATCATTCAAATTAAATGCTCGTTTTACTACCACCTTCCCAGTAGACCCATCGCAGACGCAGAGTTCCACGCTGGTGACGAGTTGCGTAACGCCGTGGGAAACCACTACTCAGGATTTCGGCTTCTCGGTACTATTTGCTCACCTGGACGCGGCCAGGAGTTTTGTGAACAATCTATCGCTCTATCGGAAAAATGCACACAGCATCATGCAGGACACCAGTCGGCTCGATACGCTGCTGGAGGATGCTTTCCGGTGAGTTTTACCTTTCTTTTAGCTCCTATAGGAAAATTTGTCAGATTTTAGTACAACTGTAAAACGAGTGCACGGTTATTAAACCGAATGGATCATTAGGTCGAATGAGTCATTAGGTCGGAAGCCATAAGGCCGAATGGGTCATTTGGTGAATTTTGAAAAGAGAAAGACAAAACTTAAAGTATTCTTTGGAACAATTGTCAACACTCTGAAACTTTGAAAATGTTCCTCTCTGTCTGAGAAGGGACATACATATATTTACACCTCAATTTGAATTAAAACAGCAAAAAAAGGGTTATCTTCCATTTAATTCCACTTAAATAATTTTGGTATCCATGACAGATACATGTTTTGACTACAATGTGCAGTCTTCATCAGTGTCATTACCACTAAAGACTTATCAATAACCTGTTCCCTTAAGTACTCATCCCCATTTTTGATAACTCTTTAGTGGGAATGACACTGATGAAGACTGCACATTGTATTTAAATTACGTATCTGTTATGGATACCAAAATTATTTAAGTGGCATTCAAAGTGTTTTTATGTTTCTTCATACGCGAAGTTAGCGATTTTCAGAGTTGGTTGGAAATGCTAACATGAAGCTTTAGTGTGATAATTTATTAGCTAGAGAATGATCTTTAGAAGAGGGTATGTGGATAGTTCCGTTAGAGTACGGCAGTATGAAAATTGAATAGAAGTTTGAAAATGAGCGAAGGGCCATTAATGCGACAGTTTTTAAAGTCAGACGCACATCTTTTGCCTAACCCTTACGATGTACGCGGAGACTTGAAGTATGTCTTCATGTCTACAGGCAAAAGATCATTCTCTAGCTAATAAATTATCACACGAAAGCTTCATGTTAGCATTTCCAACCAACTCTATTTAAGTGGAATTAAATGGAAGATAACCCTTTTAAGCTTTCCGCTAACAGCCCAATTTCATTACTTCATCAATTTGAATTATTCAAGAAATGTCTTTTTAAATATTGAACTTTAATCAATATTCGAAGATTCTGTAAAATCAAATCTTTTCCTTGATTGAAAATTATCAATTTGTAATCCAAGACTGCACACAAAAAAATTATCATTGATATTATATTTAAAAAAAAAACCGTTGGTAGAAATAAAAGTTTGCATTGGTTCTTTTTGGTAGAAAGTACTTAACTTTCAAAACGAAAGTCAGCCAACTGTCAAATCAAAAGTTTAACATATTATTAATTTTAAAAGTTAAAACTTTCAAATCGAATTGTAGAACAGTCAAACTGAAAACATAATCCTTTTATATTGACGTTGGAAAAATGTTGCTTCAAAACACGGGTATTTCTTCGCAATTAGTATAAGTTTTCATCTCAATTACAAATTATTTTGAAATTAAGTGCTTTTATGACGCATGCAGAAAATAAACATTTTTATGATGATGTTTGGAAAAAATCTAACTCAGTCTCGGAACAGATAGTCGTCTTCGTCGGATAATGAAGGTTTCCTCCTAAATGCGGGGTTCCAACGTGCAGCGGACTTGGTCGAACTAAAGTGCATCTTGCTTTCGTTGCTGGCCGACGATAAGCACCAAAGCCGGGTATGGATCGGACGATCGGGCGTCTGAATTTTACCAGTACACAGCAAAAAAAATAATTTTGATATCACGTCAAAGTGGATGCACTACAATCATGTCGAAAATATGATGTAATATTACTTGCTAAAAAGGACAAAATTATCATTAATACAATGCATGAACTGACATTACGCTGCTTTTACTGCATTTGTTTATTTATGAGGTCATAAAAATTACATGAAATTTTCGACATGATTGTAGTGCATCCACTTTGATGTGATATCAAAATTATCTTTTTGCTGTGTAGGAAAGAACGGAGTCTCTAATCCTTATTGATAGCCACCAAAAACGTCTCGGCTGTGTGTTCCAACGTCCCAAGATGCTGATGATCTGAAAAATTATCAATTTCATGTTCAAAATCATTCTTGAAATATGTAGACAGTAGTAGCAATCTTACCTTCTGTGAAAAACTCAATCTTTTTCACTGACTCCGGTACCAGAATCGGTTCCCCCGGTTGTGGAATTTTGGAAGTGCACAATGCACAATTGATTTTCTGCGGTTGGATTCTAGTACCTTATATGCCCTATTAGATTTTTGGACAATGACAATGAGCTTTTCAGGAGGTCCTTTTGACATTTGTACAATCTTTGTTTTAAAAATTTGAACTTTTAAAATTACGTGTTGATAGTCAAATAAAAACTTTCAAATCATAGAATACAAATTCACTTTGGAAACGGCGCCGGTGGTGTAGTGGTAAGCGTGATTACCTCTCACCCCAGCAGGCCTGGGTTCAATCTCAGTCGGCGCCGCCGGGATGTTCTGAGGCATAACATCTCTGATCACGCCTTCCTTCGGATGGGAAGTAAAGCCGTTGGTCCCCGGTTCATGAGTTGATGGGTCGATAGGTAGGGTCCAGGTGTGGGAGCTGCCTTCCTGGCACGTCGGTAGCATTGGTGCTCAGCACGGAAAACAAGATCGACGGAAAAAACAAACCAAAGGAGAAAAATTCACTTTGAAAATTTTTGTAGTTGAAACTACCGAATTCGAGAAACTTTTAATTTTAATTCACAGAAAATAAAGTTGTTGAATATTACATCCAAACTGCTGCAACCAGGTCAATCCATCGGCTGTGTAATGTAACGTTGTACTATGTACATCGATTTTGCGAACAAAATTACATCAATTGATGTAAAATTGTATCTGCTTTTTGCTATTACATCATTATTTCATACATCAGCTTGATTTACATTGATCGATATTACATTTTTTTTTTTGCTGTGTTGGTAACATTTTTATAGATACCATTTTTGTTTGTTGTGTGTGTGAATATTTAAAGCATTTGAAGATCATAGGCATAGAAAATGTTTTAATAATAAAATATTTGGAAGATCTCGCCAATAGGAACACTATTAGATGAGGAATTTTTAGCCTTTGACTTTTCATAAAACATTTCTCCTTCTTTCAAACATGAGCAGATCTTCCTTGTTTCTAAATGTTCATCAGATGTTATTTCAAGCTTTAGATTTTTCATAGCTGAATTTTTCTTCTTTGAAACATGAACTGAACTTTTTTTTTCAATATTTCTGATTTATAAAATGTTTAAGATCGTAGATAAGTAATTTTTTTTTTGAAAACGATGTTAAGGATAGTACTTGAAATGCTTAATTTTGTGCAATTTACAAGATTCCATATCTAATCTAATGTAATCTAGCACCCAACCAGCCAGTTCATGCAATTATCCTGGATTTTTTTTCTATTTGGATATGTTGTCCACCATATATGCACAAAATATATGAAAACGGCCAGATCTACTGTGTATAATTTAAGGGGCAAGATGATTCAGAAACTTCGGGCCAATGATCCAATAAATGAATGAACCGTGGACATTAGAGTGTTTCAAAATAAGTCAATCCTGGAATTTCAAGCGCTATCCCCTGGAATGGTAGTTGAGGGTTCAGAAGCAACCTGCCAAAATTTTAAGTTATGAGCCCAACAAACAATTGCCTATTAAAGAAACGACTTCTTGACGATTTTATTCCACTGCATGCAATACTTGTACTATTTTTAATAATAACTTCTGTTCAGGCTTTGTCCACGCAAATCTGGAGAATTTATTCAACCACAACATCGAAATATTTGGCGTTGAATAAGATATGTCGAGAAGCTTTTATTCGACTTACAAGAGTTGTAAACAGAGCTTATTCGATCATTCTTATGATTATTCAGTGTTTATTAGATATCATTACTTTCTTAACAGCGATGGTAGAAAGGTGTGTATATAGACGCTTGATCCTCATGTGAAATATTTTTTTTAATAGACACTATTATACATTTATTAAACGATTATTCAACTACGGGATAGTTAATCCGAAAATAAGAACGGGACAACAACAGAGCAGGGTTGTTCTCATTTAGTGATTGTTGTGTCATTATTTCTGTCGAAGCACACACCCACTACCCCCCACACATAGATCCTAGAAAATTTATTACATACATACATACGCACATTTCGTTGGATGGGATTCGAACCATGACCTTCCGATCACCAGCCGCTTGCCTTGCCATCTGAGCTATCCTAAAATACATCATATAGGCAGCTAAATAAGTAATAAAAGCTTGAATCTGAAAACCTATCAGCACTCCCAGCCGTAACTCTAGCTAATTCAAGGAGATGTGAGAATGATTAATTCATTCATAGTTGTTTAACATGAGACCAACGTTACCTCTCCATCTTTCTAATTTCGATGGAAAGGATGCTATTCTTTTTGATAGATCTATGAATTGGTGGTCGTGAGTGATACGATCTATGATTACGATTAAAATTAATTAGGCGTAGAAAATAATTAAAAAAAGGGTTGAGGTTGGGATTGAACACGCGACCTTCTGCTTGGAGAGCGAAAACGGTAACCACTATGCTACCAATTTCGTTTTTATGTTAGCCTGAAGTAGTGTAGTGGAATAATTAATGAATACGCCGACTGTAAAGCATTTACAAAGCATACAATTTAAACATGGACGCATAGTGGTATAAGAGCTATTATGCTGACTGTATTCACCTTTATACACAGCAAAAAAAGTTGTTGAGTATTACATCCAAACTGCTGCAACCAGGTCAATCCATCGGTTGTGTAATATCACATTGTACGATGTACATCGATTTTGCGAACAAAATTACATCCATTGATGTAATATTGTATCTGCTTTTTGCTATTACATCATTATTTCATACATCAGCTTGAATTACGTTGATTGATATTACTTTTTTTTTTGCTGTGTACAGTAATATTGTAAAGCAATGCTATGAAATCTAATAATGGAGCTAGAAAACATTTATAAAGCGTTTTATTAAATCAATTGAAAACAGTCGAATAAAAGCGATAATGTTAGTGCAAATTACACTTATTCAGTATGTTATTAAAGGGCGAACACGAAATTATTGCGACGCATTCAACAGGGCATAACTTTTTTACCATTGGGTAAAATCAACCAAATTTTGCACACTTTCTCATTGATGTGTATTGTGTACATGCTGTCAAACTCGAAGTCGTGTTTTTCGATTCAACGAAAATGGAGGTGAACCAACGCGAGTTGAGAGAACAAATTCTTTCCAAACACCTGGAATTTCCTGACCTGTCGCACCGGCAGTTGGGAAAAATGTTGAACATTCACCATTCAACCGTCTCCAGAGTGTTGAAGCGGTTCCAGGAGCGGTTGACGTTAGACCACGGCAAAGGAGC
The DNA here is from genome assembly GCF_037179485.1 of Ochlerotatus camptorhynchus. Taxonomy (NCBI): domain Eukaryota; kingdom Metazoa; phylum Arthropoda; class Insecta; order Diptera; family Culicidae; genus Ochlerotatus; species Ochlerotatus camptorhynchus. Next base: position 1,313,863 of record NW_027040719.1, read on the forward strand.
TGGAAGAAAACCGGGACCGGAGAACAAAAAGACGGAGGGAAAGGTGAAGCGGATGATTAAAGCAAATCCCAACGTCTCAAGCCGTGATTTGGCTAAAAAGATCGGCATGTCGCAGAGCTACGTCCAGAATGCAAAGAAGAGAGCTGGACTACATACATACAAGGTACAGAACTTCCCAAACCGCGATGAGCGGCAACAATCGACGGCTAAAACTCGGGCACGGAAGCTCTACGAGAAGATGCTGACAAAATATGGCTGCTGTGTGATGGACGACGAAACGTATATAAAAGCCGATTTTAAGCAAATTCCGGGGTTGGAGTTTTTCACCGGCAAGAGCAAGTTCGATGTGGACGACAAATTTAAGAAGAAGAAAATGTCGAAGTTCGCCTCCAAATATCTCATTTGGTAGGCCATCTGCTCTTGCGGACTGAGGAGTGAGCCTTTCGTGACAAAGGGCACAGTAAATGGCAAGATCTACAAATCTGAGTGCCTCGAGAAGCGCCTTTTGCCGTTCTTGCAGCAGCACGACGAAGCTCCGCTATTTTGGTCAGATTTGGCATCATGCCACTATTCTAAAAGTGTCCTGGAGTGGTATGAGGCCAATTCTGTCCATTTTGTTCCAAAGGACATGAATCCGCCAAACTGTCCGGAGCTGCGCCCGGTGGAGCAGTACTGGGCAATAATGAAGCGGGAACTTCGGAAGAGCAAGAAGACAGTCAAAGACGAGAAGGACATGTTAAGAAAATGGAAAAAAAAAACTGAGAAACTGGTACCGGATGACACTGTAAAGACTTTGATGGAGGGCATCAAGCGAAAATGCGTTCAATTTTACACTCAAGGCTCCATCGATTAACTTTTCTTTTGATTTTTGAAGTAAATATATGTATAAAACTACCCTAAAATTTTGGTTTGATTCTAAACATTATAAGAAAATTGGCATGACATTTTCGGTGTCGCAATAATTTCGTGTTCGCCCTTTAGATCACACTTCTGGTGTTGAATCAGGAAAACAGTCATCGTTTGTATAGCTTTTAATAAGTATATTAATCAAATCAGAGCAAACAGCGGAATAAAGGCGCATCTATCGATCTCAATGAACTTTTTTCAGCACATAATTCGACATCCTGCTTTATTCAGCATTGTACACTGTTATACAGCATTTATTCAATGTGTATGCTTATTTGTGACTTTGAATTGTTTGTTGGGGAGGATCACGGGAACTCTTCGCTCAAATGGCTTGAAGTTTGTATGGGGAAAATCAACAAAATGCATGGGGGAACGAGCCACTTTCACATTTGTGGCTCTAGGTGGCGTTGTAGTGGGTCGATTTTCTTCGTGTACAAAATGTAGACTCTTTGGAATATTGGGAACATTTTGACTCAAGACCGGATGTGAATCCGAGTTAACCCCGAAAAGTTATTAGCGTTTCAAATGAACACCACCTGCTTTACTTTTGGAGATGGCCTAACGCGATTTTTAGTTTTACGAACAGACATACGAATAGCAATGTTGGCATGGGTACAACTTTTTTCTTTCTCCATGAAATTGACTGAAATTTTCACAGTTAGTAGAAAAATGTTCGAAATTATGGTCTTCTGAAAATTGTAATAGACTTACCAAGTGGTTCCGGTTTTATTCCGGGTTTCCGAGAGGCCATCCAGGGGAGAAAAAGTACCAGTCGTATAGAGCAAGGTGATGCTGGAATTCCTTAATCTTGATTATACTGTATTTTTGATCAAAGTAGGTATTGATTATTCTCTGCGACTACATGGCGATTTTCGATATATACGCTGGTCATTAGCACCACATGGTCACGAGATGGTCCGGCGGAAAATTCGGAATATCCGTAAAATGTATTGCTTCGTAAATTTGATGAAAGTAGGCCATGGTTTTTATCTGCAACTGTATGAAATGTAGTAAGATGGGGATTTTTGATATATTAGCTGGCAATTGGATCTAAGTGGTCATCGGAAAATCCGAATCATCCGTAAAATTGATTGCTGTGTAAATTTGATCAAAGTAGACCTTAGTGTACACACTTAATCTAGCTTGGTAAAATCTCCAACAGTCGCCCTCGGCATTTACTTTTGCTGAAATATCTGCAAAATATCTGTTTGTTAGCTGATATCTCAGCAAAATGATATTTGTTAGCTGAGTCTCGGCAATTGTTTTACTGAACCTCAGCAAAATAAATTGCAGGACTACTCGGCTGTTGGAATCTCGGCGAAAAAATTTAAGTGTGTATTAGACTGCCAGCGAAAATGGTAATTTTTAATTTCGCTAACAAACCATATACAAAATGTTTAATGCCTCGAAAAATGACCCTATGCCAAATTTAAGCTCAATCGGACATGCTTTAGGGGTGGCGCAAACGCGTCAAAGTTTGACTTTTTTCACTCTCCATGTGTGTCGTTGTCCTGCGTTAGTCCTGAAGTCCCTGGTCCTGTAGGTCTCTCCGTGTTGATGGTTCCCGTGTTGGTTCGTCTTGGTATCCAGAAGGGCGTCGATTTGCATGGTAAGAATGAAAGAACTGTCTTTGTAACTAATACTGCTAGGAGCACTGGTATTAGGGTCGATAATGTTCCAAATGAGAGCCAGCTAACCAGATGTAGTTGCCAGTGTATGTTGTCCGTAGTCATATTCAGATACTCTATATGACTCCGGTGCTCCAGATTGATTTCCTGTAAGTACTGTAAAGGCATCTTGTTTATGATTTTTGAAGGAGTTACCGTTAGTCCCATCGCTGGAAGATAAGTTTTTTTGTAATACGTCGATGTTGTTGTTGGTGTATTCCTCGTCGTTCAACTTGATGGTACAGCCAGAGAACTGGATAAGGTATGATCCTCGTAGCTCTCTTACTTGCCTTGAACAGTTTGATGTTAGGGTGACGTTGTTAGCACTCACCAATATGTTTGCATCATCTATTCGCTTTATGAAGTTTTGTCCATATACTTTCTCCATAGGACATTGAGCTGATTCGCCATCAACCAACTGTTGAACGCATTTTCCCAACGGTTCTAGCTGTGAATTCGTGCAGATATATTGATTTCGATGCCGTTTACATGGAATGTTGGTTAAAAAGGAATTAAGTCCTTTCACGTAGTATTTCGCCGTTAAATGGATTCGATGGTTGTTGGAAATTACTGGTTCTATGTAGTTTAAGTGATATTCCACATCTTTGACTCGTGGAATTTGGAGCGTGTAAATAATTTCTTCCTTACCATATAGTACGTAGGCGCTGGATATATCTAATATGTTGTCGACTGCACCCGTTCCAAGACCACTGTTGCTGAGGAATTCCTGGGCTATGGTTATCTCGTCTGGTGAAATGATGCGGCTGCTGGGGATATTGCGTCGGGCTAGTGTGATCGCTTCTTCTATTAGTCCTAACTGATCGATTAACTCATCTAAATGAAATATCAAATTAACTGACTCAAAACCTTCAATGGTTTTATTTTGAAATCTATCATGAAATTTAACGAAAGTATTGATTGATTCTGTGGTATTTCTCATTCTAGTTTCCAGTATGCTAGTGATTTTAATTTGTCTGTTGTTCTGATCAATAAGAGAATTAATTGTACCGTTAATAATTTTTAGATCGTCAGCATCCGGGCTGCCTGAAACATATTTCCAAGCGCGACCGAAACTTTCCCATCGCTTTTGTTTAGAGGGTCTAAATTTATTGAACATTGAATGGAGTTTTTCTGACTTTACTTTTAATATTGGACTTAACATTTGTTGTTAAGAAATTTCGATTATTCGATTATTGAGTCTAGATTTTTGATTGTCTCTGCAAGTGAATTAAGATTTATATGATGTCCAATTCTCAAATAACTGCTGCTGATTTTAGCTATTCCTATCGGGATGATTACCACCGGGTTTTTCTCCACGTCGTGTATCAGTATGTCCGCTGTCTCATTTTCGATTTGAAATATTTGTGCGAATTTGGGAAAAGAATCTACGAGAGTGAGGAATTTGTGTCGCTCCTTGACATAGACGTCAATGAAAACGTTTTCGAAAGGTTTCTCGTAAATCCTTCGAGCGATAGGTATTTTAAATGGTTTTCGCTCGTATTTGGCGCATTTACAGTCTTGACAATTTTTGATAAATGCTTTAACCTTGCCAAACATACCAGAAAAGTAAGCGCACTTCCTAATTTCCTCATATGTCAGCTTATAATTTCTGTGGTTAAAGTTATGATGCTTAGATATAAATTCTTGCTGGTCCGCACCTGAAATTAGATCTGGTAGAAGAATATTAGAATGTTGTACCTTTAAATTTTTGCTATGATTTGCTTTAATAATTTTATCGCAACTGCGTATAATCTCCACCGGAGCGAATATGCGGATCCAAATGTTTCTTTAAAATTTCTTTAAATTCATCGTCTGAAAGTCTTTCTTTGTGGAATACATGCCGTATTTGACCCGGAAAAATTCTACACATAATGTGTGGACTTTTCCTTTTGTCTGAAGTAATCCTGAATACAAGCTGATTTTGAAATGTGTTGACAATTTCCGAACCGTATATTTCATTATTAGGATGACATTAATTCGATAGTTCTTGTAAATTGATTTCAGCGGGTGGGACGCTTTTCAACCGTACCTGCTGAAAATTAAATTCATCACTTTCCGATTGAACTTCTTCTCCAAACTCTTCTTCTTGTTCTTCTTCCACTTCTGCCGGGTCCACCTCCTCCGTGTTGTTAGTTTCAATTCGAGGTTTTGGGTGAAACGGTCGCCGCGGTGCGATGGCATCCGGTTTCTTAAATTTAGTTGCACTGCTCGCGGCATTTTGCTGGGGTGCATTGAATGGTTTATGTTTGTACACTGGTTTTCGCACTTCTGCATTCTGATTTATTATGACGGCCTGGAAGCAGAGATGCCAGATCTACGGAAATCTCCGTAGATCTACGGATTTGACAATTTTTTGCGGAAATACGGATCCGTAGGCAAAATCTACGGAATTCGGTACAGTTTCTACGGATTTTTTTATTCAGTGTACGTCAGTTTACTAGTTTGCTCCCTTCAGAATCCAATTTAACTATCTAGAGTATAATCTGATTCTGAAGGGAAAGAAGCATAAAGTAAAATACACCCCTGCAACTTGTCAACCGTTTTCTTGCTCGTTTTCCAACGCAACGAAAATAGAAACGTGCTACAAGACCCAATTACCGAGCTATACCTGGAGGGGCCTCCCTTAGCTCAGTCGGTGCAGCTCAGTCGGCGCAGCTACAAAGCAAGACCATGCTGGAGGTGGCTGGGTTCGATTCCCGGTCTGGTCTAGGAATTTTTCGTGTTGGAAAATTTCTCGACTTCCCTGGGCATAGGGTATAATGGTACTTGCCACACAATTATACTAATGCAAAAATGGTAAAGGCATCGAAAGCTCTCAATTAATAACTGTGGAAGTGCATCTAGAACACTAAGTTAAGAGTACGCAATAAGCTAATATGCGATATGCAATAAGCTTGAAATGCGAAGAAGAAGAAGAAGAAGAAGAAGAAGAAGAAGAAGAAGAAGAAGACCTGGAGTTGCTTAATTTAATTCTGCCGATTGTCGGTAAAACTAACAAACTTTTTCAAACAGAAAAGCCAGAAACCATATCCATGCACTCTACTTTGACACGAAAAGTGAACCAAATCTTGGGCTATTTCGTAAAACCTCAAGTTTTGCTCGCTGCTTCTAATCCGCAAGAGCTCTTATTTGAAAACAACGATCTCAAACCCTCGGGTGAAATATACTTTGACGTTAAAGTATCAGTCCTCATCAGCTCCGTAAAATATGACAGGAAAAGAATTACAGAATTTTAAAACCGGTGCTTAAATGTGGAGCTGGTTAAGCAAATGCTTAAACGATTGCAATTAGATAATGTGGTATTCAGGAATCTAACTCTCTTAGAGCCGAAAAAACAGAAGCAATCCACTAGTTTGGGCCATCTACTCGGTCATTTCAACAACGTAATTGACAAAGAAGGCTGGCAGCAAGTCGATAATGAGTTCAGTGAGCTGCAAGTTTTCGACTTTAAAGACATCGGTGTTACGGATGAAGACAACCCAAGTATAATTTTTGGTTTTATGAGGGTTCTGAAGACCATGATTAAATGAAGCAATGAAATTGGGTTGTTATTGGAATGATTTAAATAAATCGGGAAAAAGGTTATCTTTCATTTAATTCCACTCAATTAATTTTGGTATCCATGACATTGTTATACCTGTGCTCTTGACATTTTTACCAAGGGGATGAGAACTTAAGGGGGTTAGGTTTTGATAAGTTTTTTAATGGAAATAACACTGATGAAGACTGCACATTGTAATTGAAAAAATTTATTAAGTGGAATTAAATGGATGATATCCTTTTCTGCTGTTTAATATTTCTTAAAGAAAAGTATACATAGCACTTGTAAAACCAACTTTTGATAGTTGAAGATGCTAATTTCATTTCAACTTTTGATGTTACACCCGGAGGGTTGGTTGTCTTTATTAAGACTAAAAATCTCCTAAATAAAGACAACCAACCGACAACCAACCAAGTGGGTCATCATTTTCTCCAATACTAATTTGACGAAAATCCCGAACAAAATTGAAATCGTTGGCGCGACCCCTTAACGTTGACCAATTCAGCTGATTCTTTGCACAGATGTTTGTTTTTGTGTTATGAACTGAACTAGGGGGTGGCCTATATAAATCTTTTTTCCAGAATGAAACACCTTAGTGTGCACGTGTTAGTAAGAGTGGTTCCGAAAAATCGAAATTTGAAACCATTTTAAAAAAAGTTCTTTCATCGATTTATCATTTAACGTAAAATATCACCTATCAGAAGTTCGACAAAAAAAAACCGTAGAAATCCGTAGATTTGAATAAGTCTACGGAATTGCAAAGAAAAAAATCTGGCATCTCTGCCTGGAAGGCATCTTCCAGCGTTTTAGGTTTAGAATTACGGATGATAGAAGCAAGTGGTTCACTCACTCCGTCTAAGAATTTTGTTATCGTCATTAATTCTAGTATTTGCGAAGGCATCATAGGGTGTAGTTGTAGGTTTGCTTTTAATTTAGTGTTTAATTCCTTTATATCGTTATAAAATTTTTGGTTGTTTCTGTCACCTCTCTTCATATGAAATAAATTGTGAAGATTGGTGGCAAAATCACGTTGATCACCAAAATTCTCTCTCAGAACTTTCGTCAATTGTGCAATTGTATCAGGATTTCCATTGGCACATACTACTGCGCGTGCCTCGCCTTTCACTTTATTTTTGATCGCCCTAAAATAGTGCGCGTTGAAGGTGTCGGGGGCTCCCCGTTCACCCTTTACTGTGAACTCGTTATAGAGCTCATCTACTTCCTGAAGCCATGCGTTCAGTTCTTTCTTACTGCCTGAATACTCTGACAGTTGTTTGATAGGGTCAGGAATATAATAAGCATTTCCTGCTCCCTGAATTAAGTTTTGCAGCTGAGCAATTTGTTGCTTCAGCTGCTCAATTTCTGCGTTGCATGTTTCTGGCATATTTAAATAGTGGTTTAAAGGGACAGATTACTTACAGTATAACACCAATTAATTTCATCCAGTCCAGTCCTCGTGAGTGGATCGGCAGTTGCTGTCTTCGGGGATGTAGCTGCGGCGTTTTACGATCCAATTTCTCGAACTGTTGCTATACGTGATGCGGCTTTCTCAAAAGTCGATGTCGTTGCGGCGTTCAGAGGTTTAGGTTCTCTAACTATGCACTTGATCCTCGAAGAACTTTCACTCCGGTCTCTTTATGTTACACTCACGGTGATCCCACTTCAGACACCAGTTAAGGGATCTTTCTTCGTAGTTCACTTTTTAAAAAGAACTTTTAATGCTAACACTATTTATTACCGATCTTACACGTTACACATTTATGATGAAAAAGAGGTAGAGCCTCGTGTGCTCTACCGTTTTAAAGACTAAATATGCTTACATTACAAAATTATGTTACCTGTCTCCTATTCGTGGAGCTACGTGGCGTGATGCGCCACGTTTTCGCGCCAACCAATCTTACTGCCTGATTGGTCAATCCACCTATCAGTATTTTCCTGACGCTGCACGCCTTGTTATATGTTATTCAGAACATGACCATCAAATATTACTACCTAGATCACATGTTTCCAAGTGATATAATACACTATTATTGAATACAACAACAATTTTGCATTACTCACGCTCTAGAACGCAAATTATTTCGGTGGTGATGGAGAATTATCGCTTCTCTCGCTTGACTTCATTTGTTAGCCCTTGCATTATCTGTCAAAAAAACCCGAAAACGTATGCATTGTGCGCCGGCCTTTAATGTTTGTCATGTGCGTTTTTGACATTTGCTTCCAAAAGCAAAACAAATCAAATCCAATGGATGAAAACAGTGGTGCTAATTCAAATGTGACTTGATAGTCTCAATGAAACACTTAAATCTAAATATAGTCACTCATTAAAAATTAAAAATTGGCCGACAGCAAACAATGACGAAACCTGGAGGCATTGATGTCAAAGTCAAATAGGTCAGAGGCTTCGTTGAATTGATAAATCATGGCGACAAAGGAACTGTTTGCAGCATAGTTGGTTGCATGTACTACTTCATGTAGCAAGGTTCTCGGACGGAGTGTTCGGGCAGGAGCATACAGATTAATAGTGACCAGTAACTCAGGAACATCATATTCTGCGAGTAAAACTTTAGCAACGAAGACGACCTGCGATATGTTTCACCGCTTAGCAAGAGTATCCAAACCCAGTAAACGACAGCGGTCAGCATACGGTGGTAAATTCAGCGGGTCACTCCATGGAAGATAGCGCAGTGCGTATCTGTCGAATTTGCGTTGAACAGCTTCGAATCGTCCACTCCATACTGCTTGGTAGGGATTCCAGACAACACACGCGAATTCCAGTAGTGAGCGTACCAATGAACAGTAAAGGGCTTTAAAACACAGAGGATCACGAAATTCCTTAGATATCTTGAACATGAATCCAAGCTGACGATTAGCTTTGTCGATCGTGGCTGAGAAGTGGCGAGTGTATGTGAGCTTTTCATCCAACATGACACCGAGGTCTTTAACGTGATCGACACGTTGAACTGCAGTCCCAGCAACGTTATAATCAAACAAAACGGCAGTCCTAGTTTGACGGAAACTAATTACACAGCACTTTGAGACGCACAGGACCATACAATTACGTTCACACCAATTATTGAAGATTTCAAGAAGGTTCTGTAGTTCTAAACAGTCGGCATAGCCTCGAATAACTAGATAAATCTTCAAGTCATCGGCAAAAAACAAATTTACCTCCACGTAGTTGAATAAACGTTACATCGTTCACAAATAAAGAGAAGAGCAGTGATCCCAAAGTGCTACCCTGTGGAACTCCTGATCTGTTCGAGAATCAGTACAATGAGTAGTTTCCAATGCATAACATACAGTAACTTCACGTTGCACGAGGTACGATCTAAGCCAGCTGCAGAAGGAAACAGAACATCCAATTTTTTCAAGATTTGATAGCAGAACGTCGTGCACAACTCTATCAAACGCAGCTTTAAGATCAGTGTAGATGGCATGCACTTGAAGTTTCTTGCATACATTTTCCATACAGAACGACGTAAAACTGACGAGATTAGTTTCCACGGAGCGGCCAGGAAAGAAACCATGTTGACATGTATTTATGTAATGCTTGCAGGAAGCAAACAATCTCTCATTTATCAGCGACTCAAACAACTTAGATTCAACCCCAAGCGAGGTAATCCCACGGTAGTTTTCCACATTGCGTTTGTCTCCTTTCTTGAAAACAGGGAACATAGTAGAGCGTTTCCATAGTGCGGGAAATTTCTGTTGACGAAAAGACAGGTTAAAGAGCAAGGACAACGGAGTAGCTAAGATATCGGAGCATTTTTTTAGGACAGCCGATGGAGTAACACTCGGACCTGGAAATAATAATCATTTGACCTGAAATGATAATCATTTTGATTTAAAGGTGTTATACAGTACATATTTTTCAACGACAAATCACTTTGTTTCAACACGCAAATAACTTGAAAATCAGTGATAAATCACTTCGATTCGCAGTCCCGCATAACAGACTGAGTCAAGTGCAGAGGTATTTGGATTAGATGTGACAACTTTTTACCGTGTACCGCAGTAGATAAATGAATCGTACACTCAATCGCCGAGTCTAAAACCAACACTTTCTGTCTCTTTTCAGCACCGAATTCCAGGTAAAGTTCCTCTGGGGCAGCAAGGGCTGCTTCGTGCCGGCCGAAGATCGCCACGCCAAGTTCGAACACGTGCTCACGGTGATGGCGGAAAAATTCTGTGGCGATGCCGCAGGATAAATCAACACCACACGAACACTTAGTAACATTTCTGCACGTCATGCATTTTTCTCTCATCTCTTCAATCAAACTATTCACTACTAATCTCTACTCATCTAATCAGGCATTTGAAACGAAAAAAAAACAAAAAACAACAACTCACTTGATAGAGACAGACTAAATTTTTACGCAACACTTTTAGCTCAAATATTGAAAGACCTACGAAATATAAGACGAAAAAATCAAACGAAACAATAAAATTCAAAATATAGAAAGAATCGTACGCAAAACGGAATTTTTGGGAAGAGCATATTAAGCAAAGTTTTTCTTTTGGAAGTTGTTTAAAAGCTAGTCGTTTAAAGGGTGGATTTATCGAAAAAAAAACAAATCTGAAATAGGAAACATTTCAGCCAAATATATAAAATGTTTTGATACAACTTAATCAGATCTAGTCAAGACGGAGTCGAAGTACTTACTGTAATAATTCGTTTGTTATGTACTGGAAAGAATGATCGTGGGTAATTATTATTTGCAATAATTTAGCAGACAGGCAGTCATTTGAAATATTGAGGTATGAGAGAACATTTTTATAGCAATTATACAAATCGTACAGCAGATAAGAAGCAATGTCATATAACCTCAATGTTTGTTTCCAGGAATGATGTTTTCCTCTTTGATTTGCGAAATGAACCACTGATGAAATAGACTGATGATTTAGTGTTGAATTGTTCAGTTTAGCACTTTCCCAAGCAATACCCTCTAATATCGGCACCAAGCCAATTGACTTCGGTTTGTTGAACTACTCAGAAAATTTTCTAACTGCTAATAACCTCCACCAACATTTTTAATACCCTTTTCCTGACCTGTAACCGAAGTATTGTAGTGCTACGTAGAACCATTGATCACACACATACACACTCACACACAAAAGCATAACTATCTACACGCAGAAAATGAAACATATGTAAGAATAGAACCATAAATACAAGTAGTTAATCTTGAGCACTTTTTCTGAAAGTAAAGGAACTGTATGATAATAACGATTAGAGATTTGTACTTACGGAAGAAATTTATACCCGTACAACAGACGAATACACACTTAATCTCATTCATATGTTGGACTAATACCAAAATAGTCACCTGTATTGTTAGAATTTAATGAAGTGATTTCTTTTTTTTTTTTCATCTGACAGACAACATTTTCCGTTGAATGAGCCTGATTTTAAAAATACCAGAATACTTCATGTACCCGAACCGAAAAAACAAAAAAAAAACAAAATACCAATAAAAGTGACAAACACCTAACTAATCAGTACACTTATGTAGAAGATTTAAAAGTTGTATATTGTATCAATCTGATCGAAACACATTTATTTACCAAAACAAATGCTACTCTGAATCACCACAATAAATTACGTGTATTTCGGGATTTGGGGCTTGCCAAACGAAACACAACACTAATAAAGAAAATAATTCAAAACTGATGGACTTTGAGCGGGTGAAAAACTGGTAAAGGAAAAGTATTACGTAACGGGGAAGAAAAAAAACGGTATGCTACAACTCAGCGGATCCAATGGAAACGCTGCATTTGTAAATAGTTTACGGGACATTTCAAAAACGATAAATTTGGAAACAATGTGCAGATAAGACGAAGGTCACATATGTACTACTACCAACTACTGACAATGCGCATATGAAAGGTATGATATTTAAACGCAGGAAATGATAAATAATACATTATTTAAATAAAATCAATAAGATCGGTGGTTTGAGTTTGGATGATGACGAATTCCTTTTGCAATCAAAGTGATCAGCAAAAAATACCAAGTTACCAATAAACCCTCATATAATCATATCGTCCGGCCATTTTCCACAGAGATGGCGCTGTTCCGCTGGTAGGAAGTGATAAAAATCTCCATATAGAATTTGAGAGATGTAGGAATAATTCGCTTTCGGTGCATATTCAGATTAAAAAGTGAACGACATTCTAAATAAATTACCACCGTCATCAAGCACGTTATCGTCATGTCGAAGCTCACAACAAGCACAAACTAGCTCACCGTATCCGTGGAGGTCTCAGAATTTTATTACTTACTACCAATGGAACAGAACCATCTATCTGAAAATAGATGCCTTGACTTAATGGTTCATTTTGTCAACATCCTAGCGAAGCACAACTCGCATGAAAAATTCTAGAAGTTACCACCACGTGTTGCAACCTGATTGGATAATGCAACTAACCAATCACGTGTCAGCAGCCACTATATAAGATTGGCGTCGTCGAGCCGATCTTCATCGTCTGTCATGATCCTCTGCTTGATCGTCAAGCAGTTCAGTTCGGTGTTAGCTCGCTCTGTCGAGTTGTTCTAAAGTTTCTAGTTTGTTCCAAACATTCGCAGTTTAATCGAGTCGTCAGTAGTGTCGGTCGCTTCGTGTGATGGGAAGACAGCGCTCCCGGAGCAGGCTCCGAGAGAAAACGGAGAAGAAGAACAGCGGTGAGGGTAGCTTGAGTGTACCTATTTCGAATAGGTACGCTACTCTTCCCACCGATGTAGGGAATACCACCTCAGCCACGGTGAAGCGGTCAAAGAAGAGGAAGAAAAATCAAGGCCAGTCCGATGGTGCGAGTGGACGTGATGACGTCACAGCAACGAACGTCAGCGTCATTGGTGATTTCGGTGACGCCGTCGACAACGAAACTGCTGCCACCCCGAGTGCAGCAAAAATGAAGCTTCCTCCACTGGTGGTGAAGCAAGTCCCACTCAACACGCTGATTGGCGATCTTTCATCGCTGGGCGTTGCAGCTGAGTTTAAGCTCGGCAGGATCGGCACCAAGGTGATGCTCCGAACAAAAGCGGAGTACGAAGTGGCCGTGAAATATCTGAAGGATACCAAGGCGGAATTCTTCACGCACGACATCCCCGGTGAGAAGCCCTTCAAGGTAGTCATCAGGGGTCTACCAAACTTCGACCCCAAGATGGTCGAAGCTGAAATCAACCGGTACAAGCTTGTCCCAATCGCTGTCTTCCGAATGACAAGGAGAGACGAAAACGTGAAGACGTACCCGGATTGTCTTTTCCTGGTGCACTTCCAGAAAGGGACGGTGACGCTCAATGCGCTACAAGCCATCCGATCAATCTGCTCCATCATCGTACGGTGGGAGCCATACCGTGGCGGCCATCGTGACGTAACGCAGTGTCAGAGGTGCCTCAATTTTGGACACGGTACCCGCAACTGCAACATCAAGCCACGCTGCAGCAACTGCGCTCAAGAACACGCCACTTCCAACTGCCCTGCGGATGGAGCCGTGGCGATAAAATGCGCTAACTGTGGTGGTGCACATCAAGGTTCCGACAGACAGTGCTCCAAACGCGAGGACTTCAAACGCATCCGAAAGCAGGCGTCAAGCAACAATCAACCAGGACGCAAGAAGGACAAAACCCCAGCATTCAGGACGGAGGATTTTCCGCCTCTTCGTGCTCCCCAGCAAAGGCAAGCGAATTCGCGGGTTCAACCCGCCCCCCCTCAAGAAGCTTCCGGTGATTTTGCTGGCCAAAGCTCTCCATCCCCCCCTGGATTCTGGAGACAACCAACAGCGCAAAACAACAACCCCGATCTGTTCTCAGCGGATGAACTGATGGAAATTTTCGTCAACATGTCCGGTGCTCTTCGTAAGTGCCGCAATAAGCCCGAACAGATCCAGGTGCTCGGTAAGTTCATCATCCAGTATGGCGTCTAAACCGCTAACTATCGTCACCTGGAATGCTTGCTCTGTAAGGGCAAAAGAGATTGAGCTTGCCGACTTCCTCCGCAAGCACAGCATCGACGTGGGCCTTCTAACCGAGACCCATCTAAAGTCCGGCGACAGCTTCTGGTTGCCTGACCACAACATTATCCGGCTTGATCGCACCAGCTCCAGGGGGGGTGGTGTTGCGGTCGTCGTCAAGAAAGGAATAAAATATCACACTCTGTCCCATATCCGCACCTCTATCATCGAGGCCCTTGGTGTGGAGGTGGAGTCGTCGACTGGATACGTCCAGTTCATCGCCGTCTACTGCCCTCGACAGTGTGCCGCCAGCAGTGGACTAGCGGCAAAATTTAAGAAGGACCTGTCCACCATCACCCGTACCGGTTCCCGCTTCGTTGTTGGAGGATATCTGAATGCTCGTCATGAGGCATGGCGGAACTACCAGCAGAACCAGAACGGTCGTCTGCTGTTCGACCGTTCGCAGCATGGGCTGTACTCCGTTTGGTTCTCGGACGAGCCAACATTCATCTCACCGGCAGGCAACCCATCGACGCTAGACCTGTTTCTTTCAAATACCGGCTTGTCCAAGCCGGTAGCCTTAAACGAACTCAGCTCCGACCATCAACCGGTGGTGGCTGAACTGGGATACAACATAGCTGCTGCTCCAAGCCTGCGCAAGGACTACCATCGCGTAAACTGGGCCCAGTTTGGACGCGTGGTAGACAGGCACATCATCGACAACCCGCCGCTTGACTCCGTGGAGGACATCGACCGAGCGTTGGAAGTACTCCACCAAGCCATAACCGTGGCTGACGAGGCGTGCGTCCGACGAGTTCCAGTGAGGGGTAAGTTTATTGCCATTGATTCTCACACCCAACTCTTAATTCGCCTGAGAAATGTTCGTAGACGCCAGTTTCAGAGGACTGGAGATCTAGCGAGGAAACGTGAAATGGCCAATCTGAACAAGGAGATTGCTTCCAGAATGGTCTCACTCCGGAACGAAAGTTTCGGGCGGCTTGTCCAGAATCTGGACGACCGCTCCAGACCATTCTGGAAAGTTGCCAAGGTCTTAAAGACGCACCCTAAGCCCATTCCGCCACTAAAAGATGAAAATGATGACGATCGGCTCATAATCACCCCTCAGGAGAAAGCAAATGCGATTGGTGAGCATATTGCCAAATCGCACTTGCTTGGCTCCAACATCCAAAGTCCGCTCGAAGTTCAGGTTGAGCAATGCGTACTCAACCTTGATTCCTCCCCTTGTGCCATCCCTCCGGAGGATAGAATCACAGTGGAACAGATTTGCTCAGCGCTGAAATGCACCAAAAACATGAAGGCCCCTGGGTTTGACGGAATATTCAACCTAGTGTTGAAAAATCTCAGCATGAAGGTTCACTCTCTGCTGGCTGCTGTCTTCAACAGATGCTTGGAACTGCACTACTTTCCAAGTATCTGGAAGACAGCGAAAATCATACCTATCCGCAAACCCGGGAAGGACCCAACGCTAGCTTCAAGCTACAGACCAATCAGTCTCCTTTCAGCGCTGAGCAAATTGTTCGAGAAACTCATTCTCAATTGTTTGCTCAAGTTTGTCGAGGAAAATAACATTCTCCTTCCGGAACAGTTTGGGTTCAGAAAGGGGCACTCCACCAATCACCAGCTACTACGGGTGATGAATAACATCCGAAGTAACAAAGCTGTATCCAAGTCCACAGCCATGGCATTGTTAGACGTTGAGAAAGCGTTTGATAATGTCTGGCACAATGGGCTTGTATACAAGCTTTGTAACTTCAACTTTCCATTACATCTGGTTAAAATCACCCGTAGCTACCTCCAGCAAAGGTCGTTTAAGGTATCGTTGAATGGTTGTCTTTCCGACACGTTTTCCATCCCAGCAGGAGTCCCGCAAGGCAGTCTGCTGGGACCCTTGCTTTACAGCGTTTACACTTCCGACATTCCTCCCCTTGGAGACGGTTGCGTGTTTTTCCTGTTCGCAGATGATACCGCAATAGCCGTCAAAGGAAGGATGCCTCGCGAAATAACGAACAAACTTCAACGATGCCTTAACGCCTTTGCTGATTATGCCACCACGTGGAAAATCAAAATCAATGCTTCCAAAACACAAACAATCATGTTCCTCCATCGGCAATCACCCAAACTAAAACCGGCTCCCTCTTGTACTGTAATCATGGATGGCACAAGGGTTGAGTGGTCCGCCGAAGTAACCGATCTCGGGATGTTGTTTGACGAAAAGCTCCTATTCCGCTCGCATGTGGAGAAAACCGTAGTCAAGTGTTCCGCCTTGGTTAGGAGTCTGTATCCGCTGATTTGCCGCAGATCCCGCCTCTCAAGGGTGAACAAACTGGCTGTCTACAAACAAATCATAGCACCTGCGATCCTCTACGCAGCTCCGGTGTGGGAATCATGTGCACAGACTCACAGGAACAAAATTCAGGTAGCTCAGAATAGAGTGCTGAGGATGGTTCTTGATCGTCCTTTCGACACTAGAATAACAAATTTACATGAAGAGGCAGGCATTGCCAAAATAGATTCCAAAATTAACGAAATTAAGACTAAATTTACACAAAAATGTAATTTATCAGAACATGCTTTGATAAGCAATTTGTATATAGTAGGTTAGGTGTACATAGTAGTTGTAGGTTAGTTGTAGTTGTAAATAGGAGTTATAAGTAGTCTCCTTTTTCCAATTCAAATCAAACCAATCCCACCAAGGTGGTCATACTTTAAAATAGGCCTGATAGGACTAGGAACTGTAAATAATAATTAAAATCTCAAATGTACCAAAGTTGAAAAGACGAATCTGTGTCACTTAACAAATTCATACATGTAAACCACACAATCACAAGAAATAAAGATCATTTAAATGCAAAAAAAAAAAAAAAAAAAAAAAAGCCGATCTTCATCGTCTGTCATGATCCTCTGCTTGATCGTCAAGCAGTTCAGTTCGGTGTTAGCTCGCTCTCTCGAGTTGTTTGAAAAGTTCGTGGCGATAGTGTTCGCGCTCTCTTTCGCGGTTTGTCGTGCGTGTGTGTGTGCCCCGAAATGGGGAAGCATCGGTCGCGAAGCCCGGCGAAGGTCCAGAACCCCGGTGAAGGAAGCTCCGGTGTGCTTACCTCGAACAGGTTTGCTGTTCTCCCCATGGAAGGGAATATCCAGCCAGCTGTGTTGAAAAAACGCAGCAAGAAGAGGAAGAAGAATCGAGGCCAGTCTTATGTCACTGCGACGAACGCCAGCGACATCGGTGATTTCGGCGACGCCATCGGCAACGAAAATTCTGTCGGCCCGAGTGCGGCAAAAGTGAAGCTACCTCCATTGGTAGTGAAAAATGCCCATCTTAACGAGCTCATCGCAGATCTAGCGACGCTGGGCGTTAAAGCCGAATACAAGTTGGGCAGAGTCGGCACCAAGGTGGTGCTCCGTACCAAAGCGGAGTATGACTTGGTCGATGCCCACCTGAGGACTTCCAAGGTGGAATTCTTCACCCACGACATTCCCGGTGAGAAGCCATTCAAGGTCGTCATTAGGGGCCTAAAAAACTTCGACCCGAAGTTTATCGAAGCTGAAATCAGAGACCGGTACAAGCTGGCCCCAAGTGCCGTCTATCGGATGACAAGGAAGGACGAAGATGTGAAGGCGTATCCGGATAGCCTTTTCCTGGTACACTTCCAGAAGGGAACGGTGACGCTCAACGCGCTGAAGGCCATCCGCTCCATCAATTCCATCATCGTCCGCTGGGAGCCATACCGTGGCGGCCATCGTGATGTGACTCAGTGCCAACGGTGTCTGAACTTTGGACACGGCACCCGCAACTGCAACATTAAGCCACGCTGTGGCAATTGCGCTCAAAACCACGCCACTTCCGACTGCCCTGCGGATGGAGCCGTGGCGTTAAAATGCGCCAACTGTGGTGGTGCTTACCAAGGTTCCGACAGACAGTGCTCCAAACGCGAGGACTTCAAACGCATCCGAAAACAGGCGGCAACTAACAACCAACCAGGACGCAAGAAGGACAAAGTCCCGGCATTTCGGACGGAGGATTTCCCGCCTCTTCGTGCTCCTCAGCAAAGGCAAGAGAATTCGCGGGTGCATTCCGCTCAAGCAACTTCTGGTGATTCTGCTGGCCAAAGCTCTCCATCCCCCCCCCCCCTGGATTCTGGAGACAACCACCAGCGCAAAACAACAACCCCGATCTGTTTTCAGCGGATGAACTGATGGAAATTTTCGTCAACATGTCCGGTGCTCTTCGTAAGTGCCGCAATAAACCCGAACAGATCCAAGTGCTCGGTAAGTTCATCATCCAGTATGGTGTCTAAACCGCTAACCATCGCTACCTGGAACGCTTGCTCTGTAAAAGCAAAACAGATTGAGCTTGCCGACTTCCTCCGCAAGCATAGCATCGACGTGGGTCTTCTAACCGAAACCCACCTAAAGTCCGGTGACAGCTTCTGGTTGCCTGACCACAACATTATCCGGCTTGATCGCACCAGCTCCAGGGGGGGTGGTGTAGTGGTCATCGTCAGAAAGGGAATCAAGTTTTGCACTCTGCCCCACATCCGCACTTCTATCATCGAGGCCATTAGTGTGGAGGTGGAATCACCAACTGGAAACGTCCGGTTTGTCGCTGTTTACTGCCCACGCCAGTGCACCGCCAACAATGGACTAGGAACTCAATTCAAGAACGACCTGACCGCCATCACCCGTACTAGCTCCCGATTCATCGTTGGGGGTGACCTGAATGCCCGCCATGAAGCTTGGCGGAACTACCAGAGGAACCGGAACGGATGTCTATTGTTCGACCACGCACAACATGGACTGTACACTGTGCAATTTCCAGACGAACCAACTTTCATCTCTCCGGCGGGAAATCCCTCCACACTGGACTTTTTCCTGTCAAACATCGGACTATCCAAGCCGGAGGCGCACAACGATCTCAGCTCCGACCACCAACCGGTGGTGACTGAAGTCGGTGTCAACGTGGTTCCTGCCAGAAGCTGCCTGCGTAAAGACTACCACCATGTCAACTGGGTGCAGTACGGTCGACTGGTGGACAGCAACATCGATGAAAATCCACTGCTCGACACTGTAGCTGATATCGACCGGTCGTTGGAAGGACTCCAACAGGCCATATCCGTGGCTGACGAGGCGTGTGTTCAACAAGTTGCTGTGAGGGGTAAGTTTGTTGCTATTGATTCCCACACCCAATTACTTATTCGGTTGAGAAATGTTCGTAGACGCCAGTTTCAGAGGACTGGAGATCTGGGCAAAAAACGTTAAGTGGCCGATCTGAACAGGCAGATTGCTTTCAGAATGGACTCACTCCGAAATGAAAGTTTCGGGCGTGTTGTCCAGAATCTGGACGACCGCTGCAGACCATTCTGGAAGGTAGCCAAGGTCCTGAAAAATCATCCCAAACCCGTTCCACCTCTCAAAGTCGAAAATGATGACGATCGACTTTTAATTACCCCACAGGAGAAAGCAAATGCGATCGGCAAGCATGTCGCTTCATCGCATTTGCTTGGCTCGACTATCCAAAGTCCGCTCGATGATCAGGTTGCGCAATGCGTTCAAAACCTAGATATCTCCCCTTGTGTCGTGCCTCCGGCGGATATGATTACGGTACAACATATTTGCTCAGCGCTGAAATGCACCAAGAACATGAAGGCTCCCGGGTTTGACGGTATATTTAACTTGATCTTGAAGAGACTCAGCATGAAAGTGCAGTCTCTTCTAACCGCTATCTTCAACAGATGTTACTGCACTACTTTCAAAGCATCTGGAAAATAGCAAAAATCATACCAATCCGCAAACCCGGTAAGGATCCAACATTGTCTTCAAGCTACAGACCAATCAGCCTCCTTTCAGCGCTGAGCAAATTGTTCGAGAAACTCATTCTCAATCGTTTGCTCAAGTTTGTCGAGGAAAATAACATTCTCCTTCCGGAACAGTTTGGGTTCAGAAAGGGGCACTCCACCAATCACCAGCTAGTGCGGGTGATGAATAACATCCGAAGTAACAAAGCTGTATCCAAGTCCACAGCCATTGTTAGACATTGAGAAAGCGTTTGACAATGTTTGGCATGATGGACTTGTGTACAAGCTTTGTAACTTCAACTTTCCTTTACATCTGGTTAAAATCACCCGTAACTACCTCCAGCAATGGTCGTTTAAGGTATCGTTGAATGGTTGTCTTTCAGACACGTTTTCCATCCCAGCAGGAGTCCCGCAAGGCAGTCTGCTGGGCCCCTTGCTTTACAGCATTTACACTTCTGACATTCCTCCCCTCGGAGACGGTTGCGTGTTTTTCCTGTTCGCAGATGATACCGCAATAGCCGTCAAAGGAAGGATGCCTCGCGAAATAACGAACAAACTTCAACGATGCCTTAACGCCTTTGCTGATTATGCCACCACGTGGAAAATCAAAATCAATGCTTCCAAAACACAAACAATCATGTTCCTCCATCGGCAATCACCCAAACTGAAACCGGCTCCATCTTGTACTGTAATCATGGATGGCACAAGGGTTGAGTGGTCCGCCGAAGTAACCTATCTCGGGATGTTGTTTGATGAAAAGCTCCTCTTCCGTGCGCATGTAGAGAAAACTGTAGTTAAGTGTTCTGCCTTGGTTAGGTGTCTGTATCCGCTGATTTGCCGCAGATCCCGCCTCTCAAGGGTGAACAAACTGGCTGTCTACAAACAAATCATAGCACCTGCGATCCTCTACGCAGCTCCGGTCTGGGAATCATGTGCACAGACTCACAGGAACAAAATCCAGGTCGCTCAGAATAGAGTGCTGAGGATGGTTCTTGATCGTCCTTTTGACACTAGAATAACAAATTTACACGAAGAGGCAGGCATTGCCAAAATAGATTCCAGAATTAACGAAATTAAGACTGAATTTACACAAAAATGTAATTTATCAGAACATGCTTTGATAAGCAATTTGTATAAAGTAGATTAGGTGTATATAGTAGTTGTAGGTTAGTTTTAGTTGTAAATAGTAGTTTTAAGTAGTCTCCTTTTTCAAATATGAAAACAAACCAATCCCACCAAGATGGTCATTCTCTAAAGCAGGCCTGATAGGACTAGGAACTGTAATTAATAATAATTGAAATTTCACAAGAACTAAAGTTGAAAAGACGCATCTGTGTCACTTGATAAGTTATACATGTAAACCACACAAATTCAAGAAATATAGATCATTTAAAGTAAAAAAAAAAAGCCGACTTCATTCTTGTGCTTTAGATAGTTAGATAGTCCTTACTTCTTTTGACGGCCATGCAACACCAAAACGGCTCTTTTCAGAGCCACCACAATTTTCAAAGTAAGAGTTAGTTTGGAATATTTTCACAGAGAACAGACGTCCAAGTTCGATCAGAAACTTGTGTAAAGTTAAGTGGAAACGTCGCCATTACGTACCGCTAGCATCTTCTGATTTCCTCTATAAATTTATCACTTTCGACCAATTGGGCGCTAGTATTGATAAATTATCTGTTGAAAATTGCCACTTGGCGCTACCAGCACTTAGTGTCTAGTGTAAGTTTTGCAACGCCAGCGCCATCATGTTGTCAAAGAGGGTTTTTAAGTGGGGAAGTCGCCGTTAGTGGCGCTTAAGTCAAATAGGAATCTTTACACAAGTTCTTAGAGAAATTTTGTTCGAGCCTCAACGGTCTGTTCTCTGTGAATCAAGGTTTTTTTTTTGAAAAGCTATTGAAACTTATAAACATTTCTATCAAGAATATAGTTTGGCATCGAATGCAGCAAGAAGTTGGAGATGTAGCTCTGCATCTTCAAAACATCATTAATTTCCAAGAGCTGATTACAATTCAATGCAAGAGCATTAAAGAGCAGATGCGATGTGCTTCCACAAGAATTTCCAGGCTGGCCCGAAACTCAGATGGATCCCTGAAAATGTCAGATTTTTACGGTAGTTTCGATTAAGACCTTGAGCAGTTCACATTTGAAAAGGGCCTACAACTAAAATGTAAACAAACCAGAAAGTGGATTGTAAATAATCTCTGCCTTTTCTCGGCCTTTTTAATCATTTTAATTCCTATCTCGCGTATCATTTTAAAAGGGCATACAACCAAAATAGAAACAAACCAAAAAATGGATTGTAAATAATCTGCCTATTTATATTTCTATATAAGAAAATCTAAGTTTTTTGGTTGATATTTCTATAGTTCAGTACGAGGTTCAGTTTGACAATATTATGTGTATCTCAGCATACAACACTCAAATAATACATGGATGGCTGTTTTAGCGTTCGGGCCAATAAATGATTCGAAAAATTTCTTTGATCGGCCGTTTTGAAAATCGAGTTATTTAAAAATGATTTTTATCGGTTATGCGGAACATTCCTACACAATTGGTAGCTATCAAGCGGTGCTATAGAATGGTATCCAAAATCGATTTTTTTTTTTTTTTTTACGTTTTGATTATAGGCCTTTTTCAAATGTTACGTGCGATCTGCCTTGTTCTTTATTTTTCCGATGCAGATCAGAGCAAATCAGAGTTACTGCACAGACAACAGACGTCCAAGTTCGGTCAGAAACTTGTGAAAAGTTAAGTGGAAACGTCACAGTTACGTACCGCTAGCATCTCCTGATTTCCTCTATAAATTTAACACTTTCGACCAATTTGGCGCTAGTATCGATAAATTATCTGTTGAAAATTGCCACTTGGCGCTACCAGTACTTAGTGTCTAGTGTAAGTTTTGCAACGTCAGCGCCATCATGTTGTCAAAGAGGGTTTTTAAGTGGGGAAGTCGCCGTTAGTGGCGCTTAAGTCAAATAGGAATCTTTACATAAGTTTTTAGAGAAATTTTGTTCGAGCCTCAACGTCTGTTCTCTGTGGTTACTGGTTACTCTGATTAACTCGCAGCTAAAGAGACACTCGCATTAAAGCCGTCCTCCCCCTTGGATTTATCCTAAACTTATTCAATCAATAATTGCAAAAATACTTCTGGAGCATGCTAGAAACACATTTGAAAGAAATATTGAAGATTCAAAACCTATATCAATCAATCACTGTCAAGACTGGCAGCTAGAAGTATTGAGCGTATTGCAGCTGATATGCGGAAAATTACCCCGAATTTGAAAGAAGAGGCGCAGAAAAGTGGTATTATGATAAGCGACGTCTACGGCATGCGATATGCAAAAATTCCTGATAAGTTCATGTTTTGAGAAGGGGAAGTAATGTGTTTACTAGACTTAGCTGAAATCATCCGAACCCAACAAGTACAAGAGTTCACTCGTCCAACCAAGAAACGGACCAAAACCATCAGCGAACTTGGTTCAACCATCACAATCTCCCATTCGATATTGGTTAGGGCAAACAATTGAAAATGAAAATCCCACTAGCGCTGCCTGGTGAGTGAATTCTGAACTTGATAGGTCTTGTCCATTTGAACAACATTACGGAAGACGGAAACCTTCAGGGCATACAATTCAAAATGATTGTCACACTAGTGCTACATTGTGAGTGAATCTAGAACTAAACTCTTTTTCTTAGGATAAGTCTAGTCAGGCCCGTAGCCAGCATTTGGTTTCGGGAGGAGCTAATTTTATGACATAAAAACTTCAATGATTTATAAAATGTGCGCATAACTGAACATCGAATGATACACTGTTTTTTTACCTTAACCAAAATGGTTCAAAATCATGTGTCATAATTTTTTTGTTTTTTTTTTTTTTGTTTGTTCGTTTTAATCTTTGATCGGAATTTTTAATGAACCATCAGAATGTAAAACAATAATTTTTAAAACTCTTAAATATGCAGTTATGAGCAAAGTTAAACAAATGTATGGAATTCAAGAAAATATTTGTAGTTTTATTTGTTTTCTGTTGGTAATGATGATCAAGATTTGCATTCTGTTAAGAAAGACAAAAATATGCTACATATTTTTTAAAACATAATTATTTTAAGATTTTAATGGTGTTGAATCGTAAAATCACCGGTACCGGATCCTAATTCATGTAAATTTATGAAGGCGGTAAAAACAAACATCCCTCGATGCAGTGGTAGCAATGTGATCCACACGAAACACGAACAGCGAATATTGTTGCCTTCATCATTCTGTATGTTTTAAGTTTTTGTTTTAGAATCACTGTATTTTTGTTTTGTTTTTGAATTGATCGTTATTCTTTGATATTTTGTATTGTTCCAGTTAGCTATATAAGTGCAAATATTTAATGCAATTAGATTAAGTTTGAACTTGACTTCCGATCAGGGTGCTGCCTGAAGGAGGTAATAAATAGTGAATGAGAAATGTATTCTTTTACTTCATTTGAATCAGTTGCCGATCTCCAAACTGCTGTCCAAAAATCTGAGCAACAAATTAAACACAACGTAGAGCCATATCCTGGACATAATACCTGGTTATTACAAAAGTAATCTTCTAGCTTTACTCTAAGCATTTAATTGATATTATAGCCAAGCCCGAAAGTCGCTGGTTTCCCATTAAGTCGTTTAAGTGTGGAGAAAGATCTTTCCACACTGGCTGTAGTGACCGGGAGTGTCACCAAAATCTTCAACAAAACATTGATTGTTGGAAAATACGTCGAGTCACATTTATCAAGCAGCCCAAATGCCTCAAAATTCTTGTTAATATTTATGGATGTCCGGCGCCAGAGCTCGTATTCCACCTTTACCTGCAACCAGCCAGTGATGCGAAATATCATGACACTCACGTGACACTCGTCTTTGCATCAACCGACTATCGCTGACAGATCGTTTTGTCACGCTCTGAGAGTTACAGCTATGGCAAACAACAATCACCAGTAATGGTCGCTGCTCACAAGCAAAACGTTACGCTCGCTGCTGATGATGAAAAGCACAACGAAAACAGTGAAGAATTCTGCAGTACGATGATGAGAAAAAGCGAAGCGACAGAAGAAAATGAAAACAATGCCTACGCATTCCAAGTTCGTCTCGGCAGGTGCGACTGTGTGAGTTACAAACAAAGCAGGCAACAAGAAACGGAAGCTGTTGGGCTCACTCACCAACACACTCAAATAAGCAAGCAAAACAGCAACTGCTTCAAAACGAGCACAGATGAGTGTCGTGATTATCGGGAATGACCAGATCGGTGATGGATCACAACAGAAGACGACATTCACCAGTTGCTTTTTACTTCTTTCGTCAACTTGATGGATGGTCATAGAGAGAGCTTCGACGAGCACATTGATAGGAATGTACAAAGCGTTACTACCATCAACTTTTTGGCGATCGTGATTGTGATAGGTCGCAACTCTGGCAACCGCGCTGGTGAAATCACAGAGATAACAGTTAAGTTTGTCAAGTTGGGATGACTCTTCAATATCTGTAATACCAGGCAACAATATTTGGAACACCGGAAGGATGTCATCATTTTTTGTGAAACGTCCCATCATGTTTTGGATCAATCCATCGAGTCATGGAATGAAAACTGCTCTTCGATAGTATTCCTCTGGTGTTTCTACTGGTTGATTTGCACGTATTGTTAGCTTGGATGCACGTGGATGCAGTCGTAAGACTCGTAACTGCGCATTCGAAAGGCTGCATTTAAAATTTCAGCAAATTTTGCTTCAGCGTCAGCTCGTCTCTCCTTAAAACCTGTATTATACTGCTCGCATGATTAAGAGCCGATATGAGGTCCACATATTTAGATTGTAATCCTATTGAAAGTGGTTGTGTTGAAAGATCACATTGATGTAATAAATATATAAGATGTTTGTATCCTCTTATAAACAGAAAATGCATACATTGCCTGAAGAATAAACTTCTAATATTTAAATAAGTTTTTAGACCGGTCCTGCTTTATACTGTGCCAATATGGTCTAGATCTTGCACTACCAGGAAAAAAGAACTTCAAAGGATTAAGAACAAAGTTCTGAAGATGATTTTGAAATTGTCTCCCTGGTACAGTACTACCGAAGTACATAGAATTTTGAATGTTGAGACTTTAGAACAAATCTAGATAGAGCTGGAATTAGGGCGAAACAGCTTTTGTAAAAAAAGAATTCTCTCGTCGATTTCTAGCAACTCAAGGCTCCCCTACACAAATCAACATATCCATCGGGTAGGGGAAGTCTTCCCCTATTCGATGGTAATGTTGATTTGCCAGGAAGAGCCATGTCTTTCGAGAAATCATCGAGGGAAGCCATTGTTTACAAAAGCTGTTATGCCCTAATTCCAGCTCTAGAAATGTCCAACAAAATAATTAATTATTTTAGGGAAAAATCGTTGCAATATTTAATTGCAACGAATAATTTCCTTTATACCTACATAGATAAGATATAGTTTTAGTTTTTAGTTTTGATGTGAATTGTTATACTGACATGCAGGTTTAGAAGACCTGTTTAAAATACTGAATTTCCAAGGCAGGAACAATTTAAAATCACTTAGATTCATATGATAAAAATTACAGCAGATAAGTTACTAGGTAGCTTGAGCACCTGGGTTAAAACGAAAAGTAATTTATTTTGAATTTTGAACAATTTTGAAATTTTAAAATCTAAATAGAAACAATGTGTGACTCTTTATTAAATCCAATGGTACATATGAAAAAAGGAGAAACGTTCTATTTTGTATGAAATCCTGCTTGAAAAAGAGGGGTACAGTGCGGATTGTGTTTAGAAGGCTACAAATTGGGTCTACACCCTAGTTCCTACGGAAGTGAAACGAGGCTGATCTTTCGTAAAAACTCGATGGTCCCATAATCTTTAACCGAATCGCTGCAAACATAAATTGTTCATGCACACTATATAGGTACAGCCCGAGTCCCATTGCCAGAGGGGGCTGTAGGCCTGAAGCCTTGTCCATAAATTATTTTAATATAATATGAAAAATAAAAAAAACCTTACCCAGGTAATGGATATCTATTACCTATACAGTACAGGTAACAGATATGCATTATCTTGGGTCAGATTTTTCTTTTTCACATGGCTACGTGCCTGAGTCTAGTCCATCTGAACAAGTTTACCCAAGTCGGAAACCTTCTATCTCACCCATATGTTAAGTTAGGACAAACAATGAAAAATTAATTACTAGTGCCACGTGGTGAGTGTATTCTGAACTAAAGTCTTTTTTTTTAGAATAGGTCTTGTCCATCTGAACAACTTTGCTGAAGACGGGAACGATCCATTTAATCAGAATCTATAGATACCGTTATATAATGTGTATATAAGAAGGCGCAACTTGATCATTTCCGTTTTAGCGCCATCTAGTGAGTAAATTATGTCATACACTATCTTGAATAGCTTTACAGAAGGAACCATATCATATATGCTTGGGTGATCTCTATCATCCAAATATGCCGCTTCATGGGTATAGTTTTACAATGACCCCTCCCTATGAGAGATCTGCCTTCTAAAATATTTTTTGATAATTTAAGCTGAAAGCGCATTGAGTTTACTTTACAAAACTTTTGAAATTTCAAAAATACGTTGAACCTTCGCAGAGTTATTACGATTTGAATTTGGGGTCAAATTGACCCCGAGGTACAGACAACGTAAGTTGTTTTTGGCACAAGCGAAGGGTTAATGAGTTGACACTTTTCTGGAAAATGATTTTTTTTTACTCATGAATGGGTACTTAAAAGTTAGCGTAAAACATACCATTATAAGCCTGGTACGCAGCTGAAAAGAAAACGGAAAAGTAATTTTGAGGAATATTCCCAAAAGTAAATTTGACAGCTATAGGGAGGTGTCTTTTGCTAAATTTTGAGTTCATAGGTAGGTGTCGTCTAATTTTAAAATCAACAATTATCAATTTTTATGTTGTTAAAATGCATCCAAAACATCATTTTAACAACAAACGTTAAAATTACCTAACGGAATAATTGGTCAGACCATTATTCCGCAAGGAAAATGAAATTGCATTCAGAATGCGCCGCCTTCATATCGATCACGATACTAATGTAATCGATCTTTCCTTTACCGATTTCTTTTGAACTGCGTACTTGGTCAAGAAATGCTAAGGAAAAGAAATTTCTTTAGCATTCCGTGTCCTATCCCGTAGCACGTAAAAACGTCATTACTTTTCAGCTGCGTACCAGGCTATAAGCCTGGTACGTAGCTGAAAAGAAAACGGAAAAGTAATTTTTGAGGATTTTTCCCAAAAGAAAATTTGACAGCTATAGTCTGTTAAATTTTGAGATATAGCGAGATGTTGTCAAATTGTAAAATCAACACTTATTAGTGTTTATGTTGTTTAAATGCATCCAAAACATCAGTTTTGCAATAAACGCCAACATTACCTAACGGAATAATTGATCAGACCATTGGAAGATTGCCGCAAAAGCTCAACGCAGATGTCGCCACTGCATGATGATGATAATGTTGACAGACTGCATATAAAATTCGTGAAAATTAGCATTAAATTATAATTTTCATCAAGCCTACGTGAAATCCTTCCAATATAACATTCGAATTGAAGAAGAAAACGTTTTTACGATCAGACTGATGTGCATCTTTGACTTTTTCAGGTGAACTTTCAAAAGATATATTCATTTCATTTCACAGCTCCATCAATGCTGCATCGTAAATATGATGGTAAACAGAAGTAAATTGCTCAATTACTCAAAATAAAGATGATTTGTCATCTTGTTATCACTTTGAAGACCATCTAGCATCATTTTATAGTATGGTGCTTGTTAAGTAAATCAAGTTCCGGTTCGTTTTCCGTCGAAAATTGTGAGTATCAATATGTTTGCTTAAAAAAGGCCAAAATGAACATTTATTGAATATTGGCGTCCTATACAACCAATTCTCTATTACCACCAGCATGATACAACCTTTCCTAAGTAAATGCACTTAATTTCCACTTTCATCTTAGTGAAAATCGCACATATTTACCATTTTCTGAAAAATGCAGCTGCGCAGGAGGTAACCTCTCCCTGTGGGTGCAAACTTGTTATGCATAATTTTCCATGAAAATATCTCCGATCCATACCGAAATAATAACAAATAGTTTTCAAACACGTTTTCTTACACGATTCAAGCAAAAGTTTCCACGGGAAATTATTAGTTTTTCTTTATGGACCGATTTGCCCCAAAAAGCGTCTGTTTTACTTAGAAAATTTGGAAACTATCCTCCTTCTAGTAGTTCTCACTTCGAAATGTAGGTGGCGAAAGCTTGGAAAAGTTTCGCTGCAAGACGCCAATTATTCCGCAAGGAAAGTGAAATTGCATTCAGAATGCGCCACCTTCATGTCGATCACGATACTAATGTAATCGATCTTTCCTTTACCGATTTCTTTTGAAAGCCTGGTACGCAGCTGAAAAAAAAACGGAAAAGTAATTTTTGAGGATTTTTCCCAAAAGAAAATTTGACAGCTATAGGTGGCTATTGGCAAATCAAAGTTAGCACTCGTGGAGAATAGAAGAACTATGAAAGTGATGATGGTTTCAAAATTTTACACGTTGAGGTATACGAGTACAATCTTAAAATGCTTCTATTTTGCAAATGGAGCATTTTATTTAAATCTGGTTGATGCTACGTTAGTAGAAAACATAAGGACTACTCAATAAACATATAATATAGAAAAAATAATTTCTTTCCTGATTTTTAAGTGTATACATAGATTTCAGCTTTTCTACCACTATAGCAGAAACCAGATTTAAATAAAATGCTCCATTTGAAAAATAAAAGCATTTTAAGATTGCAATCGTATACCTTCCCGTGGAAAATTTTGAAACCATCATCACTTTCATAGTTCTTCTATTCTCCACGAGTGTCAACTTTGATTTGCCAATAGGCTGCTTAATTTTGAGATTATAGGGAGATGTTGTCAAATTGTAAAATCAACACTTATTAGTGTTTATGTTGTTTAAATGCATCCAAAACATCAGTTTTGCAATAAACGCCAACATTACCTAACGGAATAATTGATCAGACCATTATTCCGCAAGGAAAGTGAAATTGCATTCAGAATGCGCCACCTTCATGTCGATCACGATACTAATGTAATCGATCTTTCCTTTACCGATTTCTTTTGAACTGCGTACTGGGTCAAGAAATGCTGAGGAAAAGTAATTTCTTTTGCATTCCGTGTCCTATCTCGTAGCACGTAAAAACGTCATTACTTTTCAGCTGCGTACCAGGCTGAACTGCGTACTGGGCGAGGGGGGCGACACATCTAAATCTCAATTGTAGATGCTCAAACAATCTCACACTAGTGAATTAATCTTCGAAAAATCTTCTTTCATTTCGCGCATCTACTTGCATTGCGCATCATCTTTTTAGCCTGGTACGCAGCTGAAAAGAAAACGGAAAAGTAATTTTTGAGGATTTTTCCCAAAAGAAAATTTGATAGCTATAGGCTGCTAAATTTTGAGATTATAGGGAGATGTCGTCAGATTGTAAAATCAACACTTATTAGTGTTTATGTTGTTTAAATGCATCCAAAACATCAGTTTTGCAATAAACGCCAACATTACCTAACGGAATAATTGATCAGACCATTATTCCGCAAGGAAAGTGAAATTGCATTCAGAATGCGCCACCTTCATGTCGATCACGATACTAATGTAATCGATCTTTCCTTTACCGATTTCTTTTGAACTGCGTACTGGGTCAAGAAATGCTGAGGAAAAGTAATTTCTTTTGCATTCCGTGTCCTATCCCGTAGCACGTAAAAACGTCATTACTTTTCAGCTGCGTACCAGGCTTTTGCAGGAAATCTTCAGAATTGTCATCAATCTTCTTTCTATCTACTCAGCGTGCGAGCAGCTAGCCACAGCAAAACACAATATTTTCTGCATCGTAGATAGAGTCGTCCCCCTCGGTACTGGGTCAAGAAATGCTGAGGAAAAGTAATTTCTTTTGCATTCCGTGTCCTATCCCGTAGCACGTAAAAACGTCATTACTTTTCAGCTGCGTACCAGGCTATACAAGCAAACAAATCTGGATAAACAATAGAAAAGGGCCCATCAGCATTTGTAAACAAACCGTTCCAAAGCCCTTCACTCACAAAGCGAAGGCCACTCACGCAAATCAACCCCATCATCGGATAGGGAAAACTTCCACCTACACGATGATGGTGTTGGTTTGTGTGGGCGGCCTTCGATTTGCGAGGAATGGGCTTTGGAACGGTTTGTTTACAAATGCTGATGAACCCTTTTCTATTGTTGATCCAGAAATTCAGTCTGATGACCGACACTCTCGACACTGCTGGCGCAGCTGCGACATTTTTCCGGTGTTAGGTACTCTATTCTGAAGTCTGTGAAAAGGAATCTAGATGATGTAGAACGTCCAATGTAATACTCATTAATTGTGCCATTGCGAAAAATCGTCCAATGTAGCATGTCTGTCGACTTAACTAGTCAAAACGACGTATGGCGGAAATGTTACATTGGTTATTTAACAAAAAATTTTCGAGATTTTTTTTGTATGAATCAAACGGTTTGAACATATATATATATATATATATATATATATATATATATATATATAAATACTGGGTTGGGAGGGAGCATCAGGGTATCATTTGACCTGGAACTGGACGATTGGAGTGGTATGACAACCGGAGTCTAGGAGGGAATAAACACTATCATTTTCTTTATCCTACCGATTCGATTATGATGGTGTGAATTCTACTCCAACAGTTTCATGGAGATTGACGCGCCCTTCTTAACAAACCATCCTGTAGGAAGCTTAATAAGTATTGCGAATTGCGTTATTCGATTTGTTGGATCGTATCGTTGGAAGGAGATTCTTAAATTCCCGTGGATTTCGCGTAAGTGCCTCTGCTTACGGGTCCACCCCACCGTTTTTGGCCCTTCATACAGCGATATTGTGAATTCAGATCGGTAGCTCAAATTGATCTTGCTATTAAGTGGAGCTGCATACCAGACAAGATCTTCGAAGGGATGGTGGCTACCCTACATACATACATACATCAAACGGTTTGAACGAAAACAATAATATGGGCTCGATGGGTGGTTGCCCAGTGTCTACACTTCTTAACTATCGCATTACAAAATTTAGGGGTGACCCCTGAGACATAAGGGTGGCGTATTTTACCGCATTTCCCGCCACTGGTCCCAGAAGGAGAAGAGTCTCTTATGTTCTCCCACTTTAGAAAAGAGGTAAGGCCACCAAGCGTCTCCATTACAAAGCATCTGGTTCTTAGACTCCAATCAAATAATATTTATTATCAAGTTATCCTTAAAACTATCATATAGTTTTGTTGATTTCTCAAGTACTGAGTTTATTTTGTTAACGTTTAGTCAAATTTAACTTTTGTTTCTGTTTCTCTTCAATGGTTCATTCTCAGAAGCAAAACGTTATGCGTCTTGTTGTACAGGCTTACCTTGTGATTATTTATCGTCTCTTTTTCATCCAAAGAGCGAAATGTTACATCTAAGTTTGATAACAGTTATATTCATTATCGATACAACCCCTGATCAGGTAAGGTGGCATTCAAGTGTCCCGTTGCTCAACAACGCGCAGGCCGGGACAGATCATTTCCACTTATTATACTGAATTATGTTTTGCTGCTATGCAATCGAAAGTGCCGGAAACATTTCACGTGGCACATTTTTATTTTTAGGTATAAATAAATCTAAATCCAGGTTCTTTATTCTTTCATCTACTGCGATGCGATGTGGAAGTGTGGAAGGAAAATTAACTAACGGGAAATTGAAGTTCATAACTTAAGCCTAACAAGCGACAAATGTGGTTGTATCAGTTCCACATGGAGCCGAAGAAAAAGTAGCTCGGTAAACATACGCGCAGCATATCGATTGTGCCTATGTTGTTTCTCCGCTTGGAGAGATACTTTACATCTGTGGCAACTGATCGATCGGGGTGGTATACTTGAAGTCCTCCGGAAACAGTTCCGCCGCGTGCGGGTACATCAGCCGGTAGGACTGCCGGATGGTCACGTCGGCCACACCGGCAATGTCGCCGATCTCTTTGTGGGTCTTCTTCTGATCGGAGGCCTGTGAGGCCATGTAGATAGCTGCCGCGGCCACCGAAATCGGTGACCGTCCAGGTACGATATCCATCTCGACCGCTTTCCGGGCAATGTGCGTCGCGGCCCGCTGTACCGTGTTGGGAAGGTCTGAATAAAGCGTACTGCGTTAGTGACGGGTTAAGGGATTTCATAGAAGCTTTGTACATACCAAGATTAGCGCAGAAACGGGACATGAAGTCAGCGGTTGTGATGAGATCGACGGATGTGGCCAGTGCCTTCAGAGTCAGTTTGAAACACCGGCCAATCTCCTTCTTACTGATCTTACTGACGGCACAGATTTCTTTGAACGTACGCGGCACTCCTTCCTGTCGGCAGGCAATGTACAAGCAGGCAGACGCTTTGGCATCGTTGGAACGACCTTTCAGATTTTTGCCATCGTGAACCTGTTTGAATAGATTATTTGCCCGATCCACGATCGTCTTTGGCAAATTGATCCGATCGGCCATTGTGCTGATTTCCTTGAAGGCTGCAATCAGTGCCCGATCCGAACTGCTCATCGTACGACGGTTCTGATATTTGGCGGCTGCAAATGGACAGGATTGGGATTAGGTAAACCCTTGCAAAACTCAACGGTTCAACTTACTTCCGAATGCATCGAATGAGGCTGGTCCTGTTCCGGGTCCGATCATTGTGGATAAATCACCTCCGCTAAGCAGTGGATTTTCCGGACCACCGACACGAGACGGATCCACTCCGGCCTTTTCATTACTGAATGTTCTCCACTCGGAACCGACATCGATAACCCTGTCTCCGACTACCAAGCCACACTCGGAACAGATCATGTCCCCGGCTCGATAGTCCTCAATCAGCGGTGCATCCGGATGCGAATAACAACATACTTTATTCAGGTGAAGATCCCTGTAGACAAAAACATAAAACATTATTTACAAACAGCCGCATCATTAATCTCAGCCATGCCAAACAAAGTACTTTACAGAGGCATCCTCTTGGCATCGGCGACGAAAACAAAACGATTTTCATTCTCGTTCGTTCGTAACCAATCTGTGCGGCACAAAAAAGAGATTACTAGGTCGTGACATCACAAACCACCCGACGTCCGTCGTCGTCCCCCTTCCCAAACGTGCGACACGACCATCAGACACCCTTTTCTGCTGCCGTTCCCGACCGTGCGCTTACCTTGAAGAGCTTGCCATCTTCTGTGCTTGAAATGGCGAAGAAACCTTTCGTCTTCGGACCAAATTCCACTTCCTGCCTGGTCTTCACAGCCTTATCGAACGAATTCACTAGGATAGAGTGATCCCGTCGGTTGTATAACGCAAATACGAAACAATTTTCCTCCGGAGGCACTTATTTACAGTTTCACTTTGGGTTGCTTTTTTTCCTTTCTTTTTTGCCTCTCTCTTGTCGTTTGTCTGCTGATTTTCTGTCGTCGTAGCGTCAAACTGGCTGTCAAAATTTGACATACTGGCGCAATTTCTATATTCGCATGCAGGGACGGCGATAGAAGGGGGATAATTTTCTGTCGGGTCACTTGAAAGCACTAGCAGCACGAGTTATTTTCTGGAGAATGCACTGTGAAAAAAATGTAATATCAATCAACGTAATTCAAGCTGACCCGCATAAACGCGAACCATAAATTGACCTTACCGATAATGGTTATAAATTGTTTATAATCCCTCCTTAACTTTAACTGAAATGGTTTTGGAACCTTACATGAACGTTTGTGTGATAAAGTTTTAACCTTATGTATTATGGTTTTTAGGAAGCGGACCTTACAAATAATGGGTCGTTAAGAACCATTACCATTCCAAATTCTTGTTTTCTCCATACATTTTCGGAAAGAGAACTATATTAGAACGTTTTTACTTATGGTTTGAGAACATAATGGTTATGGTTATGGTAGTCAGTAAGGCCCATGAATGGTTTTGTAACATCGATCAACTTTATGTGGAACGAGATGTGGAATATATCGCGAATGGATTGCCTGTAAATTAATAATTATCAGTTCGCGATATATTCCACGTAAAGTTGAGCGATAATACAAAACGATTAATGGACCTTACTGACACAAGGCCGTGTTGAAATCTTGCGTAAAGTAATTTATGACGCACTTTCGATTCCAGTTATTTCATGCAATGGGACACCGTTTCTTTATAATTCATGCAAAATACACTCAAATAAATATTGTAAGATACAATTAACCGAGGTTTTATTAAAATATCTAGTGGCATAATAAAATACCAAATAGAAAAGTACAGTTTCTCGCTGCACACTGAACAATCTTAAACAGTCACTACACACTCAAAGCATAGCGAACAGACGTCCAACTTCTACCAGAAACTTGTGTAAAGATAAGTGGGAACGTCACCGATACATGGTGCTGCACACCAAATTTAAATCGCTGAAAATCAGCAAAATTTTGCTGATTTTAGACTTGATGAAAGCTCGGATGAAAGATCAGCATACTTTCCAGCAAAATATTGCTGCTGAATTTTTCCGCAATTCTAACTTCTGTCAAAATGAAAATATTTTACTGAAAATCAGCAAATGTTTCAGCTATATTTCTTTACTGATTTTCAGCAATAAAGAATTTTGACATTTGGCAGCATTTTGCTGATTAAACTATTAAACTCAGTAAATCGACATTGTTTTCACTATACAAATAATAAATACAAAATCGCCAGGCTCTTTTCCATGTATAATTTATTAAATATAATTAGTGTGCGAGCCAGTGTCCTTACCTACATAATTTGAAGTTTTTTACCTCCTGCGGTGTGGATTGTAAGAATGCAAAATACTTCCGACTGTGATGATAACAGTTTGACAGCTCTTAACTGGGTGTGCACTTAGTGCACTCACAGTCTTGTTCAGACTAAAGAGTTATAACATGTTATAGTGCTATATTGATGGTAGTTTCTGTGTTGCAATTTGCAATTTGACAACCGTTATAACAACTCCGTCTGGTTAAACTTTAAGTTGGCAAAAATTTTCATAACAAGAAAAACAAGTATAAAATGAATTCTGTGTGTGCTTTTCACTTCTCCCTCCCCTTATAAAATGTGTTTGGTCATTTTCCTTAACGACGTGTTCAGATATCAGCAATCATTTGGGTTATGTTTCGTTTATGGTATATTTTTATTAGGGTCCCAGGAATGGAGGAAAGTGAAATGGAACATTGCAAAACGGTTTGCATAATCAAAACAAAACAGCAAATAAGGCTACCAGAAATATGCTTATCTAATACACACAAAGAAAAGTCGTTTATAAAATTAAAAAATCCATTGGTAGATTTAAAAGTTTGCATTGGTTCTTTTTGGTAGAAAGCGGTTAGCTTTCAAAATAAAAGTCAACCAACCGTCAATTCAAAAGTTGTCCGCTCGATACTTTTAAAAGTTCATATTTTCAAATTGAATTGTAGAACTGTCAAATGAAAAATGTATTAGTGTTTAAATTAATGGTGGATTATTTTTGACTTGAAAATGTGGCATAGTTAAAATTAAATGGGCATTTTGAATTTAAACTAAAGAATTTTCAAAAAATATTTATTTGGCAAAAAAAAAATTGTTTTTAATTTTAGTGGATAAATTTTCAATCTTCTTTATTATTATTTTTCAATTGGATAAGATCCAATTTTTTTTTACATTGTTATTGTTATCTTTGTTGATGTTTACGTTATTGCGTCTTGGAGTTATTCTCGCTTTAAGTAAACCTGCTACAGGAACAGGTACATGGTGATGTCACAGATGCAGGGCTAAGGACAGAAGACAACCTCCAGCATTGTCAGCAGCGTGATTGTTTACCGGTGGAGATTTTACGGCAGTAGATAGCGGAAGGAAGGTGTCAAATTAGACCGTTTTCGGAGAGGGTTTCTGTTCATTCCTAGCCATCTCGTCCGCTCGCAGATGACTATTGTTTCGGTTTATCTGAATTTTATAAAAATCTCTAATTAAACTCTACTATTGTTCTTAAATTTGATCGCTTACCTGATGGGATAATTATTTTCCACGGAGGAAAATTATTGTCCTTCCCAACTTTTCCTCGCTCTTTGTGACACATCTGACGTCAAGCCAAATTAAGCGGCAAAACGAGGTCCAGTGCTGCCAAAAACTTTGCCTAGAAAATGTATTTTTGACAGTTGAACAACTTTCATTTTAAAAAAATGCACTTTTAAAATTACAAGTCGAAACTGAAAGAAAAACTTTCAAACCAAAAAAATAACTTTTATTTTGAATATTTTCGTTGTTAAAATAACGAAATTTAGGAAACTTTTAATTTGAAATGGCATTATTCTTATTAAAACAATTTTTGTTTTTTGTGTGTAGACGAGTGCACGAATGGATTTGAGTTCACTCACTTGACAAAAAGTGACACAACAGCGGGGCCCTGTTTACTAAAAATGAACACATATGTGTTCATTTTTAGTAAACAGGGCCCCGCTGTTGTGTCACTTTTTGTCGAGTGAGTGAACTCAAATTCATCCGTGCACTCGTCAATGGTGATAGGGT
This sequence comes from Ochlerotatus camptorhynchus, assembly GCF_037179485.1. Taxonomy (NCBI): domain Eukaryota; kingdom Metazoa; phylum Arthropoda; class Insecta; order Diptera; family Culicidae; genus Ochlerotatus; species Ochlerotatus camptorhynchus. The sequence continues at coordinate 1,351,359 of NW_027040719.1, forward strand.
TTGTAGCTAGGGGAAGGACAGCTCCAAGTATAGGCTCTTTTCGTGCACCATCAATGTAGAGTGCGCTAGCCGATTTTGAGAGAAAATGTCATCCAACCCATTTGTTTACACCATAATGACTATATTCAAAACTCAAAATAATGTACATTTTAATGCACAACTTGCAAATTTCTATCAGGAGTGGTCTTATTTTTCGATTATCTACAGATCTGAACTGGTTTATAGCTGAAAAAACCACACATTAAAAATCCGGAAGGTCATAACCGCTGCGATAATTTTATAAATCTTAATTTTTCGCTTCAAAAATATATGGAAGCACTAGCCGGATCACTGCAAACCAGAAACATAAAACAAAATATTCCACGTGGATGATGATTTCAAGCACCTGCGGTGGATAAATTAATCAGGAAAGGTGAAAATATGTTCCTCTTCCTATGCTTCACGGTAAAAATTTCCACCCTCATCACTATTTTGAGGGTTCCTCTATTCACCGCCAGAGGCTGAATCAATCGCTTAGTTTCTATTGGATTCGCCTATTAGCATCAATACCGATGGTGAAAACACAGACAAACAGACATAACACTCACAAGCATTTAATGGTCAACTTCAAAGTATCTCAGTTGGTAGTACTGCCACCTGTGGTGCGCATAGTAAAATCCCTTGCGTTTGACGTTAACACACTACCGCCATCTGTTCAGCGTACTACCCACCACAGTGTACTCAACAGATGGCGGTAATGTTTTAGCAACGACGTTTTACAGTGAGCTTTTTTCTGTGTAATAGAATTTTCTTAGAAGCTTATGCCTTATGCCATCAGCCAACAGATGGGCTAGTATTTTTGTTTTGATTCGAACAAAGTGGATTTTGTGTGCAATGATCTTTGACAGTGTGCAAAGAGTGTATCATCAACAATCAATACGAAACTAACGATTTTAAATTGGAACGATTAACGTACCCTATTCTAGTTGAAATTCTATTACTACACTATGTTTGTTTTGATTCGCTATGAAAGTTTGACAGATAACATCAGGGGTGTGTGGATGCATGCAGAACATGCAGGGGTGAGTGAAATAGCTTGGGACTGCTTGGTACCGTTGTTCTGGTACTGAGTGAGCCAAAAATAATAATGATTTTCTTCGGGACCCAGTGGTCTTAGAGTTACCTCTATGGTATCATCTTGTAATTTTTTTATGCATTTCAGTTTTGAGTAGAGTGAAAGAGATAGAACAAAAACATTTTAGTACATTTGGTGAAAATGCTAGTACAATCCAGTAATAGCATAGAGGTAACTCTAAGACTAGAAGGTCCCGATGAAACGTGCTCAACTTTTTGGCTCAGCTCTGGTACTCTCTTCGGTCCCAAGCTAATCGATTCACCCCTCGAAATATAGGAAAATCCACTAACCCCTCATTTTATCTGTCAAACTTTCATAGCGAATCAAAACAAACATTGCGTAGTACTAGAATTTCGACTAGAATGGGGTACGCTAATCAATTTGCTTGGGACCAATAGGCTAGGCAAGTAGTGAGCCAATTTAAAATCGTTAGTTTCGTATTGATTGTTGGTAATAGTGTTAGTGTGGTACATTGAAAAATTGCAATAGTAGGTTTGTCACCAAAGATTTCGAGTCTGTCACTTCGTTTGTGATATAACCACAGACAAACAGACATAACTCTCACAAGTTGTTAATCGAACAAGCATTTAACGGTCAATTTAAACGTATCTTAGTTAGTAGTACCAACAATCGATACGAAAGTAACGATTTTAAATTGGCTCACTACACAGCAAAAAAAATGTAATATCGATCAACGTAATTCAAGCTGATGTATGAAATAATGATGTAATAGCAAAAAGCAGATACAATATTACATCAATGGATGTAATTTTGTTCGCAAAATCGATGTACATCGTACAACGTTACAGTACACAACCGATGGATTGTCCAGGTTGCAGCAGTTTCCATGTAATATTCAACAACTTTTTGACGTAAGACTACGTCTGTGATTTCTATATGGGGATACACTTTGTGAAAACCGAAAATGGAACATGTAACTAAATTATGAAAGATTTTGAACGTTAATAACTCAGCTGCCCCTTGACCAATTTCAATAATTTTATCACCAATCGATCAGAAATATTCTTACGCATCTGCTTAATTTAAGACTTTATCATTTTTCAAAATGTCACTATTGAAAATTTCACGAATGTGCATCTGTTGCTATGATAACTAAAATTATCACCGATTGCCTGCGAAAAGCGATTTCCCTAGCACAGATTTCAAAGTTGAATTCCATTCGGTCTCACCAAACGGTGTTTATTCAATCACCGCATAGTGAGTGGTGGTGTTATCCAGGGCTGCTCTCAACAGCTGATCGCATTCAGTTCCAATCACTGTGTGTGGTGGTATTGGAAGATTGCCGCAAAAGCTCAACGCTGATGTCGCCACTACATGATGATGATAATGTTTACAGACTGCATATCAAATTCGTGAAACTTAGCATTAAATCATAATTTTCATCAAGCCTGCGTGAAATCCTTCCAATATAACATTCGAATTGAAGAAGAAAACGTTTTTACGATCAGACTGAAGTGCATCTCTGACTTTTCCAGGTGAACTTTCATAAGATATATTCATTTCATTTCACGGCTCAATCAATGCTGCATCGTAAATATGATGGTAAACAGAAGTAAATTGCTCAATTACTCAAAATAAAGATGATTTGTCATCTTGTTATCACTTTGAAGACCATCTAGCACCATTTTATAGTATGGTGCGTGTTGAGTAAATCAAGTTCCGGTGCGTTTTCCGTCAAAAATTGTGAGTATCAATATGTTTGCTTAAAAAAGGCCAAAATGAACATTTATTGAATATTGGCGTCCTATACAACCAATTTTCTATACGCCTTTTTAATGCACCACCAACGTAGAGTGCGCCACGCGAGTTCGAGAAGAAACGTCAACCAAACCGTTTGTTTACATTAGAATAACAATTTTTCACAACGCAAATTAAAGCATTCTTCATTCAGCATCTTGCCAATTTCTATCGGTAATTGACCACTTTGTCAAGCAGTTTTGGTGTGACTTTCTACCAGCGATTTCACAAAACTGGACCAACTAATTTCTATTTTTTTTGAGAAACGCACATATGTTGGCTACTTTTCTCGAGGTTCTAGAAGAAAAAATCTTAAAATAATGTTTCATTTCAAAGTTCGAGTGGTAGTAAACGTCATTTTATCTGCTCGAATGAAGTGGTTAATTGTCTTATTTTACGATTTTCACCAGATCTGAACTGATTTGTACCTTAAATATCCACACACAAGAAATCCGGAAGATCATAACCACTAACGCACTTTTCTAATTTTCCATTTTTCGCAACAAAAATATTCCTGTACACCAGCAGGATGTTTGCAAAAATGTTACAGAATTAAATTTTTCAACTGTAGATTAAGTTTTGGAGCATCTCAGATGAATCAATTTATCAGGAAAAGTAAAAAAGTGTTCCGCTTCCTATGTCTCAAGCGAGGGGGGCGACACATCTAAATCTCAAGTCTAGATGCTCAACAAATCTCACACTAGCGAATCAATCTTCGAAAAATCTTCTTTCATTTCTCGCATCTACTTGCATCACGCATCATCTTTTAGCAGGAAATCTTCAGAATCGTCATCAATCTTCTTTCTATCTACTCAGCGTGCGTGCAGCTAGCCACAGCAAAACACAATCTTTTCTGCATCGTAGATAGAGTCGCCCCCCTCGGTCTCAAGGCAAAAATTTCTGCTCACAACACTCTTTTTGACGTTCTCCTATTCACCACCAGAGGCTGAATCGATCGTTAAGTTCCTATTGACGTCTTGCAGTGAAACTTTTCCAAGCTTTCGCCACCTACATTTCGAAGTGAATACTACTAGAAGGAGGATAGTTTCCAAATTTTCCAAGTAAAACTGACGCTTTTTGGGGCAAATCGGTCCATAAAGAAAAACTAATAATTTCCCGTGGAAACTTTTGCTTGAATCGTGTAAGAAAACGTGTTTGAAAACTATTTGTTATTATTTCGGTATGGATCGGAGATGTTTTCATGGCAAATTATGCATAACAAGCACAGAGAACAGACATGGAGGCTCAAACAAAATTTCTCTAAAAACTTGTGTTAAGATTCCTATTCGACTTAAGCGCCACTAACGGCGACTTCCCCACTTAAAACCCCTCTTTGACAACATGATGGCACTGGCGTTGCACAAATTACACTAGACACTAAGTGCTAGTAGCGCCAAGTGGCAATTTTCAACAGAAAATTTATCGATACTAGCGCCAAATTGGTCATAAGTGGAAAATTTATAGAGAAAATCAGGAGATGCTAACACCACGTAACGGCGACGTTCCCACTTATTTTACACAAGTTTCTGACCGAACTTGAACGTCTGTTCTCTGTGGCAAGACGCAAAATTTGAAATCACTTTCATAGTTCTTCTATTCTCCACGGGGGCTAGCTTTGATTTGCCTATTCACAACCAGAGGTTTCAATACATAAGCTATAGTTCATTCGTGAAAACATTTGCCCGATGGGCAAGGTTCCGTTTTCAATCCGTTCCCCGTTGTTCTAATCTGTCAGAATCGGCGCATCGCAGGTTGTTTACAAACATTGGGCCGGAAATAATTCCGCGCAACGAAATTCTTGAAAACGTATTAAATCCTGTTAAAATATCTTCATTTTTAATTTAAAGTTAAGTAAAATGGTAAGTAGAAGTTACTACGATCCAGTTAGTCAAGTTTTACATTGAAAATAATGCCTTTTTTTAGCTCCCGCTATCGCTTCTCAAAACGGCACAGAGTCATCCTATGGTGAGTACAATGTGGCGGTCACATAGCTTTAATTTGATTTATAAGTAATTATTCAAAAAAGCACAACTGATTCATCGTTTAGTAACATTGATTATTGAAATTTTGGGCTGATAGTTTCCACACACATGCGGTTAGTTGTTCTTTTTGCTGTCCGTACACGCACCATCCCAACCGTGTCTTCATGGCGGACGGTTCCTTCTCGATGTTTAAGATGCAACACCAACCGAAAATGTATTGTCTGAACATTTTTGTTTTCTGGAGACACCTGGTTACCCTCTTCCGTCATTTTTATTCGAATAGCTATGATTTATGTTTTCTTGTTATTAGCCCAATTTTTGTTCGATGTGTTGAGGTTGAGAAGAGACCAGGCCGCTTTCAACAGCTATTTTTGTGTATCTCGTCTATGCGTGCCTTGGTAAGAAGGGAATATACTGGAATATACCTACTTTCAATTTATATATGCTTTCTTTTTTCTATATTTGAAAGATATTTTGAGCCTTAGGCTAGTTCATCTCTTTCTTTATATATGCGGTTTATTCGGGGTAGTGCGTTTTTTCTCGTTTATTTTTTTCCGAATATTTTCTTGAACGAACTTTTTGTGTGTTATGGTGTACCGTATAGTAGCAACCTTAAAGTTCGTCAATTTGTTGTTCTTAGCATCTCGAACAATCCATTCCCGCATTCTGCAATCTAATTTTAATTTATAAATGAGTGTTAATTTATAAAAATTATAAAACTTACGCTTGAAAACATGAAGAAGCCTGGTAATTCCAACTCGTCCAACAACGACGAAAGTGCACTTTCTTCTATCGCCATTTTTGAATTACGAATACGACAAGAAATTGTTCATACCATGAAATCACGAAAAACTTACTTGAATTTCACTTAACCTTCACCAGCATGACATGTGGACTGGTCCAGTGAATCCAGTGGAATTCATTGCCATGTCATTGCATTGCAGGTGCGGCACGTGTACCTTATTGAATTTCAAATTTGAAAAGGTTACCTGAACTTTCAGGTAGAAATTACCTTTACCGTTGGTTTAAGATATAATATCAAAAAAATGGTCTAGGAAAATTTTCAAGCTCTCGACATTTGTTCAAAAGCCAGAAATTTGAATAATCTTTAACCCCCGGTAGCTTTAGTAGGTATTTGTCCAAATATCGAGAAAAAAAAACCATGTCACAGATTTTTGAGTTCCCTTTTAAGTTTTTTTTTTCACACTAATATTCCAGTAATACAAAAACAAAAATTCCAGGCCCAGGACTTAGAAAAAAATTAAAGGACTCTAAAATGTATTCTTAATATCTAATTTTTCACGATCGAGATTTTAAGTCCTAGACGCATTCAATTTTGTTTTATGTCCGTGCTCATTTTTTTTTATTATAGTCACTTTAACACTCTTGGGTCATTCGAGACTTGTCTGGCGTGAGAGGTACGGATTCTAACCACTACGCTGAGGTCCCCCCTGTCCGTGATTATTCCATCTGGGAAAATTTTCCTCGCGCCATGATGCGATTTTTTGCGAGCTTTCTTTTACAAAAAAAAAAAAATACTGAAGATGGGATGTTTTACTGAGCTTTTTTCTTTCAGTATATTTTTTTCTCAAAGAACATTCGATTTCCTTCAACTTCATCTCAGATATCATTTGGATCAGATCAATAATTTTCATGTTATAATTTAAAAAAAAATCTATTTTTTAATACGCCCTTTTCAAAATTCAATCTTGAAAAAAAATTATAATTAGATGAAAAATGCAACCATTGGTAGGCAGCGACATGTGAGCAATGTTTTATTCAAATCGGAAGGGGTCGAGAAATGCTCCATGACATAAGAAAAAGGCACATATCGCACGATAGGTAGATTAATTAGTTAAGCATCTGATTTTCAGTCCGCATCGTGCTCTTTTGCCGTGCGGATCTATTTGCTTTTTGCTGAAGGAAGTTGCTACCTAAAGCTACAACAAATTTAAACAGCACTTTTCAGTGCTCAACCTGTAAAATTTCTACCTTGTTTGACTCTTAGTCCTCTTTGATCCTTGTTTGGACCCTACCCCAGGGATTCCTTCTTGGATATCGATTTGGAAAATTTCTCTTCGATCCTTCAGATTCTCATAGTAATCTGCTTGGAAGTCCATTTGGAGAAACTTCGTTCTGCCGCCATGGCGCCTAAGCGCAAAAGAAAAGGGCAAAGGTTTGATCCCCCTTCTGATGAAATTAATTTGAGTAATCAGTTTGATTTGCTCACGGGTGATGAGAAAGATCCATCATCGAAGAAAAATTCTAGTAAACTTTCCCGGCTTAATGCCAAGAAGCAAAAGATTCCCCCTATTTCCACTGAACGTGTGTTCAAGGTTGCCATGAAAGGACTGCCCAGTGGTGAATCCCTGGATCAGATCAAAGATGAACTGGCAAAATTACTTGGAGTTGTGCCACTCCAAGTAATCAAAATGAAAATGAAATCCCGTCCTGGCGATTCGCGCAACGGGATTTCTAATGATTTTTATTTAGTTCACTTCAAGTCTAGGCCTTAGAAAAAGCTAGCCTTATGCTCCATGTCCGAGTGAAGTGGGAACACTTCAGGAAGACTGGAGGAAATTTCCAAAACCTCACCTAGTGCCGTAAGTGCCAGGGATGGAGTCACGGAACTAAAAATTGCTACATGCCAGCTAAATGCATGAATTCTCGAGTAACATTTGTAATGGACCTATGTCCAAAACGTCAACAAATCGGGTTCATACCATTCTTTAGCACCGCTTGATAGCTACTAATCGTGTAAGAAAGTTCCGCATAATCGAGAAAAATCATTAAAAATAACTCGATTTTCGAAATGGCCGATCAACGAAATTTTTCGATTCATTAATAGGCCCGCACGCTAAAACGGCCAACCATTCATTTATTTCATTTCATTGATAAGCCTAGCGACGTAGAAGGGCCGATGATTGAAAAATTTCAAACCAAAGCTAGGCACTACTGCTTGAGGCAGGGCCGATGATTTGTTTTGAATTTATTTGACGTTGCGAAAAGGCTCAGCAAAGGGCCTACCATTTCTGATGACAAGCACAAGGGCTTAACAAAAAGGGCCTATCCATTGAAAGATTCACAAAAAAGGCTTATTAATTTATGAAATTATATTGTTATCGATTTTCATATATTTTTGAAAGCTTTTCGCAAATTTTGGATGTTGTATACTGAGATACAGTTACTATTGTTATTGTGAACAATATAAATGCCTAAAATACTTCAATTTTCTTAAATATGAATTGAATAGTGGCGGTCAAAATTTAAAATTCATTTTCTGGTTTGTTTACGTTTTGGACATAGGCCCATTTCAAATGTTACTCTAGAATTGTGGTGATTCCTCTCACGCAAAGGACGACTGTCCTGGGAAGGAAGATCCTAAGAAATTTAAATGTTCAAATTGTGGTGAAAACCACAAATCCAATTTTTGGGAATGTAAGACTCGCAAAGCGATCCTACAATCTCGTTCTAACCGTCAGGTAGGAAACGCTCCACGTTTCCGACCAGGTACAAATTCCTCTGCTGTTAAAAACGGTCAGCGAGGAACAAATTCTACATTCGTACCCGTAGGTACAAATATCACCCATGCTTCAAATTTGTCATCTGTACCTACTCTCCTCGCTGCTAACAATGTTCAGCGAGTTAATGCAATAGCAGCAGGTAGAAATCAAAATACTAACCAACGTAATTCTAACGGATATTTTGACAATTTTGACTTAGGAAGCATTACTGCCCCTAAAATGGAATTTTTACAGAAATCATTAATTGACATGATTTCTGATATGCTTAAATCTAACTCCATGTTTGATGCTATTTAAACTGGAGTAAAATTTGCAAATAATATTGTCATGACTTTAAAATTCAGTAATGGATTTTAAAGCATTAAATATTTTAAATTGGAATGCTCGATCCCTTAAAGATAATAAAGACGAGCTATTTAACTTCTTGAGAGTTCATAACGTGCAAATTGCCGTTATAACTGAAACGTTCCTGAAACCTGACCATAAGGTTAAGAAGGACGCAAATTACTTGATTTATAGAAATGATCGTCTTGATGGACCCTGTGGTGGCGTTGCCATCATTATTCATAGACGAATCAAACATAAAATTCTTTCTTCATTTGAAACCAAAGTTTTTGAAACTTTGGGAGTTTCTGTTGAAACAAAATTTGGACAACTTACGTTTATAGCTGCCTGTTTGCCATTCCAATGCGTAGGCCAGCAAAAGAATTTTCTCAAGGGTGACCTCCAGAAACTTACCCGTCATAGGTCTAAATTCTTCATTATTGGTGATTTTAATGCAAAACACCGCTCATGGAATAATGCTCAAAGCAATTCCAATGGTAATATTCTGTTTGATGATTGTTCTGCAGGTCAATATCCAAACAGCCCAACATGCTTTTCTTCTGCAAGAAATCCCTCCACTATTGATTTAGTCTTAACTGATTCATGTCAACTTTGTAGCCAACTGGTTACCCATGCTGACTTCGGTTCTGATCACCTTCCAGTAACTTTTGAAATATCCCAAGAAATAATTTGTAATCCCAACAGCTCTACTTTCAATTACCATAGAGCTGATTGGGAGCAGTATCGAACATTTATGGAATATAACTTCGATCCAAACATTCCTTTGCAAACCAAAGATGAAATTAATTATGCTCTTGAATCTCTGACTTCTTCTATAGTTGAAGCAAGAGCTGCCTCAGTACCAAAATGCGAGGTTAAATTCGATTCAATTATAATAGACGACGATCTTCAGCTCTTGATCCGTCTTAAAAATGCCCGTAGAAGACAATATCAAAGAACACGCGATCCTGCCATGAAAGTTATCTGGCGGGATTTGCAAAAACAAATTAAAAAGCGATTCTCTGCCCTGAGGAACAAAACTTTTGAAAATAATGTTTCTAAGAGTTGGTTGGAAATGCTAACATGAAGCTTTTAGTGTGATGATTTATTAGCTAGAGAATGATCTTTAGAAGAGGGTAGGTGGATAGTTCCGTTAGAGTACGGCAGTATGAAAATTGAATAGAAGTTGAAAATGAGCGAAGGGCCAGTGATAATTTTGATCACCATTGCAGGGCTGTTACAACAGGCGCGGATTTCGCGAATTTCGCGGATTTCGCGATTTCCGCGGATTTGTCTCGGATTTGAATTTTCAGTCGCGAAAATCGCGGAAACATTAAATAATGTCGCGAAAATCACGAAGGGATTGATGTGCTGTCACAAAAATTGTGGAATTCATTGTAACCTTTCCGTCCCGGACTATTTTGCTGTCATCCATTTTGTTGTTCATTTGGCTCTCAATTTATTACCGGTTCAAACCAAACACCGTGTAAATAATCGAGAAATGATCAATTCAATAGGTCACACCGGATTTACACGGAAATTCCCTGAGGTCTGTCCAATGCAAGTCATTTTCCTTTTTTTTCCAAGGTGAACATAGCATTTTTCGTTGTCAAATCATAAACAAATTGTATATATGCGAGTAAATGCCATGTATACCGGATATTCTAGGTTCTCCAAATCGTCCTGGAGTTCAGTTGATTTTTTCTACTATATAAACTAAGACTCCAATAATGTCTGTGGTATCGAAATATGTCCAAACAGATTCAAAGTGTCAATGTGGATTGTACCCGACCTATTGCTACGCATACAAGATGTTATAGGTTCTGAAATCATTCTGGAGATCAGATTATTTTTCTACTAGATCACCCAATCTAATTCAATATCTGTAGTATCGAAATATGCCCACACAAATTTGCAGTGTCTATGTGGATCTTGCCAACCTATTTCCGTGTATGCCAAATGTTCTAGGATTTCCAAATCTGTATTTCGATACTTCAGATATTATCCTAGTCTTTGTTGATCTAGTAAAACAAATCATCTGAACTGCAGGACGAGTTGGAGAACCTAGATCATCTGGTATACGTGGAAATAATTAAACATTATCCATTTAGACACTTTGAATCTGTTTGGACATATTTCGATGCTACAGACTTTATCCCAGTCATGGTTGATCTAGTAGAATAAATCATCTGAACTCCAGAACGATTTGGAGAACTTAAAACATATGGTATACATGGCAATAGTTCATGCATGATCCACATAGACTCTGTGCATCTATCTGGAAATATTTCGATACTAAAGACATTGTCCCAATCTCGGTTGATGTAGTAGATCAAATTATCTGAACTCCAGGATGATTTGAAGAACCTTGAACACCTGGATTACTCGGATATAGGTCATGCATGATCCACATAGACACTTTGAATTTTATTGGACATTTTCCGATACTACAGACATTATTGCAGTCTTGTTTGATCTAGTAGAGCAAATCAACTGATGTCCTGGACGATTTGAAAAACCTATAATTTCCGGTATACATACTAATAAGTCGTGCATGATCCACAAAGTCACATATATACGATTCGGTTATGATTTGACAACGAAACGTGCTAGGTTCATATTAGAAAAAAATAAATAATGAAAATGTCTCACCATTGGACAGAACCCAAGGAATATCCACAACCGCGACGTGACCAACAAGGGTGACTTATGAAGCTCTGGTAATTTCTCGATTATGTGCAGGGTGTTTGGTTTGAATCGGTAAAACATTGAGAAAACTAGAGCCAAATTAACTACAACATTTAGGACAGCAACAGCATCATTCCACTGCGTCCTAGCAAGAAGTACGGTCGACTTAGTTCGCGCTCCGCTATTTTGGAAGTTTTCTCGCTATTCGCTTGATTTAAATTGTCAGTTTTTTCTCGCTTAGAGTTCCCAGCTAAATAATTAACTAAAAGTGAGTTTTTTTCTGAGAAGAAAGTGTGTTTTCGGCATCATCGGAAGGAAAATTGTTTTTACGATTGCCAATTCGCCAACCATTTTGCGCACCATCGGTGCGTGGTAACGCATACCTGCACACGGATCATCATCATCGAGTGTCAGCATCTGCCTCCGCATTTACACCGCTCATCTATCATCGTGTGTTCAGCTGAGTGCCGACCCTCACATAAGCACACACCAACGAAGACCGCCCGCACACGCGGATCGAAGATCATCCACGCTGCGCGTCGCTCTGCTGCTGCTGTTTAAACGCTCGGTGGTAGTAGTATAGGATTACACTAGTTTACAGCATTTTTGAACTCGGTAAGTTGATGATCATTTCCAATGCAAAATCCTACGCTGAATTCAATGCCGTGGTCAGAAAAAATTAAAGTAGAGCCATTTTTGAGATACACAAAAATTTTGATTTATTGAATTTTGGGCAAAAGTACGATTACTAAAATGTCAATATCTTTGGAACTAGTGCACCAATTTTAAATCTTTTTTTTGAAAATGAAGCTAAATAAATTTGCTATCGTTCACTAGAATATTATGTCTTAATTAAAAATTTAATTTTGAAGTCATTTAAAAATTTACAGCATTTTTTTTATTTTTCCTGCGAATTTCCCATAAAAATCTTGTTTTAATCAACATTTTTAATGGGATAAAAAGATTCAAAAAATCATTCCATAATTTATTCTTAAAGTCCATTCAAAACCGGAGAAAATGAGCCTTTAATGGATGAAATCGGTTGGAAATTGTCGAAGTTATGAGCATTTTTGTAAAACACTTAAAAATGTTGCTGAAATACAACAGCTTTAGAGTTCCTTTTCTAGGTGTCGTTTTAAGCATCCAAATCGCATGTAAAGTTTTCATGGGAAATTCTTTTCTCTACATATCAATTTGATTAAGGCATATCAGGATTTAAAACCGAGTTGATACAAAAGAAATTTATTTAGGTTTTATTAAAAATGATTGAGAATCGAATGACTTTGTCTTCGATGTTTTGAACTTGTTTCTCGAATCAGAAACCAACAATAGTCACCCATCATTGCTTCATCCCAAAACCCTTGGTAACGACGTTCCATCATCTTCATTTGTTGGTGAAAACGTTCGCCGTGCTCATCACTCTCGTCACCAAGATTTTCCGGGAAAAAATCCATGTGAGAATGTAGGAAATGTATCTTCAAAGACATATTCACACCTGTGTTCAGTGAAATAAAAGGATTTGAAATTAATTATATGTAACAAACACAATATTTTTGATTTATACCTATTTTCTCTTAATTTTTGAGCAATTCATCGACGGCTTCCTCATAATCTGGGCTTCTGAAATTTCCTAAAAAGGTTGTGACAACACGCTGGAACGATTTCCACGCTTCTTCCTCATCTGGTGTCAAAACTGTATTGAATGCGGAATCATTGAGCAGTTTTTTGATCTGTGGGCCAACAAATACACCTTCCTTTATCTTTGCGTCAGATAAATTTGGAAATACTGATTTCAAGTACCTACTGGAATGCCGGCCCTTCTTTTTGCAACGCTTTGACGAAATTTTTGAATAGCCCAAGTTTTATATGTAGTGGTGGAAGTATTATGCGTTCTTTTACCACAAGAGGATCATTTTTAACGTTGTCTTTACCAATTGTGAAATTATCCCGTTTTGGCCAATCTTTTCGGACGTAGTGTTCCTTACGAGCTCGACTGTCCCATTTACACAAAAAACACATATATTTTGTGTATCCCTGTTGCAATCCAGTCAAAATGGCAACCACTTTAAGATCGGAACAAATTTTCCAATTGTGTTGATTGTAATTTATCAAATTGAGCAATAGAGCCATTGATTCATACGTTTCCTTCATATTAACGGCATGAGCTAATGGAATAGAAGGTTTCTCATTCCCTTGATGCAGTAAAACGGCTTTCAAGCTCAACTTGCTGCTATCGATGAATAAACGCCATTCAGCTGGATCATATGGCTCACCAAACTCTTCAAACAAGCCGTTTACGTCATGGCAAAAACATGCCTTGTCCTTTGTAGAATAATATTTGTCAAATTTCTTGTGACGATTCCTGTGACAAGAAATTTTGACCTCCTTGCTCAGCATGTTGTGTTCTTTCAAGCGTGATGCCAGCAATTCGGATTTCTCCTTCGATAAGTCGAGATCTCGCACCAAATCATTAAATTCGGATTGTGTAAACAGTTTTGGGTTTCTTTCCAATTCCACCTCGAAGTCTTCCTCGCATTCCTCCTTGAATTCCTCCTCACTTTTTGTAACGGTCGATTCAACAGAGGGCGCTCGTTTCCGCTTTGGATAAACAGGATACGGGACCGAACTTGAATGTGGAACAGGTTTTGTCATAGAAGCCACTTGTGGATACTCAACTGTTTTGTGACGTCCTTGTTGCTTAACTTTTGTCAAGCAGAAATAACAATCCGTTGCATGACAAAACGGTCGACGCCATATGGTGGGCATGTCAAAGGACAAATAGCGACTGACAGATAACAAATAAGTGAGTTAGTAAGTAAGACATTAACACTTATCAAAAATAGATGAAGTAAGATAATGTCGATCAGGAAAGAACAAAGCACTACCATGCTGTACATAAATTGTTTATATGAAAGTTATTCAAAAAATCAATTTACCTTGCGCCTGACATCCACCTAGCCAAGCACGTTTTGCACGAACTACATAATACTTTTGGAATCCATGGTTCGTCAAAGCCTCCAGGATCAATTTTAAAATAAAGCCTGTATGCAGTTTGCAACGAAGCAGTGAAATTGACCGATTTTGTAAATATATAGTTGCCGCACGCGTAACAAAACTTTTGAGGATCATTTTTACACTTGAATTCACGTTTTGTCGTATACATCGTTAAGCAATGTTAAAGAAAGAAAGCTGTCAAATTGAGTTGGTTGCGTTAGGTTCTCGCCGAGCGGTCTCACAAACACTAGCGTAAATTATATTGTTGAAAATATCCCATTTAATTTTGCGTGACAGCTGGTAGTGTTAGTGAAATGCACCGTATGCGTACACGTCCGCAGAAAGGCTTACTGGAAGTGGTGCATGAACCTAGGAGCGGGACAACGGCCAATCTTGGAACATTCAATTTCCATGATTTTACAAAAAATTTCATAACTTCGACAATTTCCAACCGATTTCATCCATTAAAGGCTCATTTTCTCCAGTTTTTAATGGACTTTAAGAATAAATTATGGAATGATTTTTTTAATTTTTTTTATCCCATTAAAAATGTTGATTAAAACAAGATTTTTATGAAAAATTCGCAGGAAAAATAAAAAAAAAAGCTGTAAATTTTTAAATGACTTCAAAATTAAATTTTTAATTAGGACATAATATTGTAGTGAACGATAGCAAATTTATTCAGCTTCACTTTCATAAAAAAAGATTTAAAATTGGTGCACTAGTTTCAAAGATATTGACATTTTAGTAATCGTACTTTTGCCCAAAATTCAAAAAATCAAAATGTTTGTATATCTCAAAAATGGCTCTATTTTAATTTTTTCTGACCACGGCAGTGAATTCAGCGTAGGATTTTGCATTGGAAACGTTGGTCAGCCACTAAAGTTCACACTTTTTATGTTGTTTTGTAAACTAGTGTTATCAGATAAGTTTTTGTTCTTGTTTCTCTCTTTCGCCCACAGTTAAATTTTAAGTTTGTGTTCTGTGTTTGTAGTTTTTTTTTTGTGTATTGTGTCCGAGTGATTATCGTTTCAGTGGTAGAGCGTTTTTCGCTCCCACTAGTACGGCAAAATGGACATTTTGTCGCAAGACGAAATGGACGTTTTGTCGGAAGATGACACCACTTTGCCACGCGATGGCAAGAAGGGTCGAAAACGTACGTCATCTCTCCCTGGTTCATCGTCTCAGTCTGGCAAAGGACAGGCTCAGATAAACCCCCGATCGCGAGCCTATCTAGATGACTCGACTGGCCCATGGGTTGTCTACTTTCAGCCCAGAAACAAACCTTTGAATGTAATGCAAATTACTAATGATCTGACGAAGCGATACTCGGCCGTGACTGAAATCACGAAGGTTAGGCACAATAAACTTCGTGTCTCCGTCTCTAACCTGAAGCAGGCTAACGAGATTGCTGCCTCCCAGCTCTTCACGCTCGAGTACAGAGTTTACATCCCAGCTCGTGATGTGGAGATCGAAGGTGTGGTCACCGAAGCGAGTCTGACCCCCGAGATCTTGGAGAAGCAGGCGGTTGGCCGTTTCAAGAACCGTTTGCTTCCTCCGGTGAAGATACTGGATGTCCAAAAACTGGGCTCAGTATCTGTCAGCGAGGCTAAAAAGAGTTTTACCCCCACAGACTCGTTCCGTGTGACCTTTTCTGGTTCAGCCCTTCCTCATTACATCGAGCTGGGAAAACTTCGACTACCTGTGCGTTTGTTCGTTCCCCGGGTCATGAACTGCCAAAACTGTAAGCAGTTGGGACATACGGCCTCCCACTGTGGCAGCAAGGCACGCTGTTCCAAATGCGGAGAGAAGCATGGGGATGACACCTGTGCAGCTACCGCACCAAAATGCGTGTACTGTAAGGGAACTCCTCATGGTATCTCGTCATGCCCGGTGTACAAACAACGCGGGGAGAAATTACAACGCTCACTTAAGGAACGTTCCCGGCAGTCTTTTGCAGAAATGCTTAAGACGGCCACGCCATCGACCAACGACAAAAATCCCTTTTCTCTTTTGTCAGATGACGAGACTGACTCTGACTTGGCTGAGGAGGGAACTTCTTTCTGTTTTTCAGCACGGAAACGAAAACGCATCCGTTCGCGGAAAGTTGAGAATGAAGAACCCCAAATCAGCTTGCCCAAATCAAGGAGTGGTGGAAAAAAGGAAGTTTCTACTCCTCCTGGATTCAGAAGAACTGACTATACCCAGGATTTTCCACCTCTCCCGGGGACATCCAAAACCCCTGATGTCCCATTTTTAAGAACAGAAGCCCCTTCTTCATCTGGGTTGTTCTCATTTGATAAAATTGTGGACGATATTCTCAAGTACCTGAATATTTCTGATCCTCTCAAAAGCATTGTTCTGGCAATGCTTCCTACTGTGAAGACCCTCTTGAAGCAATTGACATTGAAGTGGCCCCTCATTGCAGCAATCATTTCCTTCGATGGATAATTTTCCAAACGAGGTCGGGGATTTGATCACTATTCTACAGTGGAATTGTCGAAGTCTTATTCCTAAATTAGACTCTTTTAAGTTTTTAGTTCACAATAATGATTGTGATGCATTTGCTCTTTGTGAAACTTGGCTCTCTTCAGATATAGATCTTCCTTTTTATGATTTTAACATTATTCGACTGGATCGTGAGGATTCGCGTGGAGGAGGGGTACTTTTGGGGATCAAAAAGTGCCATTCCTTCTATAGAGTGAATCTTCCACAATTTACAGGTATTGAAGTTGTCTCATGTCAGGCTATTATTAAAGGTAAGAGCCTTTGTATTGCTTCTGTTTATATTCCTCCTAGAGCCGTTGTTAATCGAAAACAACTTTCAGATATATGTTCAGTACTTCCTGCTCCACGGTTGATTATGGGAGATTTTAATTCCCACGGTACAGGCTGGGGGGAACTGTATGATGACAACCGTTCTACTTTTATATATGACCTCTGTGATAACTTCAATATGACAATTCTTAACAATGGAGAAGTAACACGTTTGGCTGGACCATCTTCGAATGGAAGTAAATTAGACCTCACACTTTGCTCTAACTCATTATCGTTGGATTGCACGTGGAATGTGATCCAGGATCCCCACGGTAGTGATCACTTGCCGATCAAAGTTTCAGTTGCCAGTGGGTTCAATCCGTCGGAACCCGTTAACGTCGCGTACGATCTTACCCGTAATATCGATTGGACAAAGTTCAAGAATGTGATAGAAGATGCCCTAACGTCGGTAGAAGGGCTTCCACCGTTGGAGGAATATAACTTCCTCTCCAATCTGATCTTGGACAGCGCGCTTCGAGCTCAAACTCGGTCGGTTCCTGGAACGTCTTTGCGTAGGAAACCTCCTTCCCCTTGGTGGGACCACCAATGCACTGAGGTTTATCGTAAAAAGTCCGACGCGTTTAAGCTTTTCCGGAAACGTGGAACACCCGTGTATTTCGAAGCGTACTCGGCTCTTGAACGCGAACTCAAGAGCCTCATCAAAGCTAAGAAACGCGGATACTGGCGGCAATTCGTGGACGGATTATCGCGCGAAACGTCGATGAATACGCTTTGGAACGCGGCGCGAAGGATGCGTAACCGGTCTTCGAACAACGAGAGCGAGGAGTACTCAGATCGTTGGATTCTCAAGTTCGCGCGAAAAGTATGTCCTGATACCGTGCCGGCACAGATGATTCCTCGCGAAACGACGAATTCGGTAGACGAGATCAGCCAGCCTTTTTCAATACTGGAGCTCTCACTCGCGCTCCTTTCGTGTGGCAATTCGGCTCCGGGGGCTGATAGAATTAAGTTCAACTTGTTGAAGAACCTCCCAGACGTCGCTAAGAGGCGCATGTTGAACTTGTTTGGTCAGTTCCTGGAGCTTAATATTGTTCCGGATGATTGGAGGCGGGTGAGAGTTATAGCCATTAAAAAGCCTGGAAAACCCGCGTCAGATCACAATTAGTATCGTCCCATTGCGATGTTATCGTGTATTCGAAAATTGTTGGAGAAAATGATCCTTTTTCGCCTGGACAAATGGGTTGAGTTGAACCACCTACTCTCAGATACTCAATTTGGTTTCCGTAGGGGCAAGGGAACGAACGACTGTCTCGCGTTGCTTTCCACTGAAATTCAGTTGGCTTTTGCTAAAAAAGAGCAAATGGCTTCTGTATTCTTGGATATCAAGGGGGCTTTTGATTCAGTATCCGTTGAAGTCCTTTCAGACAAACTCCACGCTTGTGGCCTTTCTCCATTAATAAATAACTTTTTGTACAATTTGCTGTCAGAGAAACATATGAGCTTTTCTCATGGAAACTCTACAGCTTCTCGATTTAGTTACATGGGTCTCCCCCAGGGCTCATGTTTAAGCCCCCTTTTGTATAATTTCTACGTCAGAGAAATTGACAATTGTCTAAGTGACAACTGCACGTTGAGACAACTTGCAGATGACGGCGTAGTGTCTATGACAGGGCCCAAAGGGGTCGACCTGCAAGGACCCTTACAGGATACCTTAGACAATTTGTCTACTTGGGCTATTCAGCTAGGTATCGAATTCTCCACGGAGAAAACTGAGTTGGTCGTTTTTTCTAGGAAGCATAGCCCAGCACAACCAAAGCTTCAACTTTTGGGTAAACCGATCACTCATTCCATGTCTTTCAAATATCTTGGGGTCTGGTTCGATTCAAAATGCACCTGGAGATCCCACATTGAGTATCTGAGACGAAAATGCCAACAAAGGATCAATTTTCTCCGACCAATTACCGGAACGTGGTGGGGAGCCCATCCGCAAGATCTTCTAACGTTGTACCGGACAACGATTTTATCGGTTTTAGAATACGGTAGTTTTTGTTTCCAGTCGGCGGCTAAAACTCACATCATCAAACTGGAACGTATCCAGTATCGTTGTCTTCGTATCGCGTTAGGATGCATGCACTCGACTCATACGATGAGTCTAGAAGTGTTGGCGGGCATGTTGCCACTAGCGGATCGGTTTTCGGAATTGTCCCTCAGGCTCCTCACCCGTTGCGAAGTTATGAACCCACTGGTAATCGAAAACTTTGAAAAGCTTCTTGCGCTGAACCCTCAAACTCGTTTTATGTCATTGTACTACGTGTACATAACACAGGATGTCAGCCCTTCACAGCATAATCCTCATCGTGTATGCTTCTCCGACTTCGGCAATTCAGTTAGTTTTGATTTATCTATGACGCGGGAGATTCGTGGGTTCCCAGAACATCATCGTTCCATGATTGTTCCGTCAATTTACGCTGCAAAGTTTGGCCAAGTTGATTCCGCAAGATCGTTCTTCACAGATGGATCACTAATAGAGGCGTCCGCTGGTTTTGGTATTTATAACGAATTTCATAGCGCCTCTCGAATGCTTCAAGCTCCTTGTTCCGTATATGTTGCTGAGCTGGCGGCAATACATTATACGCTAGAAACGATCGCCTCACTTGCACCAGATCATTATTTTATTTTTACGGATAGTCTCAGTTCAGTCGAGGCTATTCGCTCTATGAGGCCGGTAAAGCACTCCTCGTATTTTCTCATGAAAATACGAGAGCTTTTAAGTGCTTTATCTTTAAGATCTTTTGTCATCACCTTTGCATGGGTCCCATCTCATTGCTCGATTCCGGGCAATGAGATGGCTGACTCACTTGCTAAGGTGGGCGCTATGGAAGGCGATATTTACGATCGACAAATCGCCTACGATGAATTTTTCTTCATTTATCGTCAACAGTCACTCGTCAGCTGGCAGAATAAGTGGAGTGAAGGGAGTTTGGGACGATGGCTATATTCGATCATCCCTAAGGTGTCGAAGAGTTCTTGGTTCAAGGGGTTGGATGTGGGTCGAGACTACATTCGTATGATGTCTCGCCTCATGTCCAATCACTACTCGTTAAACGCTCACTTGTTCCGTGTTGGGCTGAAGGACAGCAATCTCTGTGAATGTGGACAAGGTTACCAGGACGCTGATCACATCCTTTGGTCTTGTGTGGAGTATCGTGGAGTCAGATCACATTTTTATGATTCCCTTCGGGCTCGAGGTAGACAACCTAATGTTCCAGTTCGGGATATTTTGGCTAGACGCGATCTGGAGTTTATGAAACTCATATATGTTTACTTTAAGAATATTAACATTAGATTGTAAGTTTTATTAACCTTGTGTTTAGTTTGTATTTTGTACGTGTGGGTTTTTTTTTATGTTTGTTTTCAAGATGAATAGAAATTAGTTCATGTTTTAGGATTAATTAAATATTTGTATCGTAAACCACATTTCAAACCTCCCTCTCCCTTTTCCCATCAAAAAAAAAATTGTAAATCCCCACTAACCTCGAGACAACCGCGAGTATCCGGTCCAGCTCCTTTAACTTTAAATATAAGAAATCAATAATGTATAACAAAAATGATAACTCGGCTCTGTAAAGTTTATTCGATTGAGCCTGTACAAATAAAGTAATTAATAAAAAAAAAAAAAAAATTTAGGACAGCAAAATACGTCAAGAAAATTTGCATTTCAAATGAAAATGTATTTTTTTTAAATAATGTTTCATCAAAACTAGGCCGGTATTATTCAATAGAATCTCATAATGTAAGGGTGTTTTATTATGTTCACTAATTACTCAGAATTTATACTATACATAAATAACTGAAGATGATACAATGTAATTTAAAAAAAAATAAAGGTTACAAACGAAACTCCTTTAGCTCAGTCGGTAAAAGCGCAGCTACAAAGCAAGTCCATGCTGGAGGCGACTGATTTCGATTCACGTCCGGTCTTTTAATTTTTCGGCTTGGAAAAATTCTCTACTTTCTTGGGCATAGGATGGTACGGGCATAGAAAGCTCTCAATTAAAATGTGAAAGTACTTCAAAGAATACTAAGTTGAAAGCAGGCAAAAATCTAATATGCTATAAGCTTGAAATGCCATGTAGTAGTATACAAATGCTATTTTTAGGCAATGAAATTTTTTTTTGGCGCGGATTAGTATTTGAAGTCGCGGATTTCTTTTCAAAAATCGCGGATTTCGCGGATCAAATTTAGAAAATCTTGTAACAGCCCTGCCATTGCAACAGTTGGACATTTGTGTATTTTTCAATAGTGACCTATTGAAAATTAATAAAATGTTCAATTTCGCAGATTGCTAGATAAATTCCCAATTCTTTGGCTTGTTTAGAATTAAAATTCATCTGCTATTGACAGAGTTATATGTGGTCAAAACCTGACCTATTTTCGTCATGCGGTCGATTTTGGTTTTTTTAAATTGCACCCCCAATATGTTGCCGAAAGACGTAAACCAACGTCAAAAGCATTCAATAGTGTTTGGCATGAAGGTTTGATTGCTAAATAGAAAAAGTTTAATTTTCCACTTTATGTTATGAAATTAATTCAAAATTATTTAACTGACAGAACTCTACAGGTAAATTATCAAAATTCCAAATCTAATCGACTACCTGTTAGAGCAGGAGTTCCTCAGGGTAGCATTCTTGGGCCTATATTGTATAACATTTTCACTTCGGACCTCCCTGATTTGCCTCAGGGTTGCCACAAATCTTTGTTCGCTGATGACACAGGCATTTCCGCTAAAGGAAGAAGTCTTCGTGTTATTTGCAGCAGACTTCAGAAAAGTTTAGATATTTTCTCTTCTTATTTACAAAAATGGAAGATTTCTCCCAACGCTTCCAAAACTCAACTTATAATATTTCCACATAAGCCCAGAGCTTCCTTTTTGAAACCTAGTAGTAGTCACATAGTCACTATGAACGGAATTCCAATTTCCTGGTCAAACCAAGTGAAATATCTTGGATTCATACTTGACCAAAAATTAACTTTTAAAGATCACATTGAGGGCATTCAAGCCAAATAGAACAAATATATAAAATGTTTGTATCCTCTTATAAACAGGAAATCCAAACTTTGCCTGACGAATAAACTTCTAATATTTAAACAAGTTTATAGACCGGCCATGCTTTACGCTGTGCCAATATGGTCTTGTTGTTGCACTACCAGGAAAAAAGCACTTCAAAGGATTCAGAATAAAGTTCTGAAAATGATTTTGAAGTTGCCTCCCTGGTACAGTACTACCGAAGTACATAGAATTTCGAATGATGAGACTTTAGAACAAATGTCCAACAAAATAATTAATAACTTCAGGCAAAAATCATTGCAATCCTCAATTGGAACGATTAATTCCCTTTATACTTCGATAAGATTAAGTTTTAGCTTTTAGTTTTAAGATTTCAATTATTATACTGACATGCAGGTTTAAAAAATCTGTTTAAAATACTGAATTGCCAAGGCAGGAACAATGTAAAAACACTTAGATATATATCATAACAAATAATTATGTGATTTGAGTAGTAGCTATACTGAAGATTCGACAGATGTCGCCCCTTCAGTGGTAGGAAAATCATTTTTGCAGTATGGAGAATATCAGAAAATCCACGATTTGTGACTTAACATGCTTTCACACAAGGAAACAAATAAACAAGCAATTTTTGCGCATCTAAAACTGCCCATAAAGACGATAAAGAATAAAAACTGAAAATTTTCATGCATTTCCAAATGGTTTCCTACCATTCCCATACATTCGAAAGTGACTGGCCCTCTGGATGTGGATGATGTCAAAAACAACAAAACATGATTAATTAAGGCTGGTAAGTTCCTGTAGTAACTGGAGCACCTAGGTTAAAATGAAATGTAATCTATTTAGAATTTGGAACAAATAAAGAGTTAAAAAAAAAGCATCTGATTTAGCTCTAAAAACTGAAAACAAGAACCGTGGTAGGAAAAGGACAGATAAATAGTATTCTCAAGCAAGCCAACAATAACCTACACTGCGAAAATTGTGCATATAACGTTTATGTGCCACACACATAGATTTTTGCAATGTGATTGCACAAATGAAATTTATGTGTGAGGCACATAAATTGCTTCCAATCGACATTCAATGAATTTTATGTGTGATCACACATGGGCATTATGGGTAGTGATGAATAGATTTCATTTGTCTGTTGATACTTTTTATTGTTTATTATTTTGAAATTGTTGGATTTAATTTTTAACCAGAATGATATAATACTCTAAATTCAAAGCTTCTCCATATATTTCATGTTGATCGGAACAGCCAATAAATTAATACATACACCGAATTGAAAACATTATCGTTCTTCATGATTTGAGCTCTGGATGCTTTCGTGTTCGGGTATTGCCAATCGCTTCATTATGTGCTGAGTTCCAGTTGATAGCTAGTTCAGCATTTTCAGTAATCTTCCGTTTCAGCCTCTGCACTTTTTCTACTGATCGCACAGTGCTTATGGTGTTGCGACCGAGGTTGCGACAAATCAAATATTCGGCTTGTCGATTCCCTTTCCAAGTGCACCGCTCGTCACCGATCCAATTCTGGTGCACCGAGGTGAATTTCCGTATACCTTTTATGTGTGAAACTACATAGTTTTTTGCAGTTAGACTTCGCAAATAAAAAATATGTTTGGGGAACATAAAAATTATTTGGTTTCCCACTCGGTTTCCCACCAATAAATTCAATGAAATAAAAAAAATGAATTTCATTTGCTTTAGTAAATAGAATTTATGTGTGAAGTTTAGAACATTTATTTCTCGGTAGAACATAAAGATTGTGTGTCTAATTCAAATGAAAGTCATGGTACGAACAATAACGTTTACGTGTCAAGTTCATATATTTTATGTGCTAAAAATATAAACAAAATAATAACAATACAGGCTCTGGTAAGTTATGTATTTTCTTGAAGATTTTACACCGTCACTGACGTCAGTGGATTGTATATTCCCGCGTGAAGGCGTTATTGGTTTGAGTCCTCCGATGTCAGTCCGAGGGCTCATCTGAGTGTCTAGCGTATAGATCGCCACCTTGAGTCTCTACGTCCTCTTCCTGCGCGTCCTCCTCCTGCACGTCCAGCAGGAAGAATCTCTGTGTAGAATTCACAAAAAAAAAAGTTATTTCAAACAAATCATTTTTATCGCACTTACTCACGTTTGCATTGCGCCATTTAGTTAGCCGACGGAAGATTTCGTCGTTGAATGGTTATTCCATGTTATTCCATTCGGTTTCCTCTGATTTTAAAGCTTCTCCAAGCTCATCATGGGAGCTGTTGGTTAATGTTCCTGTGATTTTTTTGCGCTGAAAACAATCGAAAATAATAGTTGGTAAATAGTTAAAGATAAATGAGATAAACAATTATTTACCTTTGAGAATGCTCAAGTTTTGCTGGAATATGGAGACGATTTAGCAAAATATGTGCAAATTTATTGTCTGACGCCATATTGATAGTGTGCACTGAATTGAATCACTTAAACATTATGTGTGAAAACACATAACCTTCATCTATAAGATTAGAACCATAATTTTTATGGCAGCACACATATAAATAAAATTTGTCACGCATATACGTGTTATGGGCTATCTTATAGTAGGTAAGGGGTTTATTATGAAGTATATGTTTACACATCTAAACATAATGTTTTGAATATCTTATAAAAATTATGTGCACTGACAAAATAAACATTAAGTTTAAAATTTTATTAGTGTGGGTTTTTCTGCAGTGCGTCGGATCCATGTTTTAACCGGGCAGCTCTTCTATCTCTCGCTGCAGCAGCCAGTTAAGATCGAGGAACAGATTTCATCTGGTTCTTAAAATATTACAGTTAAATATACGTTTCAACATTTTTCCTCATATTTACCTTATAATTATGCAATTGTTCTTCCGGAATCTCAAAATACTAAACATTCACAAACTTGTTTTTGGTCTTCATTTTGAAATTCCATTCTCTATCGAGTGTATATTAGTTTTATGTGTGCTCACACATAGTTTTTTGCTATGTATCATTAAACATGCTGTTCATTTGGGGCACACATAGTTGGCATAAGTAAGACACATGACGTTCATGTGTCGGTTTTAAAATTTATGTGTGGGTCGTTTTATGCAAGTTATGTGTGAAATCATATAAATGAAATCTTTGCTGTTTTATCAGTGTAGCAACAAAGACGAGATTGTCGCTTGCGAACGCATTCAAGTCTCCCAAAACCCCAATGGTGACAAGACAGCCTCCCAAAGATGTGCTACCACCAGCCATTTCCATTATCATACCATTAAAGGGTAGAACCGTGCTTGCTTACGACATTCGAATCAGTATTTATTTTACGAACGAACAGACTACTAATTGACGGTTTTTCTTGTTTACCCCCTTGTCGTCAACAAATCGCACTCCCGCGCAGTTGGTGGAGCTCAAAAATGGCGAAACCTACAACGGTCACTTGGTAAGCTGCGACACCTGGATGAACATCAATCTTCGTGAGGTCATCTGCACATCAAAGGTGAGAACAATCGCACGTTGCTTGCGCGCTCGGGTTTGAAATGGATATTCTCCCCGTTGCCAAATACGGCCCTCGCTCTGTAGCGAAGCGAACATTCAAGAACATAAATTAATTCGTAATTCTGATTTTTTTTCCCTGCTAACCCCGCGACACAGGATGGCGATAAATTTTGGCGAATGCCCGAATGTTACATCCGTGGCAGTACGATCAAGTATCTGCGCATTCCGGACGAGGTGATCGACATGGTGAAGGAGGACGTGCAGGCCAAATCGCGGAATCGGACGGAGCTGAACAAGGGTGGCAATCGCGGCCAGGGTGGAGGCGGCGGTGGCCAGCAGGGTGATCGACGCGGTGGTGGCCCAGGTGGTGCCGGTGGGGGACGCAATAATGCCAACGCCAATAATAGAAACACCTTCGGTAATCGAGCCGCCAATCGATCCGGACTTGGAAATCCGAATCGAAATGCGCTCAACAAGAAGTAATCACCACGAGCAGCACCAGGGCCGAGTGCCGTCTGTTGGTTAGGTCGTCTTAAAAGTGTGAAAAAAGAAAAGCGAAGCATTTCGATGAACGTTTTCAGAGAAAACATGAATAAAAAAAAAATATGCTTTTGTGTGCTTGGGAAGATACAGCTTTGGTTTCTTTTTTTTATTATTCAAAGGATTCACCTCTTCGCTTCGTCCGATCCGTTCCCGTTTAATAGAGAACTGTCTGCTTGAAGATAAATTTAATTTCTTTTTGTATAAATTATTTCTCTTCTTTCCGCTTCGGGTTCGGTTCTTTTATGCTCACGGGGTCCCATTTGGAGATTGTAAGTGTTGTATAGGTACCTATATGGACAACGGGACTCACGGCTCTCGATCGATCGCCCGCCATACAAAAGGCTGCAATGAATAGAAGGCGAAACGAAACGGACAAAAACGGAACGAAAGAACGAACGAACCTCGTGCGAATCGGCTGGGTGGAGGCGGCAGGAAAAAGCTATCTTTTTCGTGCGACCAAAGCGGAGAGCGAGAATTAATCGTTTGAAATCTGTTAAAAACGACACCTCGACCAAATTGAATAAACTGGTGTGAAATAAAGGAAAACCGGTTTCTCGCCTGGCGGAGAATGAGAAGGTATCCATTGTCCATTGTGTGGCTCTCGCCATTTGGGGCTCCGTGGGTTCTGGCTCTGGGATGGAACTAGCAGGACCAGCAGCGGCAGCAGCAACAGCGCTGCCAGCGATGGAAGCTGGGAGTTTAACTTTATCTGTCACTCAGAGGACGTCTCTTTGAATGATGATGGATACAGTTCAAGAACACCTACGCAAAAACGGCGGAACCTGATTAGATCGGTAGTTTTGGATCGTTTCAAGCACTCGGAATAAATAATAAAATTTGAAATCCGGC
Organism: Ochlerotatus camptorhynchus; assembly: GCF_037179485.1. Lineage (NCBI taxonomy): Eukaryota > Metazoa > Arthropoda > Insecta > Diptera > Culicidae > Ochlerotatus > Ochlerotatus camptorhynchus. The sequence goes on from NW_027040719.1 coordinate 1,378,466, forward strand.
TTAGGTGTTCCAACGTGGCTTTGTATGAAGCGTGGTAAGCACAATGATACTTTATCCTCAGGGAAGTTGAGCAAAATTCACCCCGAACGAACCAAGATGCATACAAGGCAACTACGGTATGGTATAGTTTATAATGGTTGTTTGCACTTTTATTAGGAAAACCTATAAATTTTGGATATTAATACTTTCAATTTTGTCTGAATAAATGTGGCTCTATCTAAAAATAAATTTTATCGGCTTTTCAATGGTCAAATCCTGAAGCTTCGGAAGTTTTCGAAAGTTAATAAAAAAAATTATGTTTTTGGATGTCTAGTCCAAGGGGCATCCCACTCTAAACTTTGTATTTCTATCGATATCACACCAAATTTAAGTTTTCAATATCAGTAAAACGGATTGCTGGATCATGACCAGCAATCCAATGCTTTACTGAAAAACATCAAACGATATTTTTACTGAAAACATCAGCTAACATAAACTAATACCCAGTAAAAGAGCTGTCAAACGTTTAGCATCACAGTCGCAAGTATTTTTGCATTCGTACACCACCATTCAAGCCGCAGGAGGAGGAATAGCTAAAAAAAAACTACAAATAGATAAAATTATGTAGGTAAGGACACTGGCTAGGACACTGGTTATATTTAATAAACTATACTTGGAAACGAGTCTGGCGATTTTATCTTTATTATTCGTATATTTACAGAAGCTGGAAGCTCATATAGTGAAAACAAATTCGATTTACTGAATTTAATTGTTTAATCAGCAAAATGCTGCCAAATGTCAAAACTTTTAATTGCTGAAAGATCTGTAAAGAAATATTGCTGATTTTCTGTAAAAGATTGTCATTTTGACAGAAGTTGGAATTGCTGAAAAATTCAGCAGCATTATTTTGCTGGAACGTTTGCTGATCTTTCATCAGGTCTAAAATCAGCGAAATTTTGCTGATGTTCAGCGATTTAAATTTGGTGTGTACCGATATATTAATACGTAAGAAATAGGTATCTAGGGATAGTTTGTTTTCTTGGTTGCTAGACAATTTCATCTGTTTGTTCATTTGACGTGTGGATTCAAATCTTATCTGATTTTGGGTAGATTTTTATACACGTTGTTGTATACCTGCACATTTCACGAGATACCAAAAGTCAATTGACGAAACTATGTTTATAAACCTTAAACTGGCAGCACGGCCAGCTGCATAAAAACACATTGAATACATAGAGCTGGGCTCAGTTTACTCTGGAAGTACAACAAAAACGGTGATCTTTTTATTTCGGTTCCGCAGTCCGCCTAACTTGCCCTTTACTTAGTTTAGACGTACATAAAAGTGGCGACGATAGCAAAAAAAAAAAGAACATTCGCGTGCAATAGTGGGGTCACGAAAAGTGAAAGTGAAGTTTTAGGAGAAAAAAAAAAGGAGCTTAGTTGTGCGAGGTGTGTAGCTGTCATACGGCAGTGCACTATCAACGACGGCGACAGTGCCCACCTACACCAGAATTGTTCCTCCGTTTGGGTTACTGCGCTGAAGGTAAAACTTGCCGGTAACTTTCCGGGTATCGAAGGCAGGGTGGAAAACCGTCCAGCGAAAAGTGCTCCGGGCGGCAGCCAATTAGTTTGTCCCTAGTGTTCATATCACAGAGTGTGATTATACGGAGGCCGCTAAATTAATCAAGAAGGAAGCAACGGCTTTTAGTGGTGGAAAAGCTCCACTTGTGCGCAGCAGGAAGTTCTGCAAACCCGTTCCGTTGGTGGCATACTCGGAACGTGGAGGTCAGCTGAAGGTTAGCGGGGACATTTTGGATTCGTTTGATTGGTGCCTGAAATTGTGTTCTAATCCAAAAACTCCTCGAATATTGCCATAAATCATGAGTCCTTCTAACGTGGCTTTCACGATTGAACCATATCGTCGTGGTGCTTCCTTCAGCGATTGGTTCACTCGGCTGACATATTTTTTTCGGGTAAATAAAGTGAAAGATGAGGACAAGATGGCTTACTTCATCACGTTAAGTGGGCCAATCATGTTTGAAGAGATCAAGCTACTTTATCCCGCGGGGAGGCGACTTTTAATGACTTGATTTCCAAGCTCAAAAGTCGTCTTGACAAAATAGATCCAGATTTGGTCCAGCGCTATAAATTTAACACGAGGATGCAAAACACAGATGAGACTATGGAAGATTTTGTTTTATCTCTCAAGCTTCAAGCTGAATTTTGCGGCTTTAACAATTTTAAGGAAGTGGCCATATTGGACCGTATTATAGTGGGAATGAGGGACAAAGGCCTAAAGGGTGTCCACGATGAAATTGCCACACTATGAAATTGCTCTAACTTTTTAACCGTTGGGTAGAATTTAATGAAAATTTGGGTGGATTTAGTTCATAGTGCATTATTTACATCCTGCAAGTTTTAAAGTCCTGTGATCAAAACTCGCGGAAATGGAGTCGAAAGAACAGCTCGTGCGTGATAAAATCTTGCGCATTCATCACGAGAACAAGGATCTCTCGCATCGTTCCATCGCTAAAACGTTGGGAATCGCGAATTCCACGGTGTCGCGAGTGATTAAGCGGTTCGAGGAACGGTTGACCACCGATCGGAAGCCCAGAAGTGAAGGAAAAAGTATTCCGTACAACACCAAAAATCACAACCGCGTAGTTGGGGCCTTCAACCGAAATCCGAACGCCTCCGTTAGGGATGTGGCTAAGAAGCTGCACCTAAGCAGAAGTTTTGTCCAGAAGGCCAAAACTAAGGCTGGGCTTCGAACGTTCAAGGTACAAAAGGCCCCTAATCGCGACGAGAAGCAGAACAAGTCCGCCAAAACCCGTGCCAGGAAGTTGTACCTCAACATGCTGACGAAAGTTGAATGCTGCATCATGAACGACGAAACATATGTGAAGGCCGACTTCAAACAGATCCTCGGCAACCTGTTTTTCACGGCCAAGGATAAGTTCAGCGTTCCGGAGCATGTCCGCACTCAGAAGATGTTCAAATTTGCGAAGAAATTCCTGGTTTGGCAAGCCATCTGCACGTGCGGGAAGCGGAGTGCACCTTTCGTGACCACGATGAACGGACAGGTGTGCATAAAAGAGTGCCTCCAGAAGCGGCTGCTTCCTCTCCTGAAGGCCCACAACGTCCCAACAATCTTCTGGCCGGATTTGGCCTCATGCCACTACTCCAAGGACGTGCTGAAGTGGTATGCGGACAATAAGGTCAATTTCGTGCCGAAAATGTTCAACCCTCCCAACACTCCGGAGCTCCGCCCCATCGAGAAGTACTGGGCGATTATGAAGCAGCACCTTCTTAAACGACCTAAGGTAGTGAAGACAGTCGAGGAACTGAAGAAAGTATGGGTTTACATGCAAAAAACGGTTGATTCACAGGTTGTGCAGAATCTTATGGCCGGGGTTAAGGCCAAGGTGCGGGCATTTGCGTATGGACTGTAAATAAAATACGAGTAAAATGGTAAAATGAAGTTTATTAGTTATTTCTCAATCCCTGAAAATTTGATGGCAATCGGATGAAAACTCGAATTTTGCGAATCAATTTTGTGTGTGGCAATTTCATCGTGGACACCCTTTAAGACAAAAGCTATTAAGTGAGGAAAAACTGACTTTGAAAAATGCTGAGAAATTGATAGCCACGTGGGAGGTTGCTAGAGCAAATGCCGGAACAGCAGACGGTCATAAGGATGAAGGACTGGTAGGAGCCATTGGTAAAGGCTATGCACAAAGGAAATTAGAAAGGACTTACGATTGGGCGCGTCACGAGGCAGGCAACAACAGGGGACCGGTAAAAAACCGTCTAGGGTACACGCCTTACCAAACGACACCACAAAGGAGTGACGGAAGAAACACAACAACAGGGTCCGGTGAATTCCGATATGGACAAAAATTTAGACAGGGACAGCGGCCGGATTATTCAGAGATGATATGCCATTTCTGCGGGATGAAGGGTCACATAAAGAAGAAGTGTTTTAAACTGAAAAACCTTCACAGAGACGCAGTGAATATGGTGGATTCCTATAGACCAGGACCTTCAGCGGATAGGCACATCACGGAGCTGCTCGAGCGGATGCGCACAAACGAGTCGGAGGAAGAGGATAGTGACTCAGGCACAAATTGGAAGCGTAAGCGCGATGGCGCACCGTTCTCAGCTTAGGCCGTACCGGGAGGTTGTCTGGGACTTCCCGAACTTGGTAGTGACGGTGAATACACCACGAACGGACACGAACTGTGAACCCGACAGTACTACGATAGAGGAAGCTAGTGATAGAAGAGCAGGAGACGACAGATCCGACGAGGTTAGGGCCCCAAAGGGGGGAAGAAAAAGGAAGCAGCTGGGAACAAAGGAGGAGGAACCAAGAAGGTCAAAGAGGGCTAGAAAAGAAAAAAAGCTCGAAGATTATTACTACGACTAAGGAATTGTATAAATTGAATCTTGAATTGTTTGACAATGGTCAATTTTTTAATATAGAATTTGTTAACTTTCGAAAGGGGAAGAATTGTTGTATACCTGCACATTTCACGAGATACCAAACGTCAATTGACGAAACTATGTTTATAAACCATAAACTGGCAGCACGGCCAGCTGCATAAAAACACATTGAATACATAGAGCTGGGCTCAGTTTACTCTGGAAGTACAACAAAAACGGTGATCTTTTTATTTCGGTTCCGCAGTCCGCCTAACTTGCCCTTTACTTAGTTTAGACGTACATAAAACACGTAATACGATATTAATATTTATTCTATTAACAGCATTAACTGCACCTCACTGACCGTATCCAGCGTGACTCGTTGATCCAGTCCCAGGAGAAAACCATACTGAAGGACATTGAAACCTCTCGACCATTTCTCGTTTGAATTTATCATTCAAATTACATATCTGGAAATGGCTGTCGTTCATACATACATACATACATTTATTTGTACAACATCACATTTAAGATAAGACATAATCAACAATAGTACGCCACAATACTCGGTTTGCGGCTGCCGCTCTCCATCCTCGGTCATGCCCAATGCTCGCTAGATCACGCTCTACCTGGTCCGCCCATCGTGCTCTCTGCGCTCCACGCCTTCTTGTGCCAACCGGATCAGTAGCAGGGTTGTTGTCCGGCATTCTTACAACATGAGCTGCCCACCGCATCCTTCCGGCTTTGGCCACCTTCTGGTTCGCCGTAGAGTGCAGCGAGCTCGTGGTTCATTCTTCGCCGCCACTCACCGTTCTCCTGCACACCGCCAAAGATCGACTTAGCACACCTCGCTCGAAAACTTCGAGTGCTTGCAGGTCCTCCTCGAACATAGTCCATGTTCGTGTCCATAGAGGACCACCGGTCTTATAAGCGTTCTGTACATGGTACATTTGGTGCAGGGGTGAATCTTTTTTGACCGTAGTTTCTTCTGGAGCCCGTAGTAGGCACAACTTCCACTGATGATGCGCCTTCGTATTTCACGACTCACATTGTTGTCAGCCGTCAGTAAGGATCCAAGGTAAACGAATTCCTCCACTACCTCGAAAGTATCCCCGTCTATCGTGACATTACTTCCTAGACGAATCCTGTCATGTTCGGTTCCGCCTACTAGCATGTACTTTGTTTTTGACGCACTCACCACCAGTCCGACCTTTGCTGCTTCGTGTTTCAGGCGGGTGTATAATTCTGCCACCGTTTCAAATGTTCTTGCGATAATGTCCATGTCGTCCGCAAAACACACAAATTGACCGGATTTCGTGAAAATCGTACCCCGGCTGTTGAGCCCGGCTCGTCGCATTACACCTTCTAGAGCGATGTTGAAGAGTAGGCGTGGCATGAGAGTCCGTCACCTTGTCGCAGTCCCCGGCGAGATTCGAATGAACTGGATAGTTCACCCGAAACCCTTACGCAGTTTTGCACACCGTCCATCGTTGCTTTGATCAGTCTGATCAGCTTCCCAGGAAAGCCATTCTCGTCCATGATTTTCCATAGCTCTGTGCGGTCGATACTGTCGTATGCCGCCTTAAAGTCGATGAACAAATGATTCGTTGGGACCTGGTATTCACGACATTTCTGGAGGATTTGCCGTACGGTGGAGATCTGTTTCGTTGTCGATCGGCCGTCAATTAAGCCAGCTTGATAACTTCCCACGAACTTGGTCATTTTAGGTGATAGACGACGGAAGATGATCTGGGATAGCAATTTGTGGACGGCATTCAAAATGGTGACCGCTCTGAAGTTCTCACATTCCAAATGGTCGCCTTTCTTGTGAATGGGGCAGATTACCCCCTTCCTTCCACTCATCCGGTAGCTGTTCTGTTTCCCAGATCCTGACTATCATCCGGTGCAGGCAGGTGGCCAACTTTTCTGGGCCCATCTTGATGAGTCCGACTCCATCCTTACCAGCTGCTTTGTTGTCTTTGAGCTGCTGAATGGCATCCTTAACTTCCCTCAGCGTGGGAGTTGGGTCAGTTCCGTCCTCTGCTGCACTGACGTAGTCGTTTCCTCCATTGCGCTGGTCTCCCGTGCCTACGTTCTCCTCGCCATTCAGGTGCGCATCGAAGTGCTGCTTCCACCTTTCAATCACCTCACGTCCGTCCGTCAAGAGGCTTATCCTTGCACATTTCGGTTCGCGGCACGAAGCCGTTGCGGGATGCTTTGAGCTTCTGGTAGAACTTCCGTGTTTCTTGGGAACGGCACAGCAGTTCCATTTCCTCGCACTCCGCTTGTTCTGTCGGGTTCCATGCTGTAGCATTACCGCCCGCGCTGCGTTCTTCTCCTCCATAATCGCTCTGCACTCCTCGTCGAACCATTCATTCCGTCGACTTCTTTCTAAAGGGTGTCCACGATGAAATTGCCACACTATGAAATTGCTCTAACTTTTTATCCGTTGGGTAGAATTTAATGAAAATTTGGGTGGATTTAGTTCATAGTGCATTATTTACATCCTGCAAGTTTTAAAGTCCTGTGATTAAAACTCGCGGAAATGGAGTCGAAAGAACAGCTCGTGCGTGATAAAATCTTGCGCATTCATCACGAGAACAAGGATCTCTCGCATCGTTCCATCGCTAAAACGTTGGGAATCGCGAATTCCACGGTGTCGCGAGTGATTAAGCGGTTCGAGGAACGGTTGACCACCGATCGGAAGCCCAGAAGTGAAGGAAAAAGTATTCCGTACAACACCAAAAATCACAACCGCGTAGTTGGGGCCTTCAACCGAAATCCGAACGCCTCCGTTAGGGATGTGGCTAAGAAGCTGCACCTAAGCAGAAGTTTTGTCCAGAAGGCCAAAACTAAGGCTGGGCTTCGAACGTTCAAGGTACAAAAGGCCCCTAATCGCGACGAGAAGCAGAACAAGTCCGCCAAAACCCGTGCCAGGAAGTTGTACCTCAACATGCTGACGAAAGTTGAATGCTGCATCATGAACGACGAAACATATGTGAAGGCCGACTTCAAACAGATCCTCGGCAACCTGTTTTTCACGGCCAAGGATAAGTTCAGCGTTCCGGAGCATGTCCGCACTCAGAAGATGTTCAAATTTGCGAAGAAATTCCTGGTTTGGCAAGCCATCTGCACGTGCGGGAAGCGGAGTGCACCTTTCGTGACCACGATGAACGGACAGGTGTGCATAAAAGAGTGCCTCCAGAAGCGGCTGCTTCCTCTCCTGAAGGCCCACAACGTCCCAACAATCTTCTGGCCGGATTTGGCCTCATGCCACTACTCCAAGGACGTGCTGAAGTGGTATGCGGACAATAAGGTCAATTTCGTGCCGAAAATGTTCAACCCTCCCAACACTCCGGAGCTCCGCCCCATCGAGAAGTACTGGGCGATTATGAAGCAGCACCTTCTTAAACGACCTAAGGTAGTGAAGACAGTCGAGGAACTGAAGAAAGTATGGGTTTACATGCAAAAAACGGTTGATTCACAGGTTGTGCAGAATCTTATGGCCGGGGTTAAGGCCAAGGTGCGGGCATTTGCGTATGGACTGTAAATAAAATACGAGTAAAATGGTAAAATGAAGTTTAATAGTTATTTCTCAATCCCTGAAAATTTGATGGCAATCGAATGAAAACTCGAATTTTGCGAATCAATTTTGTGTGTGGCAATTTCATCGTGGACACCCTTTACGTTCCCGATGGTGCTCTCGGCTGCTTTTACTGTACTCCAGCAGTCCTCTAGAGGGGGCACATCGAGCTCGCCCTCCTCTGGCAACGCTGCCTCAAGATTCTGCGCGTATGCTAAGGCGACATCCGGTTGCTTCAGGCGCTCTAGGTTGTACCGTGGCGGGCGTCGGTACCGTACATTGTTGATGACGGAAAGTTTTGAGCGTAGTTTGACCATCACCAGGTAGTGGTCAGAGTCGATATTAGGTGGAAAAAAGTGCTACGTATGGCCATGTTCTTGGAGGCGGCGAAATCGATGAGTCGTAGGCCGTTCCCGTTCGTCAGCTGGTGGGCGCTGAACTTTCCAATGGTCGGTCTGAATTCCTCCTCCTGGCCTACCTGAGCGTTTAGGTCTCCTATGATGATCTTGACGTCGTGGCTTGGGCAGCGATCGTACTCGCGGTCGAGCTGCGCGTAAAATGCGTCCTTGTCATCATCAATGCTTCCGGAGTGAGGGCTGTGCACGTTGATTATGCTAAAGTTGAAGAATCGGCCCTTGATCCACAACCTGCACATTCTTTCGTCGATCGGCCACCAACCTATCACGCGCTTCTGCATTTCGCCCATCACGATGAAAGCTGTGCCCAGCTCGCGTGTGTTGCCGCAACTCTGGTAGATGGTATGATTACCTCTGAACGTTCGCACCATGGATCCTGTCCAACACACCTCCTGCAGCGCTACGATGCCGAATCCGCGGCGAGTATTCGGGTGCTCCCGATGAAATTGAGAGATCGACAGTTCCACGTGCCGAGTTTCCAATCGCAAGTCCTATTTCGTCGCTGGGGTCATTGCCGTTGGTCTCGGTTCGTATTCCTCTGTTGTTGATTTTCCGTAGCAATGCTTTTTTTTACGGCTGGTTCGCAGGGCCTGACACCAACCCTCTAACATTCCGGAGGACCAGGGTGCACAGTTGTGCTTAGAGTCCTGTCAGTCTATGACCAAAGTTCCCACCGGGGTTGGTTACCCGATCTTTCCTAAGGTTGCTCATAGTTCCCGGCCGGTACCACGGGGAGGTAGGGATAGGAGTTGTTGGGAAGAGGCTAGTGATCTCAATGGGATCTGTATTGCGCATTACCCAGCATTTACCGACCAAAATGGCTATCGTGTCATAGGTATAGTTTTCCCCCAGGATCTTAATCGTGTGATAACTACGGACTACGGACATTTAAGCTGATGGGAGCTGAATCAGAAGCTATGAGGGTGTTAAAACCATTTATATCATGCTTGTGGCATCCAGAGACCCAAGTCTCGTAGCCGCAGAAATGAACAACATTTGCAGGGATTTCACCCTACACGCTACCCTCTACTTGAATCTCGTAAAGGTCGCTTAGGTCGTAAATCCGTTCAGAACAAAATTTGGAACGGTTATTAAAATTGAACAACATTCAATTCCCCTGATGTTTTTCATACAGACACTTACTTTGAACATTTCCAAGTGGAAAAAGATTTTGTACTACCTAGAAGCATATTTGTTTACCCTAAAGAAACCGATCGAGTTGGAACCATTGAGTATAGGAGGGCTAAACTACACTGAATGAAAACATATTTTGCATTGCTCGAGTCGTTTGGAGTGTTAAACGATACGATGCCTCCGGTAAAATGTGTAACCGTAAATTTGCATTATTTGAAAAATCATTGCTCAGAAATTTATCGTTAGATTTTGAATCTTTTGATACCGAATTAATCTCTAAAGTATGTAGTTTCAAATGGCTTAAAAAGATTTGAAATTCGACAATACATGACTGAGCTATGATTTTTCAAACATTGCAAGTTTGCCGTTACACGTTTTACCGGAGGCATCGTGTTCGGAGCGTTAACAATATGCGTTTGAATTTTGGCTGTAAAACATGCTGCACTCAGAGGACAACTATTTAGGAAAGGATGACTTGCAAATGCTTTAGATCAGATTTATATTTCGATTGTTTACATTTCCATATTGAATAGTCATGAACACGGTATAGCAATGTTCGTACCGCCTCTGATAGCGATGACTATGTTTCCACCTCGTTTGTCAGCTCAGATCAGCAAATGACGTTCTATAGAATTATTTACATCGTTTATCGTTTTGGGTTATTTGCGTAATGGGGTGGAACCAATATGCATTTCAATTTGGGATGACAATCATTCTACAGAGCGCATTACGTATTTCAACTGAGGCCCGTTCGCTTCTCCTACCAATGTTCATGCTGTATTTGAGAGGAAACCCATCTGATTACAAAACAATCGTCATCCGTTTGGAGCTATCATTCGAAGACGGGATTTAGATGTTTCGGTTCGAATGGTATAAGGTTTCATTCGAACAGAGGATGATGTTTTGGAACAGTGTATCACATCAACCTCCAGCAAATCCATACTTTGACAGTTCATTGTTCAGAGTCAAATTCGCGCTTTGATTGTGAAAAGAGAGTTTTCAAACAAAGCGAGTAGGCGAGATGAACCAGCCATGGTCTTAGCCTGTCTGAAAAGACAAATCCAAAAAAAAAAACAAAGCGAGTATATTGATGAATCAAAGTAACGATTGACTCACAGATGACGAGTGGGTGAAAATGGTAATGACGTTTCAATATCTGTCAGATTGCATGACATTTTTTTAGCACATCATCATTTTTTTAATTGCGGATCTTAAAACTAGGTGTCGCATGCCCAGTTTTGGCTTTGCTTTGATTCGCCATTTTTAGAAATCTTTTTTTAAGATTTTGTTAGTCCAGAACAGGCTTGGAAATGCTCTTTACAGCTAAAATTCTACTTTTGGAAATTAGGAAACTATGAGATATTTTAATAATAATTTTTATATGCAAGGTGGTGAAGTTTGTGTATGACACATAAAACCTGACAATTTCGCTTTCAGAGTATCGCAATTAGTAATTAGCTGAGTACTGCGAACTCAGCCGATTTTATTTTTCAAGTGAGCTAGAAAACATCGGACCAAATTTTCGCGATTCGGCAGGTTCTGCAGAAATGCCGCGAATACAACGTGCCCACACATCATTTGTTCATCGATTTCAAATCCGCATACGACACAATCGATCGAGATCAGCTATGGCAGATTATGCACGAGTACGGACTTCCGGACAAACTGACGCGATTGGTCAAGGCAACGATGGATCGAGTGATGTGCGTTGTTCGAGTATCGGGGACACTCTCGAGTCCCTTTGAATCTCGAAGGGGGTTACGGCAAGGTGATGGACTTTCGTGTCTGCTGTTCAACATCACGTTAGCTCCAGCTCCTTGGCTCCGCCGATGACATTGACATTATGGCACGGAACTTTAAGATGATGGCGGAAACGTACATCAGACTGAAGGCTGAAGCTAGACGGATTGGACTTGCCATCAACGCATCAAAGACAAAATACATGAAAGGAAGAGGTTCTAGGGAAGACAATGTAAGCCTTCCACCCCGAGTTCAGACTGACGGTGACGAAATCGAGGTGGTCGATGAGTTCGTGTATTTGGGCTCACTGGTGACCGCCGAAAATGATACCAGCAGAGAAATTCAAAGACGCATTATGGCAGGGAATCGTGCCTACTTTGGACTCCGGAGGACGCTCCGGTCGAATAAAATTCGCTGCCGCACGAAGTTGACTGTCTACAAGACGCTGATTAGACCGGTGGTCCTCTACGGCCACGAGACCTGGACTATGCTCGTGGATGACCAACGCGCCCTTGGTGTTTTCGAACGGAAGGTGTTGCGTACCATCTACGGTGGAGTGCAGATGGATGACGGAACGTGGAGGAGGCGAATGAACCACGAATTACACCAGCTGCTGGGAGAACCATCCATCATCCACACTGCAAAAATTGGGTGACTACGGTGGGCTGAGCACGTCGTAAGAATGCCGCACGACGACCCAGTGAAAATGGTTCTAGAAAGCGACCCAAAAGGAACAAGAAGAAGAGGCGCGCAGCGTGCAAGGTGGATCGACCAAGTAGAAGGTGACCTGCGGACCCTTCGCAGACTACGAGGCTGGCGAAGTGTAGCCATGGATCGAGTAAAGTGGAGACGACTTCTTCGGACAGCAGAGGACAACAAGGCCTTAGCCTGATTGGTAAGTAAGAAAACATCTTGAAAATCTTCCGAAGTTTCAAATAGTTTTGCTGAAACAGCTCACGAAATTGTATATACATGCTGTCAAATGAACTCTTGGCTGCTCCAGAAATAACGTATACACGGTGATGGGAGTGCACCTGCCCACAAAGCTCACATGACTCTTATAAAGTTTGATTACGCTCTTGTTTCAGCAACCCAGTTTTGGCATTATTAATATCAAGTAAAAAAACACTTTTTCGAGCATCACACTCTAGGATTTACATTATCCGTCTACTAAGGTTGATGTTTCGACAGTTTCATAATTATAATTCTTAATTTGTTTTCAGTAGGTGGCAACACCTTTACTTGTGGTTCAAACAGTAACTACCTACGTGACTTCTGTGCTCTTTTGAATGTTTGGCTCCCAGATGACAAGCATTTCGAGTTAGTTCGCAGTACTCAGGTAATTAGCTATAACGAAGAGTACTCACTCATCGTGATTACAGCTAAAATAGCTAATAATGACCCTCTGAATGCAAAATTTACAGGCCATATGTGACATGCACAAACTTTACCTTCTATTCTTGCATCTCACATAAAAAAATTATTATTATCATATCTCATAGTTTTATAATTTCCAAAAGTAGCATTTTAGCTGTAATGAGCATTTCCAAGCCTGTTCCGGACTAACAAAATCTAAAAAAAAACTCTAAAAATGTCTATGTCCAAAACAAAGACAGAAGTTGTTGTTGGAATCCAATATATTGGAGAAAAAAAAATTAAATGCAATAATCATAAAATATATGATGTCTCAGGGTTCTACTATTTTTATGGAGAATCTCTATCCAAAGAAGTTACCCTTTTTTAATTTTTTTAATCAATTTTTCGTAGATATTTTCACTGTAGTCGAACATTTAATTCAAAATCTTAAAAATGGTCCGAGATTTTCATAAATTCATGTAAAAATTTGTAGGCCTGTTGTAAACTTCAATATTATTTTTCTTAAATTCAAATATATAAATAAATAAATAAATAAATGCATAAGGAAATAAAAAAATCAATTAATAAATTCTTATGTTAATAATCAATAAAACAAGCAAATACAAATAAATTAATAAACTAATAAATAAAAAATAAATAAAAAGAAATGAAAAATGTATAAAAAAAAACATCGAAAAAACAACAGGTATCAATAAATTATTAAATACATAAAAAAAATTAAAAATAAATAAATGCATATAAAAAAGTGAACAAAAATAAATAATTTAATACATAAATAAAAAAACATATAATAATATTATATAAAAATAATAAAATAAATAAACAGATAGGGGAATTTACGTATTCTCGTCAATCTAAGCAGCGTCCTAACTTCTATTAGCGATTTCTCAGCGTCACACACATACATGACAGGTTTGTTTGTTGACATTTATTTGCTGCTTGCTGTTCTACCAATTCCAATGGACAGAATTGATCAAAACGGGTTGAACATGTTTTTACAACGCCCCAAACTTCTCAGGTGAGTGTGACTATTGTCGGCAGTCTCTTATTCTTCGGCACCCTTTCCATTTGAACTGCGTGTTAACCAGCTGTTCTATTATCGGCAACTCGAAATCAGCCGTATTTTGTAGTGTGTATATTTCATTTAAAGAAAAATATGGCATAACAGGATTGCACAGTTGTAAAAATGTAATCAGGTTGAAGCTGAAAAGGTAATGAATCGGCTTTATACATTCAGCGAAGAGTTTTGATGGGAAAATACAGTGAAATTAACGTTTCAATTTCGGTTGCCGAAAACAGTCAATGGGTGCCGAAGCCATAATTTACCCTATATAAATAAATAAAAAAGTAAACGAACAAATAAATAAATAAATCAATACGTAAAAAAAACAAAAAAGAATAAATAATGAAACCAATTAAAATATGAATCAGTCAAGATATAAATAAATAAAAAAATAATAAATAAATTAAAAAAATAAAGAAAACATATAAATAAATAAAGAAATGAATGAAAAAATAAATCAATAAACAAACAAATTAATTAATTAATAAAGAGAAAATAAACTAAATAAATCAATATATATTAAATTAAATAAATATATAAATGCAAATGAAAATATATAGATAATAAAAAAACCAAAGGAATAAAAGTATAAAAATAGATAAAATGTAATAACATTAGAAGATTAAAAAAGTTAAGACGTTAATAAATTAATTAATATTAAGAGGAATAAATAAATATTTTAGTGAATATATGAATAAAAACATTTAAAGAAGATAAGAAATAAATAAAAAACATAATCAACAAGTTAGTCAAAGAATCAAAAAAACATAACTAGTTATAAAAAAATTGTACCAATAAATAAAATTAAATATGAAAAAATATATAAACAAGTTAAAAAATACATAAATATATACATAATTAAACATATTATAAAACAGTTAAAGAAGTTAATCAATAATTTAATAATTAAAGAAGTTATTAAATAAATTAGTAAGTACATACATAAAAATATATAAAGAAATTAATAAATAGGTGAAAAATAAAAAATAAAAGAAAAAATTAATAAAACGGTACGTTAATAACAAAGTATAAAAAAACGTCAGTAAAAAAACAATAATAAAAAATAAATCAATAGGTGAATAAATTTACTAATAAATCAACGAATAAAAATATAAAAGAAAATAAATGAATAAATACATAAATATAAAAATAAATCAATGAATACAAAACTAAATAAATAAATAAAGAAATAAATAAATATAGAAAGAAAAGAGCGAACGCAAGAAATTAAGTCAGTAAGTAAATAAGTAAATAAATAAATACGAAAATACATACAAAACACATATACCGTGGACCCCCGCTAATCTGAACGACACCTCATTCATATTAACTGAGTTCATTTTTAATTTGAACTTTTAGTAACCCTATCAGCGTGCTTCTGGTTGCTGTTTTGTTTTGATTCTGCGTTCCGTTTTGCAATGTTCCATTTCGCTTTACTCCGTTCCATGTGCAAAATGACGTTTAGGCAATTTTTAGTTTGCACGCTGTGCAGATAAGCGGGGCTCAAATTAAAAAGTGTTCAGATTAAAACCGGTCATATTACCGGGGGTCCACGGTATAAAGAAATTATTAATTAGGAAAATCAATAAAGAATTAATGAAATACATTAACAAAACAATCAGTAAATAAAAAATTAAAACAAAGATATATATTTACATAAATAAAAAAAATGAATAAATAAATAAATAAATCAATAAATCACTAAATTATTAAATAAATGATAAATAAATGAATGAATAAATAAATATATAAATATATAATCAATAAATAATAAATAATAATTATTATAAATCATTAAAAAAAATAATAAATAATTAAAGATAGAAATAAAGAAAGAAATACAGAAAGAAAGAAAGATAGCAAAAAGAAGAAACGAAAGTAAGTAAGTAAGTAAGTAAGTAAGTAAGTAAGTAAGTAAGTAAGTAAGTAAGTAAGTAAGTAAGTAAGTAAGTAAGTAAGTAAGTAAGTAAGTAAGTAAGTAAGTAAGTAAGTAAGTAAGTAAGTAAGTAAGTAAGTAAGTAAGTAAGTAAGTAAGTAAGTAAGTAAGTAAGTAAGTAAGTAAGTAAGTAAGTAAGTAAGTAAGTAAGTAAGTAAGTAAGTAAATAAGTAAGTAAGTAAGTAAGTTATGATTAAATAATTAAAGAAGTTATTTAATGAATAGTCAAGTTCATACATAAAACATATATTAAGATATAAGGAAATAGGTAAATTAATAAACAATTAATGAAATAATTGTATTAATAAATTAAAAGTAAATAATTTTTTTAAAAAAGACATATTAATAAAAATAAAGAAAAATAAGTAAGTAAGTAAGTAAGTAAGTAAGTAAGTAAGTAAGTAAGTAAGTAAGTAAGTAAGTAAATAAGTAAGTAAGTAAGTAAGTAAGTAAGTAAGTAAGTAAGTAAGTAAGTTATTAGGTAAGTAAGTAAGTAAGTAAGTAAGTAAGTAAGTAAGTAAGTAAGTAAGTAAGTAAGTAAGTAAGTAAGTAAGTAAGTAAGTAAGTAAGTAAGTAAGTAAGTAAGTAAGTAAGTAAGTAAGTAAGTAAGTAAGTAAGTAAGTAAGTAAGTAAGTAAGTAAGTAAGTAAGTAAGTAAGTAAGTAAGTAAGTAAGTAAGTAAGTAAGTAAGTAAGTAAGTAAGTAAGTAAGTAAGTAAGTAAGTAAGTAAGTAAGTAAGTAAGTAGGTAAATAAAAAAATAAAAAAAATGATTTGTAAATAATTTAATCAAGAAGTAAATAAATGAATAAATAAAACCCTGTACGTACGCTTCCGATCATAAATTTGGGGTCACCCTTTTAAAAACAAGTAAATGTATTTGGCTCATATCTTTGTCATTTTACGACCGATTTTCAATCTTCATATGTAATTTGAGAGGTATGGACTGAAATTTAGTTAAAACTTCTCCTTAAGTTACATTATTCATGACTGATTTTCACAGAATTTGGTCGGCCGAATTTTGAAATGAAATCGAAAGTAGATGTAAGATGTTTGTATGATAATTGTCTACCACTCATTGTAGCACGAAAACTAAGTCCGATAGCAGTGGGCGCTCGTCACTGTTTGATTTGATCAAGCTTAATAACCTCTGATTGTCTTCAACATGTCACTGTATGAAGAGTCAAAAACGGTTTTGGTGGATCAATTGGTAAATTCACCTAAACGCCTCCACGGGATGATAGAGAATCTTCCAGTCACATGATCATACAATTGGTTCAAAAACGAGGCGTCCGACAGAAGGATACCCCAATGAGTCTGGAGAAGAGCCCGCCCTTTTTCCACGAGATTAACAACAGGGAGTTGACAATTTCATTTCCCTTCCCTCCCATCATTTATTTATTCATATAATAATATAATGTTTTGTATGCATATGCTATCATTATGTGAAAGTATAAACGGTGACTTACCTTTGAAATGAAAGTGAAAGTAGAACACTTATTCTATACCCATCATGATACGTTTGTGAAAGTTTGGTTGAATTCTATATAATGCTTTAAATCAACAAAATAATTATTCAAGTCATCGATCACAAGTTATCAAGTCATCGATTGTAAGTTTAATTGAAGTTTTAGTGTACAAAAATGAGAGAATATGATGAGCCACATATCAACGCAGTAAGTTATATTCATAGACTTTCAACTACAATTGGACAAAAAGACCAATCAAAGTCAGCCACAGTATGGTGTAATCGCTTAAGAGTTTGGGTTTACCCTCAAAACAAAACCCTGAAATGTTGTTTCGTTAATATCTCTGCCACTTTTTGTCCAATTTTAGTGCTCTTTTCAGTATTTGAAAGGCAATGAATGGATCTTTAAAGTGCGTTGCTATGTGGCACATCATATTTTGACGTAGGACTACGTCTGTGATTTCAATATGGGGGTACATTTTGTGAAAACCGAAAATGGAACATGTAACAAATTATGAAAGATTTTGAACGTTAATAACTCAACTGTCCCTGGTCCAATTTCAATAATTTTATCACCAATCGATCAGAAATATGACGCATCGATAACTGCTGTTGACTATTGATTTTTAACTAAAAACAATTGAAAAACTGGTAAATGTCCAGCATTGTGCAAAAGCGTCGAATTAACTAACAAATCTACCAATTACGTACATGCATATGCTGCTTCCCCAGCACAGTCGTCGAGAGTAGTAAATATATGAAACAAGTCGAAGTGGCATTCGCCTCCGATCCTCGGGCGCGTGCGAATAGGGAGGAGGGAATTGCGTAATATTTTGCACACTCATCGCCATATTGAGAACCACACGGCCTCAACGACCACACAAAATGCTCTCCAGAGTTGTAATCTTGTAACGTTCAACCGCAAACAACCAGGAGGCATGACTGGTCGTGGAAAGGGTGGCAAGGATTTGGTAAAGGAGTCGCCATGTACGAGGAAACCCGAGGTGTGCTGAAGGTGTGCCGAGAAAATGTGATCCGTGATGCCGTAACTGAATACGCAGCTGCCTACACGTCATCATCATCTTCCAAAGCCTGAACTACCATCGGTCCTTTTCAGGGCCACCAACATTTTCCAAAAGAGTTCATTTTCTGAACATGTCCTAACTAAAGTTCATATCAAAAGGTTCTTTTCAGGGCAATCATAGTCATACTAAAGAATATAAACAGAGAAAACCCCACTCAAATTCCTATTCCTACACAAACCACAAGCCTGCAGTTAACAAAAATATTTATAATATCATACCACGTAGTCCTACGTCATCATTGCGTACAACCCCATTGGGCTGTCCCTTGTAGTTTTTTTTTCCATATATTATACTAAAATTTCATGTAAACTTACAACAGCGACAAATCATTTATGATTTATAATTTAGTATACTGTGGGATGACACCAAACTTTTGATTGATGACTTGAATAACTATTTGTTTGATTTAAAACAAATTTTAAGTTTTTCAATCTTACTTTGACAAACGAATCACGATGGGTATAGAATAAGGGTTCATCCACTTTTATTTCAAAAATTGGCTGACCCAATTCTGAGAAACTCAGTCCATGAATATTCAGTGTATATTTTTGAAAATTTTGTAAAATCGTAAAATATATTAAACCAGTTACATTCGAACTGAATTTCACTGCATGTAAAAAATAATCGTTTATACAAAGGTAATTGTGGTTTGTCCATATCTTTTTCAGGTTATGTTAAGGGGGGAGGGGAAAGGTTGTTAAGGGGAAGGGGGTTTTACATGCACGTTTTTTCAAGTATCATTCCTCATTGTGGTGGACACCCCAAGCAACACATATCCATCAAAATAGGTTGCTCTAACTTGATTGTGACTGAAATAAGGTGCATTCAAGTAACCACAACTGTTATGTGACAAGTGTGTTGCTAGGGACGCCGTGATCCACCTTTAGTCGCTAACTTAGTCCTGCTTGCTGCAGGACCTAGTGCCATACTGTCCGAAGCGGTAATGAGCAGAGGCTGATTTATATCTTTTCAGGTTCAAGCAGAATGATGTGCAACCAAGTGGTATTCGTTTATGATGACTGGGTTTGGGAAAAAGGCTTATTTCATGAAAACAGTGATAAAATTATCATTTGTACATTTTCAAAAGTTTAATTACTGAAAAATTGGAAAAATATTTATTTAGGCAGGTTTGTAATGTAATATCCTATCGAGTGGCGTATTTGGATTTTAATTTCATCTATAAATGACAAAGTTGCAAGCGTTCAAAACCTAACACTCCTTCACCACACATATTTTTTGATTTGCACCCCAGTATAGTCGACAAAGACGTAGTTCTACGTCAAAACGTTAAAATGTTTCTTGAAGGGTGACCCAAAACTTATGATCGGGAGTGTAGGTATACCTAACACTGTAAAAGTAAGCTTACATAAGTATACGTAAAAGTGTACAACAAATGCATGAAAACTCCGTATACTATTTTGACCAATGGTTGCTTGAGTTGCATAGAAGAGTTCTTGTAGACGAGTCAATTTTGTAGTAGCTAGTAAAATCTTCTGTTTATTCCATTTCAGTTACTATCACTGTTTTTAATTCTAAATTTCCGTTTAATTCAGACGACTTAATCCTTCACAAGTCTTATTGACACCTAAAGAAACATTGAAGTTCTGGTCCAGCCCCATACAGAAACCAATCTGGCATCGTTGCCGTGCATCCTCATCGATCCCAGCCAAGATCCCAGCACATAAATAAATCGTAACCGAACCCGCTCTCAATATGCATTGCCCGAAAGCCTCCGCATCCATCCATCCATCCATCCATCGAAGCAGTGTGTAGGTTTGAAAGCGAGAGAGTTCTGTTCCATCGGATGTGCTGCGCATAAGCTTATAAGGTTTCATCTTTCACAATCTTCTTCGCTTCACGGTTGTGGTGGTTTGCTTTCCTTTCGGTCAGAGGAAGCAACGACTTTTCTCGGTCCGTTGATGCCTTTTTGGTCGCCTTCTTCTTCGTGAGCTTTTTGTTGCTTGCTGCTGCTGCCCTTTTGTTGTTATTGCTGTCGTTGATCTTTTCCATCCTTCGGGATGCTGCGCATAGGGTCGTTCTCCAATTTTCATTTTAAACCGACTAAACACCGCGATCAGTCCCTATCGGACCATTCCATTCCTATATTGTAAGTTACAACCCGACGGACGATCGAGACGTGTCCAAGGCGAGAATGGGAATTGAAAGCGAACCGAAGTGCAAAGAAAAACATTGCTTTTACATAAAAATTTCTTGTTCTTGGCACGACTCTTTGGATTGGACGCGGTTCGATTCTCGGTGTTGTTCCCGCTGCAGAAGGTACGTGTCCGTTGTAAACCGCGCGATGAACTTTGGTTGATTATTTGTGCTCCGCTCCAGAGAAGGTATGGGGCGAGAGACCGTGGAAAGCCGTGTAGAAGATGTATGTTTATGCTCCGTCCGTGTGCTATGCTCGCTCGAAGCGAACCAATATGGAATTGGAAGGAAGGCCCGACGAAGATCGGAACAAAGCGAGGGAAGGAAAGGAACAAAAACGGGATGCTTTTAAATGGTGTAAAACTGATCGTACATTAAAACCTATGATTTGGCGGAAGCGGTATAATTATGAACTTTAATAAGCTCGACCGATTTGTAGAAGATTTGAACGTTTTAATCGCTGGTGAAGGCACGCGCCTTGTCTTTATGGGTTTTTATGCACGAGCTTTGAGTGCGAATTTAGGGCCCGGGGTTTTTTTCCTGTTTACGTGGGTGAATCCGATCATTGCACTTTGCAGATGTTGGGTTGAAGGTAGCTATTTGTGATGTTTTTAGGCGTTTATGGGTGTTGTGAGATCGAGCAGTTTAAGTTTTCAAACTAAGTTTACTTGAAGCGTACACAATTTCAGCTACAGCTTAGACCATTTAGAAATTGAACAAACAGTTTCGGATATTACATCGCTCCAAGTGGATGGATTAGCAAAATTATTGACTTCAACGTGTCCACAATATCAATAATAATAGTAGGTTGCTTTCGCTACGCAAACAAGGTTCAGAAAAAAAAGATGCAAGAGAAACAAGGACAACTTATTATGCACAAGTTACCTGGAAAACCAAACATGGTTTGTATCAAATCTAGCGAAAGTTTTGGGTTTCCCAAGAAATTTCGTAAGGCGTTTTGAAAAAGTACAACAAGACAATGCATTAGCGGCGCCGGTGGTGTAGTGGTAAGCGTGATTACCTCTCACTCCCGCAGGCCTGGGTTCAATCCCGGCACCCCAGCAGGCCTGGGTTCAACGGCTGCTGGGATGTTCTGAGGCATAACATCTCGGATTACGCCTCCCTTAGGAAGGGAAGTAAAGCCATTGGTCCCCGGTTCATGTGTTGATGGGTCGATAGGTAGGGTCCAGGTGTGGGAGCTGCCTCCTTGACGTCGGTAGCATTGGTGCTCAGCACGGAAAACAAGATCGACGGAAAACAAATCAAAGGAAAAAAAATATAATAAGACAATGCACAGTGGTCCAGAATGCAGATTTAGGTGGAATGATATGTTTTGAGCCTGAAATTGGAACTTTAGACTAAAAGTCTCTTCTACAAAGTTGTTCCTTATAGTTAGGCCCTCATTTTTATGACAATGAATTCTAGGGTGGTATTATTAGGTACACATTCTTCGGCAAAGTTATAGCTGAGCTAATTTCAAGCAACTTTGTTGCAAATAACTTTTCTGTATCTCTTAAATTGGCCGATTTAGAGCTATTTTCTTGAATTGAGTTTGAGACACTAAATGTCCAAATATTGAAACAAATGTACTAGCACATTTTATATAAATTTGTCATTAGAGTGGTCCTATGAAATCCATCTTTTGCCAATAACTTTTTTATTTGAAAATTCTCATGAAAGTTATCTTGTAGAGACTTTTAAAACTTTTTAAGACGAATGTTTTATACCTGAATTTGTTGCCTGTATCTCTTCTAATAAAAAAGATATACTCAAATATAGTAAAAAATATGAATAAATTCAAATTGATTTTATACGAGTGAAAAAAATAATATACCTCCAATTTTTTTTTCATATTATTGAGAATAACATACGCCCTTTCAAATGCTGCAAGAAAACTTTTTTTTTGTTTGCCCCAAACAGAGATATTAACATTTGAAAAGTGCATATTTTTAGTATAAAAACGTCAATAACTCTTGATCGGCCAAAGATATTCACAAGTTTTGTGCAGCAAAAATTTGTGCCTTCTTAAGATCTAAAAGTTATCTCAAGACACCTTTGCTGAGAAATTCGAAATAAGAAAACTAGAGCAAAAAAACTGTTTTTTTAAGAGCCACCCTAACTCAATTCAAGAAAATAGCTCTAAATCGGCCAATTTAAGAGATACAGAAAAGTTATTTGCAACAAAGTTGCTTGAAATTAGCTCAGCTATAACTTTGCCCAAGAATGTATACCTTAATTTATTCAAACAAAAAAGTTAGATTTTTGATTTTAATGATAATAGGAACCACCCTAGAACTCATTGTCATAAAAATGAGGGCCTAACTATAAGGAACAACTTTGTAGAAGAGACTTTTAGTCTAAAGTTTCAATTTCAGGCTCAAAACATATCATTCCACCTATTTAAATAACATAGACCATGATTGATACATGCAACCAGTGTTGGGAAAATATCAAAAAATCAAATCTCACCAACGCCCAAGATCACGCTTGATTTTCGCTGGCAAAAATCAACAAACAAACAACTGCGGTTGATTTTGCAAGCTGTGATATTGCAGCTCGGAACCAGGCTCAACTTTTCAAGCCAATTGAATTCAACTGAGTTGATCATTTGACTTGCCTAGTCTAAACCCAGCTTTACACCCAAATGCAACCGAAACTTCCATAATGGCTTGCAGCAGTCCCTTCTCGTCTGGCATCGGTGAAGATTAAAAAGAGATAGCAAACTATGCTTTCTCTTTCTAAGAAAACGATGTGCAATGGAATCATTTTTGTGTCGATTAAACTCTCAACTTGAACGTTGTGAATAGTCTCGCAATATCAAAGGGGATTGTGAAATCAATATCAAGCATGATATTTTGTTCCAATATAAATATCAATTGAATTCTGATTTTGCCAACACTGCATGCAACAATTAAAGCAAAGTAACTGATCCCTCTCCCTTAGTTGAGTTGATTTCAAGCTCCTTTCTGACAGAATTCTTTTTTCATCATTTGAGAAAAATTTATCAAAACTTAATTAGGATGTACTTGAAAAATGTAATTTTTTAGGTCTAAATCTTTGTTTCAAATTTCTCGTCAAGTCGTCTTGATGCATGATGCATGATAGTGGTTTACCACCCATTGTAGCACGGAAACTAAGTCCGACAGCAGTGGGCTCTCTTCTCTGATTGTCTTGATCAAGCTTACCCAACAAACAATTGAGAGCTCTTATAAAACACCTGAGTTTATCAAACGTTGAATAATAGCTTCCAGAGTTGTACAAGAATGTAGTTGTATTGCCTTTTTGGTTAAACGCTTCAAAAGCTGTTTGGAGCACTCTTAAATGATTGTTTACGTTCGGTTTACCTATATGCTTTATAAGACCTACGATAACTTTTATAGCACCTTAGTTAAACCGATTGACAAGAGCTATATAGAACGTGGAATAAACGCATCAAAACAAACCATTGGGAGCTCTTATAAAACACCTGAGTTGATCAAACGTTGAATAATAGCTTCCAGAGTTGTACAAGAATGTAGTTGTATTGCCTTTTTGGTTAAAAGCTTCAAAAGCTGCTTGGAGCACTCTTAAATGATTGTTTACGTTCGACCAACCACCAACCACAATTTTGTTGCTAAAAATAGCACAAGTGATAGGCACGTTTATATGACCATAAGGCAATGATTATTCGACTGCAAGAGAAGTCACTCAAGATGAGCTTCATATACTTCTCTCATATGATCAAAATATGTATTCAAGAATAGAGCAGATGGAAACAGAAGCGGCTGGCAATCCGGGATCATGAGTTCGAATCTTGCTTCGAGAAACCCTCGGTGGAGTAAAGGTAAATTATATATAGGTGTTATTAATAAATGCAAACATTAATTTAAGACATATATCATATAATCAACGATAACATTTCTAGATAAATTCTCTCAATTAATGATTAGAGAGATTAATTGAAAGAATATCAATCAAAGATTAAACAAATGCTTGTTACTACTTCCTCCATGATCACAGAATGTGAATTATGGCATAATTACATATTTTTTCAATGTGCACAAATAAATTAAATTAATAAAAACTGTACAAGAAATTATTTTGGCGTACCACGACAATTGTTAAACTAATTTTAATCTGTGAATATTGTGAGTACTTACACAACGGTTATTAAGGAGCCATTAAAGAGTGCTTTAAACGCTTTTCACCGCTTGCTGTATAGTGATTATTTAGGAGTCATAAAAGAGTGCAACAAACGCCTCTCAGGTTCAATCTCTAATACATTTCGAAGCAGCTGTTAGGAGGTGTCTACAAACGTTGTATTAGAGCTTTCACCAAAACAATAAAGCTTGAGTTTAAATATGTATCTATAAACGTTGTATAAAAGTTGCTTCTATCCGGTTGTTAAGGAGTCATTGAAAAGTGCTATAAACGCTTTTCACCGCTTGCTGTTCAATGATTATTTAGGAGTCATAAAAGAGTGCAACAAACGCCTCTCAGGTTTACTCTCTACTAAATTTCAAAACAGCTGTCAAGAAGTGTCTACAAACGTTGTATTAGAGCTTTCACCAAAATAATAAAGCTTGAGTTTAAATATGTATCTATAAACGTTGTATAAAAGTTGCTTCTACTCCTATACCGCGTATACATATAATGCTGTAGTTGAACAGGTTCTCCAAACCAGTGTAAACAAGAGTTTTACAGAAGTTGTAATAAACAAATTGTACAGTTATTATTCAGCATGCAGTCGAATAAAATCACAATGGAAGCGTTTCTTCAACAAGAAATTGATTTTGGGTAAACGTTTTACTGAATACGTTAGACAACACCTTTGTGTTGCAGTTGTATAGGTTCTCCAAACCAGTGTAAAAAAGGGTTTTATAAAAGTTGTGGTGAACACATTGTGCAATTATTATTGAACAGCTGAAAAAATCAAAACGAAAGCGTTTCTTCAACTGGAAATTGTTACTTGGGTAATAACCTCTGATTGTCCTCAACATGTCGCTGTATGAAGGGCCAAAAACGGATGGGTAGATCGATAGGCAAAGTCGCCTATACGCATCTACGGAACAAGAGAATCTCCTTCCAGCAACTTGATCAGCCAATTGGTCAAAAAGACAAGCCCCCAAACATGACGATGCCCCAATGAGTGGGGAGAAGAGCCCGCCCTTTATCCACGAAATGTTATCAACAGGGAGTTGGCATTCCCTCTCTTCCCGTCCAAATCGCTTCAATCGGGTGCCCTGTTGGACCGTCCCTTCCCTTTTATTTATGTATTTCAATGTATATACGAGTTGATTGTAATGATTATTGTCAATAATACTTACATTTCGATGAAAATCGTGATATTTATCATTACAGAAACCAATTTTGAATCGTAGACCATGTCGTTCAACAATCCACTCGGTCCGAGACGGGGCTCTGTGATAAAGCCATCTTCTTCATCATGTTCGCTCGTCACCCGGAATGCCTGCAAATGAAAAAGAGTTACTTGTAAAAAAAATCACCTAAAAAAAGCTTTCAGCAATTATTTTTAGAACAGCTGTTAACTTAATTTTCTATCAATTTCAGAACAATCAAGACTTTATTCTTGGTTAAAATTTAGGCACAGTTATTATTTTTTGGTTCTTCTTTCTAGATTTTTTTGAGTTGACGTTTTTAAGTACATATTTTAAAACTATCAATTAATTTAATTGGAAACTTTTTAAACTAAGAACATTTGAGGAAATTCAAAGTAGTTTGTTTCATGTTCTAAGCAGAAACAGGCCACTGTCACTCGCTTTAACTCTTATTGAATTCTGATGTAATTCGATGTGTTGCATGATGTGTATTGGTCTTATTTAGGAATTGGCCACTTCTTCGGGGATTCCCGAAACATGACCGACTGTGCGAAATGGGGCTCTGGGATGTCATTGAGCTTTTGAATTCTGATGTAATTTGATGTGTCGCCAAAGTGATGGGTTTTAGCCAAAGTCAAAAACTGTCCAGTTCCCCAGGGGTACCCGGAAAATGTCTTGGTGTAACTAATGTGGTCCTTGGTTCTCAGTATAATCAGTATGCTCTTGTTGTTGAATTCTTCTTTTATTGTGATGTGTGACAAGATGTGATTTTCATGTTTCGGGTCGAATCTAGTCCTACGGCCCATATTCACCGGAACGTGTTCCGGCCATATCTCCCGAACTAGTAAACTTACTAAAAAACTTAATTAGGATGTACCTGAAAAATGTAATTTTTTAGTTCTAAATCTTTTGTTTCAAATTTCTCGTCAAGTCGTCTTGAAAAAGCATTTATTATTTGTTAAAATAGCATAGCATAAACCAGGTTGCACAATGTCGTAGGTGGTACGAGCTCCAAACTGTTGTTAAGAGGGAGACCCACCTTCATACGTTGCTGTTAGATAGTAATTTTTGATTAATTACTACCTATTAGATAAAGGATGTGTCTCCCTCAAACACACCAGAGCTGTCCTGGCCACGTCCTTGCATCTGGTGGGGGAAAGGGGAGGAATGTTAGTCCGACACTTACTTAAGAGAGATACAGAGAATTCTACGACCCCTCATAAGTGTCGGGAAGGGTGGATTTTTGTTAGTAGGGACGGTAAGCCATGGGATACACCCAGCCGGCGTTGCTGGCAATCGTTATATCAAGCATTTAATAAATAGAATCTGTAAGTAGTTTATCTGTCCGTTGTTGCTGCCCATTACCTAAACATATTATTCAAAGCAGGCTTTAGATTTTGGAATTAAGAAACGTTATCAGCTCGATCCTGTTGCTTCTTTGCGCCTGAAAATGTTTGTTGATTCTAAACATATGCACAATCCATTCTGATGTGTAAAAGGTTATTAATAGTATGTGGAATCGTAGATTAGAATGGAGATCCGCCCTTGGCCTAACTCCCACTGTCTGGCAGTGGCATTATGGATAAAATCTGCCTGCAATCATTTCTTATTATGCAAGAAGCTCGAACCCAGTAGTTAGAAGGCGACAGCTCTACCGCAGCTACAGTAGCCCATTTCAATAACGAAAGTATTCTGAAGCTATTTTCAAACAGGATACAATACATTATCGTTACACATATACACCATTGATAATGTACTGAAACTTTCAATCAAGCAGTTGTGCAATACTTGATTGACGCGTATCTAGTAAGTTTTGAAATGATTGTCTTGAATTAGATGGACATTTGCTATCGAGGACAGAGGAACGAAACGGTAAATAAACTTAGCTGAGCGTAACAACGCTTAGTTTAAAACAGTCGGCACCACATGCAACGGATAAGAATTTGAAAATTTTCACTTAATGCACTTTTCAACATCACTTATGTACTTTCAAATTGACACTTTTTAAAAATGAAATTGAAAATTTATAACATTTTCA
The DNA here is from genome assembly GCF_037179485.1 of Ochlerotatus camptorhynchus. Lineage (NCBI taxonomy): Eukaryota > Metazoa > Arthropoda > Insecta > Diptera > Culicidae > Ochlerotatus > Ochlerotatus camptorhynchus. Next base: position 1,406,176 of record NW_027040719.1, read on the forward strand.
CTAGAACGAAAACGACGCAGCAAAACAAAAACACGTCATTTTCGCAGCGCGGCCTACTTCGATCTCCATCAACATTTAGAATTTGTTAAAATACACTTTTTTTCTTATAAAGTTCATGCGTTATTAACGAATTTCTCTATAATTGTACTTTTCAAATGTTAATTATTCAGTACGGGGCAAATGCACTAGTTTTAACGGCGCCGGTGGTGAAGTGGTAAGTGTGATTGCCTTCAACTCCAAAGGGCATGGGTTCAATCCCAGTCGGCATCGTCGGCATTTTCTGAGGCATAACATCTCTGATCACACCTTCCTTCGGAAGGGAAGTAAAGCCGTTGGTCCCCGGTTTATGAGTTGATGGGTCGATAGGTAGGGTCCAGGTGTGGGAGCTGCCTTCCTAGCGTCGATAGAATTTGTTAACAGTCCAATATGTAAAAAGACTAAAAGACAATGAACGAAAAGTTTTGTTTTTCCATAATAATTTCCATATAAACTTCAAATGGTTTGTGACAAGTCAGTTTTTTATCATATGAGTTTAACTTTCGGAGGCTAATCAGGACCCGATTTGAAACCGTTAGAATACTGTGGAGCGAAAATTTCAAATTTTGCATCAGTCCAATGAATCATATTGTTATTATTCAGGCTACAGCAATAAGGATGAACAGTTAATAGGTATTAGGTGAATTAAATCATCAAACGGAAGGGAATGTTTTCGGTATTTGAGATTTACATTTTGATCGATAGATCTTAAAACAAGTCCAGTTATTGATCTGATAAACATATATATATATTTTAACAAAAAATAAAAAAAAAAATCCGAAAAACCGAACACAATCATTCAAACCCAGCACAACCACAAAGCATCATAAATAAGCCGTCGTCTTCCGTGAATCGGCCTCGCCGTATCTTAACTTGCTCCATTGCATCCGTTTAAATTTCCCAGAATCTAAATCTCATTTAAAATGGAAATAATCCTCTCTCAATCCTTGACTTCCCGATCTGAGTCGGCTGCTGCTGCTGCTGCCGTTGCTGCCATTGCAGTGCCGGCCAACGTCTTTCGGCTCGGGGTGTGATATAATTTTGCAGATGGTGCAAAAACCTAACCGAAAACGTACGGCCCGAGAAGTGTCTGCATCGTCGTGTTGCATACACACACACGCATACCACTTTTTTCTGCTTTTCTTCCTTTCAGATCCATCTGCACTCCGTTGTCGTCCCGGCCCTGCCACCCACCCACCACCCCGTATGCGAGTCGAATCTTCAACGTTTACAGTCCGAATACAACTACCTACTGGAAGAGCAAGAAGCTGAAACCTACGTGATCATCATGCTGCAGTTGTTGTTGCTCGCCCATGATCAGAATTTCTCAAACGAAAAAGAACCCGTAAAACCGAAAAAGTAGCACCAAGAACCGTCAACTCCGATTGCGACGAGAGGGATTCCTTTCCTGACTTCATCCGAACCGGCAACGATTAGTCTTTTTGTCACTTTTCACTTCACCTCCTCTTCCTCCTTCGGAGCGGTTTTTGTGAGTTGGAAACATAAGTGCGATCGCGAGCATAGGTAGGTACAGTAGTCCCTCCATTTATGCGGTGGGTGGTACCGACTCTCCACTATTTTTCGGCTGTCCTTCATCCAATTGAGCTGATTTCCTGTAGATAACTGGTTGACACCAATCACATGCAAGAGATCGGCGTAATTGGTTGAAGGACAGCCTAGAAACAGCTGTGGGTGAACCCACCGCATCAATAGAAGGATTACTGTAGGTAGCTACCCAGCAGCATGATTTTCGTTGGGAGTGCAAACCGGCAGAGTTGGATGGAGAAGTTCTTTTTTGAACTTGGTCTTCCGTTTGTTGTAAACGGGGAACGATCGAAGAGCGCTGAGAGCGGTGAGCAAGAGAGAAATACGAGAGTCGAAATCCCACACAGCTGAGCCAAATTGGGTATTGAGCGGGCTGCTCATCTACACCCTACTTGGACCCCGCAGTTTACCCGTCCCGCACCGACTTCCAACTCCTAACACCGAACTACCTACTCCTTCGGCAATGGTAGATGGGTTGAGGAAGAGAAAACCGATTACCGCAGCAAAGGTGTGATGTTGTGTCTCACTCTCGCCGGAAGCCGCCGTCACCTCGATAAGATAAAGTGAGATGGAAGGAACCGTCTGCAGCACGCAAGGCATAAGTTAAGTCTGCGTAGGGGTATAATTCGTTAGAAACTGGAAGTTCCGGGGACTTTTTGCAATTATCGCCAAGCTATTATAAAAAAATATCTGTATTTCGAAAAAGTTCTTATAAAAGTAAGATTCTCTTCAAGTTTTGTTTGAAATATGTAATGAATCATCGCACATATTATATTGGTTGCAGTACTGGACATGTATGTATTCAGTGCTATTTGTGTGACAGAACTCAAAGGACTGCTTTTAATTATTCTGCTTCCAGTGAGGAGTGCCCCAGGGAAGTGTATTAGGGCCCCTTTTATTTATTATGACTTGCGAAGTGCTTTACGATTTTGCGACATTAGTTTGTTTTGCAGATGATACTGTGCTATTCGTTGCAGCTAAGGATTTTTATGCTGCTGTTTTAGACCTAAATGAAGATTTGCATTCGCTAAATAGATGGTTGAAGTATAAGCAATTGAGATTGAATACAAGTTAAACTAAATTTATGGTAATTTCTCGGAATCGATTAAATGAGAACGTCTCATTTGTAATGTATGATGAGACTATTGATCGCGTTCGGGAGATTTAATATCTTGGCGAGATTATTGGTGACAATTTTAAGTTCAATTGACAATGCCATCAAGAAAATTGCCAGGATTATGACATTCTGGCCAATGCAACAAAAATATCGAGATCGCAGCCAGGCATGGGAAATCATTTACATTCATTTGCATCTAACTTTTTTCATCTACAGAACTCGGCAAAATGTTGTATGAAGCTTTTTTAAGATTTTATATCAACTACAACTTTTGTGATTTTTTCATATCTGTATCTCTTATGCATGATGAGCCCGAGCGAACAGAACCAACCATTGTTTTTCAGTGAATTCTGCATTAACTGAAAATCAAAAACAAATCCTGTCCACTCTAGTTCGTCATCCATAAGAGATACAGATTTAAGGTATTGACCAAAGCTGTAGTTAATATCAAAACCTATTAAAACTACATAGGAGAAATGGCTCTAATGTTGGCCTATGGATCTAAGATTGCGCCCATCGCTTAAAATCTGCTATTTAACAATTTTATCTATATGGACGCATCATTGGGACGGAACTAATAGATACTTCTTCAACTTTGATGCTAGACAACATGGCTTCCAAATAAACATCATGAAAAAAAAACCTTTGGTAAAACTTTTGATGTTTTTGTTTGTATGGTATTATTTATAATTTTTGCATAGAAAACAATATTTTTAACCTTTTAAATTACTTTCTGTGCAAACATTTTAAAATTATTGCTCAAACAAGAAGTTCAAGAATTAAAAAAAAAAAGTTGTTGTTGCACACCATAGCCTCGAAGCGTGTGTTAAAATACCTGGGAGTGATCCCAGACAACCAGAATGCACGTATATTCAAAGTTGTTTTCGTGATATACAAACATATATACAAACAAACAATTCGTAAAGAATGCAAAGAAATGGCTTATACGTACAAAAGTGGAGGCCATATAGGTGCATATTTTAATTTAATTTCAAACGAGTTGATTTAACATCATATAGGATTTAATCTGTAATAACAAATTCATTTCGAAAAATCTTACGATGCAGTCCGATTCAATTTGTGATACAGTACGATGGAAAAATAAGTCATCGCATATAAGTCGGAAATTTGCATTCTATACGATTTAACTCAAACATAATGCGAGGTTTGCCATTATTATATGCGATTTTGACTTTAACTGTAGCAATTTACGATACTGTCTGTACATTGTTATACGACTTCTGGTTGTCTGGGATGATCGATGACCGGCTAAACTTCAACAGCCACGTCGAATATGCCTGTGAGAAGGCTTCGAAGGCCATCAACGCAATAGCTAGAATCATGCCAAACAACGCTGGTCCCAGCAGTAGCAAGAGGCGTCTTGTGGCCAGTGTGTCATCATCGATACTGAGATATGGAGGTCCAGCCTGGGTTCCAGCGCTGGAAACGAAGCAGAACCAAAGGAAACTGAGCAGTACGTTCCGGCTCATAGCCATGCGAGTCGTGAGTGCGTACAGAACCATCTCGTCGGAAGCAGTATGCGTTATCGCCGGTATGATCCCAATCGGCATCACCCTGGCAGAGGACAGCGAGTGCTACAGGCGGAGAGAAGCCGGAAGAGTACGGAAAGTTGTGAGAGTGGAGTCATTGGCTAAGTGGCAACAGGAGTGGAACACGACGGAGAACGGTAGATGGACACAAAGACTAATACCGATTCTTTCGACCTGGGTGAACAGAAAACACGGAGAAGTCAATTTCCACCTAACGCAGTTCCTGTCTGGCCACGGCTGCTTCAGGAAATACCTGCATCGGTTCGGATACGCAGCGTCACCCCTTTGTCCGGAGTGTGGCAACGTCGATGAAACGCCGGAGCATGTGGTCTTCGACTGTCCAAGGTTCGAGGCAGTGCGAACGGAGATGCCCGTCCTTAACGTGGAGAATGTCGTCGTTGATTGTGTCGAGAGGAGGACACTTGGAATGCCGTCAGCAGGGCAGTCACGCAGATTATGTCGGAGCTGCAGCCTAAATGGAGAGAAGAGCAGCGATCTAGCAACGCCAGCTAGCGCTGAGAGTACGACAAGTGCATGAGCACAGCCACCCCTTGAAGTAGTCGCTTTACAGTGGTCCCGGGGGGATCCAGGCAGAGGAGAGAGTAAGGAATGGGTTTTAGTGGAGCTGTACTAGGCAACTAGTGGATACCACACCGTGCCAACTTCACTACAGGCTAGGCTTCTTGAAGCTTTCCTAAACCTTACTATAAAAAAAGAAAACAAAAAACACATGCATAACGTACATAATTTTCAACTAGCCCCTCAACCCCCCTTCCCCTGCTTTGATTTTGCCACCACTGCACATTTAATTCTCGAAAAATGCCATTATTGAGCTGGACAATCAATAAAATACGAATACGACTGTACAAAACAGTCCACCTCAACCAAAACTAATTGAATCATATAGGCTGACAAAATCGGGTCAAAAAGCTGACAAAATCGGGGGTAGACAAAATCGGGGGCCGACAAAATCGGGTCACCACTGTATATCTCGATTATTTTTTCGAAGAGACGTTTCTGCTTTTGTAAACAATGCATTTGATCGTCGGTTTAGCGTAACTGGTAGCTTGTCCGCGCATACTATTAGGTAGGGGAAAATTTCCCCTATCTGATGGTAGTGTTAGCATGCGTGCGCGAGCTACCAGTTACGCCAAACCAACGATCAAATGTATTGTTTACAAAAGCTGATACGTCTCTTCGAAAAAGTAATCGAGATATGTTTATCAATATATAAGGGTCCAAGGTTTTCAATATTCCAAAAATGATAATTTTTCACAAGCTTTGTTTTTTAATTAAACATAATTTAAACAAAGACATTTATGTTATTTTTTTTAAATATTGTTTTGCTCAAAATTACTAAAAAAAATTACCGTGTTAATTTTGTTTCTAGATAGGGTAGAGCGCTATTTCGTCGTAATCGCCCATTTCCGTTCTATCGATCAGAAAAGATCAATAATATCAATAATTTCAACTTGCACAAATCAATAATAGGTTTGTTCCGATGCGCTAGCTCATCACCTACAACATAAATCCTGTTAGAGCGCATAGTATGAATATTTACGCTCATTGTTCTCCAAACAAAAGAAGCGCTCCTAGCGAATCCCCCTTTTCTACGTTTATCCGTAGGACGAAGAAAATCTAATGGCGTTTCAATGCGTTAGGACGGAATTGAAACTCGTAGAACGGATTTAGAATCAAGAAGCAGTGTTAGATTTTAGACAATATCTCAACAATTTGTGACTCTTTGTCAAATCCAACGGTACGTATGGAAAAGTGAATAAATTTGCAAGTCATATTTGACAGAAATATTCCATTTTTCGTTTAAACTCGTTCAGCAAAGATAGGTAAAGCGCGGGTTGTGCTTAGTAGGACGGAAATTAGATAAAAAAAACCCTATACTTTATTTCACCTGCAACTTTGTCTGTCTCAAACTTCAATTCAATAGAAGTGAAATTATCGTGCTACAATTTATTGATATTTTTTTGAATTTGCCATTTTGTAACAAATACAAGCTTCAACATGGCCGAATTTTAGCAGATAGGTGCATGATTCACATTAAATAGACTATAATATACATGTTCCTATTGTAATTCTAATTCATTTGTCCGTGTCATTCTAATCGATCACGAAACCTGTCTATAAAAATTACTAATTATTAGTGGTGATTGGAGAAGTATTGCTGTCTGCTTCATCAAGCTTTTCAGGTATTACAGGTAAAATCTCTACATTCGTTTGATTTAAATTGATTACCAACTTTAAATCGAATCACACATAAAAAAAAAACAACACTGTATAATTTTCTTCGAATAACCACAAACGTGACCAAATCGAATGTTAAGCGAAGTTTTGAAGAATGACAGTGTTGCACGCATCGGCTACTTTGGTTGCTAGATGATTTTTTTTTTCATAGGGATCAGATGGTGTCTCTTTGTATATTCTAGTATCTTTAGTTCATATCAACAGTCATATATGTAACAGAGGAGATGCTCCAACCTTTATAAACGCAATTAGAGAAGAAGTTCTTGATTTGACTTTGTGTAGTCCAATAATCTCAGACAGAATCAAAAATTAGCATGTGTCAGACGAAATATCTTTGTCTGATCACAAGCAATTATATTTGAATATGAAGCTGGTCAACAGCTCACACAAACTTTTAGAGATCATAGGAAAACAGACTGGGAGCTAGGGTAGAGCGCTACTTCGTCGTAATCGCCCATTTCCGTTCTATCGATCAGAAAAGATCAAAAACATCAATGATTTCTCCGTGCACAAATCAATAATAGGTTTGTTCCGATGCGTTAGTTCATTAGCTACAACATAAATCCTATTGTATGAATATTTACGCTCATTGTTCTCAAAACAAAAGAAGCGCTCCTAGCGAATCCCTTTTTTTCTACGTTGGACGAAGAAAATCTAATGGCGTTTCAATGCGTTTGGACGAAATTGAAACTCGGAGGACGAATTTAGAATCCAGAAGCAGTATAAGATTTTAAACAATATCTCAACAATTTGTGACTTTTAATCAAATCCAACGGTACGTATGGAAAGGTGAATAAATTTAAAGGTCGTCTTTGAAAGAAATATTCCATTTTTTGTTCAACCCCGTTCAAAAAAGAGAGGTAAAACGCGGGTTGTGCTTAGTAGGACGGAAATTAGATCAAAAACCCTATATAATTCAGAGCTAGTGGCAGGAAGAGACACGGTAGCAATGAGCTTAAACACTTGTGAAGAACTTGAGACAACTTTCAAATTTGATCCAACATGCCTTTTATGAGAGTTGCATCATACAGGGATGTACCTTGGTGGAACAACAGGCTACAGAAACTTCGTAAAAAAGCCCGGAAGCTTTTCAATAGGGCTAAACGAACACAACAGTGGGAACAATATAAGGAATCCCTCGCCGCGTATAATCAGGAAATACGGAGATCAAAGAGGATACACTGGAGGCATACATGTGAGAACATTGAAAATACTCCAGCAACTGCTAGGTTGCAGAAAATACTCGCTAAAGATCATTCCAATGGTCTGGGCACTTTGAAAAAAGAGGATGGCTCTTTTACTACTTCTACAAATGAAACGTTAGATTTGATGATGAGAACGCATTTTCTATGTTCTATTATTAATTCAAACGAAGACCAAAACGCAACGACAACAGCAATTAGTATCGATGAAACCAGGACCGATATTCATGAAATATTGAATGAAACGACTGAGTTAGACAGAACAGGAGCTGATGCTTGCACTTTAGCCAACAAAATCTTTACTGAAAGAAAAGTTGAATGACCGATTGACTCCTTTGAACCTTTCAAGTCACCAGGTAGGGATGGAATTTTTCCTGTACTACTACAGAAGGGAAAAGAGGTTTTAATGCCTATTCTAACAAAGATATTTCGAGCAAGCTTAATATTAAGCTATATACCGGCAGTGTGGCGACAAGTGCGGGTTATTTTTTTTATCCCCAAGGCTAATAAAAAGGAGAAACCTTAACAAAAATCCTTCAGGCCAATAATATCTAGTTACAAATCCTCTGAGCAAATATCAGTTAGCATACCAGGAAGGTAAGTCATCAGTAACAGCACTCCATACGGTTGTTACAAAACTAGAAAGATTGACATTGAAGGTGCATTCGATAATTCATCTCACGATTCAATGACTACAGCTATGATGAAACGTGGTTTCGATCAAAGCATTGTAAATTGAATCAATGAAATGTTATCAAAAAGAGAAATATCAGCAAACCTTGGAAGCCCACTCACCAGTGTAAGAGCAACCAAAGGATGCCCGCAAGGAGGCGTGTTATCACCTCTATTGTGGTCTTTAATAGTTGATGATCTTCTATGAAATTTAATAGCCCAAGGCTTCAAAATAATTGGCTTCGCAGATGATATAGTCATAATTGTACGTGGCAAATATGATTGTATTATCGCTAACAGAATGCAAATTACTTTAAATTTTGTCTCATCGTGGTGTGATAGGGAAGGATTAAACATAAATCCTTCTAAAACTACTATTGTGCCATTTACGCGAAGGAAGAAATTTTCATTAGGCAACATAAAATTGAAAGGCACCCTTGTGGAACTTTCTAATGCTGTCAAATATCTTGACGTAATCCTTGATAGTAAACTTAATTGGAATATGCATCTAGAGCAGGCAATAAACAAAGCTACTAATGCCCTATGGATATGCAAAAGAACATTCGGTAAACAGTGGGGACTGACACCGAAAATGATCCATTGGATTTACTCGGAAATTGTGAAACCCAGGATTACTTATGGTGCATTGACTCCAAGGTTAGCAACTCTCTCAATAACAGGTGCAATGAGAAGTATACCATCGAAGGCATTGGATGCTTTGCTTTCTATGCTACCATTGCATCAATTTGTACAATTAGAAGCCGAAAAGTGTGCTCTAAGGATTACAAGGTCAGTGAAACTCTTTAAAGGAGACCTTAGAGGACATCTTAGAATTCTAAAAACTGTTAGTATCATCTCTCTAGTAAGGAACATCGAAGACTAGATGGAGAAAAGATAAAATTTCAATCGGCTTTTTCAAGCAGTTGACCCTGGGCGTAATTCATGGCAATTTGGTGGCCCGGTTCTTCGTCCAGGATCGATTGTTTTTAATACAGATGGTTCAAGATTGAACAATCAAGTGAGAGCAGGAGTAACTGGCCCAGGGATAGACATATCGGTTCCTATGGACAGATGGCCAACTGTGTTCCAAGCTGAAATCCAAGCAATTTTAGAGTATTCCATTATATGTTTGCGTGAAAACTATAAGAGTTCAAATATATGCATAATGTCCGACAGTCAAGCTGCTCTAAATGTTTTAAAATCGGCGATATGTACATCAAAATTTGTCTGGGAGCGTGTTCAATCACTTCACAAATTGTCTTGCCATATTCAAGTCAACTTATATTGGGTTCCTGGTCATTGCGGGATTGAGGGATGAAAGAGCTGATGCACTAGCAATACTCGGATCTTCTCATAAGTTCATTGGTCCACAGCCCTTTTCTGGCGTATCGGCTGCATCTCTGAGAATGGAGCTAAAAGCGTGGGAATATTCAAAAGTGGAGGAAAACTGGAAGAACATTTCCATTGCTTGGCAGTCAAAGCGATTCATTAATCCAAACATTTCTGTGACCCACAAAATCCTGGAACTTTCTAAGAAAGATCTTAGCATATATACAGGTCTTATAACAGGTCATTGTCCGAGCCGTTATCACTTGAAGCTGATTGGAAAACTTCAAGATGATGTATGTCGCTTCTGTGGCATAGAAAAGGAAGACTCGAGACATTTGCTATGCCACTGTCCGGCAATTTTCAATAAAAGGCGTAAGTTCTTCAACAAGGGGCTGGACATTTGGAGAACAACTCCCAGTACGGTAGTGCACTTTATTCAAAGTGTAATGCCTTGCTGGGATTATGCTATTATTGGCGATCACTCCTAATAATAGTGATACGGCATCTTGATATAGCTTAAGAAACAAAAATGGGGAATATATCACAATAGATCAGAAAAATGGTCGCAGTGATGAAAATACCCGACAAGGAAAAAAAAACTAGAGAGGGTCTAGTATAAGAGCGGAGGGGACTGACTGGTTCTGAGCCAAACGAACTGTCAAAACCAGAGCCAATAGAGCAGAGCCTATCTTGATTGCATTGGTAGTGTTGCTAGAAATAACCTAAGCATAGGTTGCCAAGGCAGTTTGTATTTAATCCGCTCCTCACTTATACTAGACCCTCTCTAATTTCAACCAATTATGCAAAGTTTCATTCAAATTTGATAAGGTCGAGTCTGATCGTCATTTGGTGTGGAACTGCTATATTCTCATACTAACTAAGTGGCGCTAAAGAATGTGTAATTTTCTATATACTGGCCATCTAGATTCTAGAAAGACACTGTTCCGGGTAAAGTTGTTCAGGAGTCTATGGCTTTCCAGTTGATAAACAATTTAACGGGTGTTCAATAAAAAATGAGAATGATTTCAGTGCCGTTCAGCGCTCTTGTGAGAGCATCGCAACTAAGTTGCGTCGTACGGCTGACCAGGGCCCCTTCTCCAATATTCAAAAATACTGAATTCGTAGAATTTTTTTTTACTAGCTATATGACTGAAAAAATTCTCATTTTTTATTTAACCCCGTTAGTTGAAAATTCTCTCACAACATGCCGCAAATGTGGTTGTCGGCTTGTTTAACATGTTGTTTCTCGAATCCCCGATCATCTATGGCAATGTTTTTCAGCGGTTCTCAAACTTTTGTTAACTGCAACCCACTTTGAGAAATTTTATTCCTTATTCATCTTCTTCTTCTTCTTCTTCTTCTTCTTCTTCTTCTTCTTCTTCTTCTTCTTCTTCTTCTAGACTTTTTTCGCTTCTTTTGTGAGCATTTTGAAGTCTCTCAACTTAGTGTTACACAGCAAAACAATAATTTGAATATTACATCCAAGAGGATGCAATCATTTCGAAAATCTCATGTAATTTTTTTGGCCACTAAGATAAGCAGCGTAATGTCAGTTCATGCACTGAATTCATGATATTTTTTCCTTTTTGGCAAGTAATATTACATTGCCACGATTGAAGTGATATCAAAATTATGTTTTGCTGTAGCGCTGTGTTCCATTTGGTGAATTTTCACTCAAATTTGACTGATGGAAAATTTTCAAATAAACCTGCTATTTCAGCAGACTTATTTCTGACAGACAAGGAATCAATTTTGACAGACGCTTTCTCGAAAATCGACCGATCAATAACATTTTAATTTATTTTTGAAATGTCAAATTTATGTGAAAATTTTGCAAATGGAAATCAGCCTAGATTAGCATCTACAGTTATGAAGAGATGAACTAGCCTCAGGCTAAAAATCTCTAAAATAAAGACAAAAAAAAAAAAAAAAAGCATCTACAGTTATGAGTTGAGAGCTTTCTATGTCAACAAATGCATTAAATTGAATATTGTGTGCAGGGATGCCAGATTTGCAGACATCTCAAGTAACCAACAAGCCCGCTAATTCGCCTTTTTGCTATATAAGGCTAATACACGGCTAACATTGGGCAAAGCTAAGCTGCAAATTAGCCTTATATTGCAAAAAGGCGATTTAGCGCGCTTGTTGGTTACTTGTGATGCCTTGATTTTAAGGAAATTTTGAATATTTGTGAAGACATTTTGTTTTCGAAGACTTCAAATTTCAAACAGCTTCTTTTTTTTTCCCTTTGGTTTGTTTTTTCCGTCGATCTTGTCCGTGCTGAGCACCAATGCTACCGAGGTGCCAGGAAGGCAGCTCTCCCACACCTGGACCCTACCTATCGACCCATCAACTCATGAACCGGGGACCAACGGCTTTACTTCCCATCCGAAGGAAGGCGTGATCAGAGATGTTATGCCTCAGAACATCCCGACGGCGCCGACTGGGATTGAACCCAGGCCTGCTGGGGTGAGAGGTAATCACGCTTACCACTACACCACCGGCGCCGTTTAAACAGCTTCTTGGAAATGGTAATGTTGAGCAAAAGCGTAGTCAAGTTTAAACGAATACTGTGAAAAATCTAGGACAAAGTAATGAAGCTTCAAAAACAGAGAAATCAGTATTGAAACATAATTTCATAGTAGGGGAAACGCTCCTATAGTAGCGGTACGTTATAAGCGTTAGGTTCCTATAGTTGTGCATGGAGACTCAATACACAACTATATGAACCTAACGCTTCTAACGTACCGCAACTATAGGAGCGTTTACCCTATTTGAATCTTGGAAATTTTGTTGAAGTTAGCAATATTTAATTTATGCTCAATATGGAATATCTTAAAAATTGTTAATGTACATTGATTTCAAAAATTGAATACATCCTGATTTTGAAAATATGTGAAAAGCCAAAATCTGTTTTCTCAGGCATATGATTTATTTTTAGTTATAATATTCTTTTTTAAACTTTATTAGAGAGATTTTTAGCCGTTGGCTACTTCATCTCTATAAAATGGGAGGCCCCATAGGGGAGTTCTGCCAGCAAATTTTTTCACGGAGTTGGCTTACAATTCACATGTACTCAAATAGAAGCAATTAAAACAGATTCCAGTAAAAAGACTAACAATACAGGCAACGAGAAAAAAACCAATCTGGCACATCAAAGTTAGGTAGGGTTTTGAAAGAGCTCGGAGCTCCACCTTAGGAGGGGTAATCCCCCGTCCGGTAGAGATGAACCGTCAGCCAAAAAAAAGTTAAAAGGACCTAAATGTTGTTGTATAACCCAGCGTCCTTGAGGAAATAAATAACTGTCGCTAAAGTGGAAGATTCACCGCCCAGTATGTCCCTAATGCTGTTGGGAAGTGCGTACTGCTCCCGTAGTTGTTGGTATTGCGGACACAGGCATAGGATGTGTTCCACCGATGCAGTGGTTCCGCTTCCACCAAAACTATGTGAGATCCTTGTATGGCCTGTCCTAAGACGAGAAACCACCTTCTGGTCCCGTAGTTTCGACATATCCGTCCACTTGCTCGTTGTTCCTTTGATTCTTCGGATGAAGAGGGATTGGGATTGGCACCACTCTGCTTCCCAGGCTTCCCACATTTTGCTGACTATCCATCGCTTTATGTCCTGTAGTGGCACTTCGTCGGTGTAACGGGGGCCAGCTGGTCCAGACCCTGCCAGGCTGTCGGCGTCGCTATTTCCTGGGATACCGCAGTGCCCAGGGATCCAGGAAAACATCGTGTTCGGAGGTGTGGCCTCCACAATATGGTCTCCGATGTAAGGGCTTGTATCACGCTGTACGAATCGGATAGCACCAGTATGGGCCGGTCTAAGGGTGTTGTAACGGCAACAAAGATCGCCGCAGCTTCGGCGGAGAAAACCGAGCATTGTGGCGGTAGGCTGCTACTTATCGGTGCTGAAATTCCGGCTACTCCAATTCCGTCCCCCGCTCCGGAAAACGATCCGTCCGTGTATATGTGGGCATGGGTTGGTAGTCCGAGCCTAGCAGTTCGGCTATTGTTCTCTTCAGCGCTGCAGAGTTATCTCCAGCCTTGAACCTGGTTTTTATCCGACTCTCTATTTTTGGTGGAGGTATGCGCCAACTTTTGTCTTCGTACCAGTGGACCTTGGCCACTGGGAGGAGCTCCGAATTGGCAGTCATGCGGAGGAGTCTGTTCCCCTCATCGAGGAAAAAGATCCTGTCATTTCCGGAGGTCATTGTGGTAAAGGCAGCGGCTTTCGTTGCGATTGCTGCGGTTATACGATGGCGGAAGGGCAGAATACCCGCTTCGATACATGCGGCATCGGCGGGCGTTGACGCAAGAAGACCGGAGACAATCCGAACGTAGGTGTTAAAAGTTGGTGCTAGTATCTGCACGAGCTTTTCGGTGGCGATGCACGTCATCTCAATACCATAAAGTAGGCGACTATCGATGACGGCTCTTGCAACCCGGAAACGAGTGTCGCGATTATTAGACCTGTGGGGGCGAGAGACGGTGCGGATCAAGTTGATCCTACTGCGGCAGTCGTTCTTGATTGCCTTAAAGTGCTGCTCGAAGTTGAGGGACCGGTCAACAAGTACCCCCAGAATACGGACCGTCTTCTTCAGTGGTATGGGCTGGCTTTGACCTAAAATAGGTGGCCCGCTGACACGGTGCCGGGATGGACACACGTGGCACCTGACGCTTTTGGTGGCCGAAAGCTGGAAACCTACCGCGCTGGCCCACCTGGCTACAGCGGAGACTGCTGCCTGGGCCTTACAATAAGTACATCGTCAGTATACACGAAAATGTAAACATTTTTCGGCAGCCCTCCGAAAACTCCGTTCTTGGCCACAAGAAAGAGGGTAACGGTGATAACTGAACCTTGTGGGACGCCCATCTCTTCTCTGAAAAGCTGGGCCCTCGTGTTGCCAGCTGCGACTCTGAAAGAACGATCGGTCAGGAAATTTTTGATGGGTCCACACAGCCCCCAGTTGACAAGCTGCTCTAAGACGAGGGGCGTCCACGTCCCGTTGAAGGCCTTCGATATATCCAGCGAGACGATCTCGATGTGGAGACCGCTATCGTTGGCACTCTTGAGGACCTCCCCTAATGTTGCAAAATAAGTTGACGTTCCGTACCCTTGACGGAACGCGTGCTGTCGATGTTCTAGCAGGTTTTCGGCTTCAAGGAAATGCTTTAGCCTCCTGTTGACCATTCGCTCCAGGACCTTGGCCATACAGCATGTCAAGGCTATTGGCCGGAACTTGCTAGTTTCACGGGTTGTTTCATTAGCTTTTGGGATGGGAATGAATAAGCTCTCTTTCCACGACGCTGGATACGAGTTGGTGAGCCAGAGCTTGTTGAAAAGCTCCAGCATCCGTAGCTGACCTGGCGTTGGTAACCTTTTGAGTAGAGGGTACCCGATTTCGTCGGGACCCGCCGACTTTCCGTTGCTGCAGCGGGGAGAGGGCATGCTGCAATTCCTGCCAGAAGAATTCCTGGTTGATGTCCGAGTTTCCAGCGTCAGAAGAAACAGAGAAACTGGCGACACGGATTTCTTGCCGGCATTGATAGTGCGACTCATGGTAGTGACGGAGAGCGTCCTCGCGGTCGGGATGTCTGATAGGAAGGCGCTTTACACGGCGATGTGGTTTAGGCCGGGCTTTAACGGCTTTCCTCGTATCTTCATTCCACCAGCGTAGCACTTTTCGCCCCGGAACGCTGCTGGTCTTTGGGATGGTTGCTGTTGCTGCTTCGTATACCACTTCTGAAAAGTCTTCAATGCTGTTCGGATTACGCTGTAGTAACAAGGACTGAAAGGCTTCACCAGTTCATAGTGCCATCGGGACCTCCGTGTTGTCATCGGGAAGTTGGCGGTCGAAATTTGAACTTTGATGGGGTAGTGGTCACTACCATAGAGATCCGTGTTCGCGCTCCACTGAGTTTTTCCGGCAAAGCAGCGGCTGACAGCAGAGACGTCGATGGCGGAAGTATGCCGCCCGTTAAAGTTCGTGGACACACCGTCATTCAGAATCACCATGTCTTCCTTCTCGAAGATATCGACCAGGGTAACACCTCGAGGGTCGGAGCGGGGGCAGCCCCAGCTTGGGTGGTGCCCATTCAGATCCCCAACCAGGATGCGCGGTTCCGGTAGTTTAGCTATGGCTTCGCTGAGTTGATCGTGCAGGTTTGGCAGCCGTCCGCATGGCAGGTATGCACATGCGACGGAGATGTTCGCCGGTGCCGCCAGCTGGACACCAAGTATGGGAAGCTCGGAGTCCATAGCGACAACCTGGAAAGGTATCGTCTTCAAAACCCCGATGGCCACGGAGTGCCGGAAGTTGTTTCCCCGTTTTGCTGTTCACGTATACTTACCGCCTAGAGAGCGGTTCATTTGGTATGTTGTCGCTTTGTTAGTTTCCTGGAGTGCGATGACCCAGGGGGGATCGTCGTGGCAAAGAAGCTCTAGATCACCAATGTGGTTCAGGAACCCGTTAATGTTCCACTGCAGGATGAAGTTTACTGGCTTGGGCAAGGCAGGAGTGGGGTACGAGCGCGCCGCGATTGTGGAGCTAGTGTCATCGCGACGGTGATCTATATCGTAGGTGTCCGATCCATCGTGATTGTCGGAGCCAGCTGACAGATTGATGTTGTATGCTGAATGAGACAGGGCCCCACCAAGGGCACGTGTAGAAGTTCCACCCACCCAGGGCAGGGATGACCCAACAGAGAGAGAAGAGGTACGTACTGGGTGGCGTACTGGGTTTTGCAGCTTCGAAGTCCTAGTTATAAATTAGTTCGGTATTTCAAATATCTGAGTCCCAAAGTCTTGTTGAACGGATACATTAGTATCTCTTATTAGCATTTTTCGAAATCTGGATTTTAAAAATCGTTTTATACTTTTTTATTTTCTTCATAACGATTTACGAGGTTTATAAATTATTATATTATCACATATGAGGAACATGATCTTCAAAAGTTGAAACTTTTTTTAGTATTATACATGTACATCGATCTGTCAAAGTATTTAACAGTTTTAACAGGTTAAAAACAACCCAGAGAACCGAGGGAATAGACAAAGTTTTCTTGCAAATGCTCAGCATTTTCCATTTTTTCCCTCAATAACACTGTTGAACTACTGAATATATCTTTGAAGAATTATTTTTCACGTTCAAATAATTATATAACGCTTTAAATGTATTTTAATACTTACTATATTAGCTTAACCCTTCTGAGCACATATTCATCTGGAGGTTGGCTGTTTTGTTATGGCTGTAAAATCCAATTCTTATCCGATTTTGATGATCTATATGAAAGCTATCTTTATCTACTTTCATTTCTTTTGCGAGCGGGAATCGGTTCCAAACAAAATACATTCATGTTCACTCTTGCTTTTTTGTGGTTAACCTCCCAAATAGCAATATATAAAAAGGAATAAGTTTAGTTTAACATAACAGACGCGAACTTCAACTCAATTAAACGTACTTTTCGTCGAGTAAAGAACTTTTCAATTTCGGAGCACTTAAGTTTACATGAAATATTTATTTACGTCTGATCCTTTATGTCAAAGATCGATTTCGTAACGTGTAAAATTAGTAATTTCTAAGTGTGTAAGGGGCGCATTTTGCATTGAGAAAATCTAGAAAAAATAGTCTAGTCCAACATTTAGATGGCATTTTACCAAAATATCAATTCCCTATGTGGATTAGACGGAAATCTTCCTTACCATGGGCATTTTACCGTCATCTCCACAATCAACGTTCTTAAGGAGACGCATCATCATTTTTAAGGAGACGCATGGTCCCCTTGCCCAGAGGGATTGACGAATGCTAGCTAGTACTGGTGGAAGAATTGTGACACATATTGACACTGGCAGCATTGCTACGCCATCATTGCCGTTTAGGGTAAACGCTCCAACGAACGGCATCTAGTGCGTAGGTGCACTCTATTATAGTCCAAAGTTACAAACCTTGAGTTATCTGAAATGTATCCAATTCATTCCACAAATCAAGCAACGATGTAAGAGCATTGTAAGCATAACTATACATTCAAAACCACCACCATCGAATCAAGCGTGCATAATCCTCCTAAGCAGCACATCGCGCGGAACGGAAAACACAGCTCACAGAATACTCCCACTCACGCTTCTAGGGACCAGGGCTAGAGTAGAGGAGGTTCAGGGAATAACCTAACCGCGTTGGATTGTGTCGGTGTCTGTATCGGAGTGCTGTTGTTGTTTTCTTTCTTTTCGCTTCAAAAGCGTGGGGTAGCTATTTTCTTTTTCTTTTATTGTTGTTGCTGCCTTTAGAGGCTTCCCACACGATTTGAACAACCAACAACTGACAGAGCCAAGATGTCTACAGAGTCTTGCTTCGCTCTATCTCTCTATGCCTGCTGAGTTGCTTCGAAGTCGAGATTCTATATCAGCAACAAAGCAACAACCAAACAACTCAAATTTGAACTCGGAACGTGGAGAGTGATGTCGTGAGTGAGAGAGAGATAGAGAGGGAGAGAGCTGTGCTACTTGGCTGGTTGGGTTGGATTGGATTGGAGTCCGCTGGCAGTTGACTTGGATGCGCTTGAACAGTTTGTTCTCGGAGTTTTCGCTGGTCAGAGGCGACTTTTTGTCCCTCCGCGCGCGCAGTGAGCAACCGCACTGAAGAAGGCAGCAAAAGAGAGAAAACGGAGGTGTAGTGAGCGGAAATCAAATAAAAATATAGGAAAAAGTGTGATTTCGAAGCGGGATTTTACGGATTTGGTAGACCGAAGGTGGTAGGATTTAGTGAAGACCGAAAGTGAAAAGTGGAAAATTTGTCTTCATCGTGATAGCGAGACGAAAATCCGACCGGATGTGCCTGGAAAAAGTGATTTTTTGCGTACTATTTTGACACGGATTGCCTAGAGAGAGTGTAGAGTGCTACTACAAGGCAGTCGAATATCAGCAGACAAAACACTACCACAGTGATAGAGGGTAGGGTGTTGGTACGTTAGGCTGGCTGGTTGGCCTGTTAGTGCCCGCGATGACGACGGTTAGCTGTATTTAGAAGCATCGTTGCGCTGGTGTGCACGTCGAGCACACCACTCTGAACGGCATGATCCCATATAGAACACTGGTCGGGAAACCGTACTCAGCGAGCTGTAGCTGTAAATGCGCGACATATTAGTGCGCGCGGGTATATTATTGTATCCGCCGTCGTTTTGGTTCTCTCTCGTACGGGGTAATGAGATGTGTTTATATAAGTACACAGAAACGCAAAAATAAATTCATTGAAATTGAAAATAATTCTAAAGTGAGGAGACAGTTTCCAACATGAATTATCATCGAGAAATTCCTTCGATTCGCTCGGCAAAAGTGCGACGACGACGACACTCGTGCGAGGAAAATAAAACAAGCAATTAATTTCGAGAGAAGGAAAAACTACTGCTAGGTAGCTCTAGCGAAGGCAAGAAATTAGTGTAAATATCAGCGACGTGATTAAAAATAAAATGCCCAGATTAATTGCCGTCGACGTCGTTCTCAACGTCGTCGTCGGCATTTGGATGCTGTCTCTGGCGACGACCACGGTGGTTCATGCGTCGTCGTCGAGCGATGGCCAGTTGACGGATTGGGACCAGGATGCTACCGGGATGGTCGCCAGTGGCGACTGTCCCCGGCTCTGTTCGTGCCTTGGAAATGTCATCGACTGTTCGGAGAAAAGCTTGCAAACGCTGTTCCCCATTCCCCTGTGGGTGGAAAATCTGTAAGTAGCAATACCCAAGTCGGAACGAGACTTCTATTAGGAATGAAATCATCACAATCGTTGGACAATTGGTAATTGTTCTGAGAAAACGTGGAACTTGAGGCTCAATTGATTCGCCTCCAAGGAGCGACGTTTGGTTTGTCTAGCTTTTAAGTTTGAGTGCTGCAAGCATTGGGTCGAGTATTTATTTTATCGCTTATCGGAAGAATGGTTCACATATGGCTTCGTTGTTGGAGCCGAGTTGTGTACTATGTGGATATGACGGCGGCGGCTGGGGTGTACGCGCACGAATAGGATTGTTGTGTATGGCTTTCGAGTATTTGTTCGAAACGCGCTCGTCCATCAATAAACACACCACAGTCAAAGCTTGTCTACTGATATATAGTCTAGTTTAGGAACAATCGTTTGATCTAGAATGTGGGTTTTTTGGGCACAGATTTGATGTTTGAATGCTAGTTGTTTATTTAGTATCATCGCTCCCAAGAGCTGTTTATGTAAGATCATTGGAAAGATTTCTACTAGGTATATGAAGAACTATCAAGTTCTTCAAAAAATAGGCTTCAAAATGCAGGGGTCATTTTTTGTCAACGACTGCAAATTATGTTGATGGTCCTCGTGGAATTCTTCACTAGATTAATTTGAAATAGCACAAATATTTCTCTTAGAATCTTGAATATTTGTTCAAGCAACTTTTCCATAGTACAGGCTATCAAAAATTTAGTCTGAGAACTAGACAAAAGTAGCCCTTTACCCGAGTCTGGCATTTTGAATATTTTTAATCTTATGAAATCGCCATGATCTATGAGCCATGCAAATTTTAACTTTATCAACTTATGTATAACCTAATGAAATAAAGCCGAAACTAATCACAAGTTTTTCTTTTGTCACTCGATGCTCGCACCAGTCGAGGGAGGGGGGATAAAAAAAAATAAAAAAAAAAAAAACATTTTAAATTTGTTTTACATTACGTCTAAACCATATATTTCAAACGCTAACATTTTTTCTTAGCCTTTGCATTAGCCTTATACTTCTTTGAAGCCGTGATTTTTGACACTAATACCACAAATGTTGACTTTATTATATACCCATTTCGCGCATAAGTTTCTGTATCCTTTCAAGCAAGAACATTGGTAATAATGTAGATGAACAGGAGCAATTGATCTTTGGGTATTGATAAATTCCGGATAAACCATCAAGCGGAATACCACAAACGTGACAGTTCTTATAAAAAACGTTCAGTTTTCGATAGTTCCTCCCTATCCAAATATAACTCAGTTTTCTCAACAATTGTGCTTGCTTCAAAAAATCTAAATAGACGTATGGATTCAGGAAGGTCTATTCAACAAAATCCAAGCGCAATATTCATAGGTAGGAGCCAAGCAGCTTGGCTGAACATAAAATCAAATTTCAACAAAAAAACCTAGTTTTGTCAATTTAAAGCTGGCTTTGTGTCAGCTTTAAAATCATCTCATATGAATTCAGAAAGGTCAATTCTATAAAATCTAAGCATAACTTTCAAAGGAAAAAAAAAACGCTTTTCGAATTACAAACCCGGTTTAACCTTCACTTATGGATTCAGCAAGGTCAATTCTATAAAATAAAAGCTTATTTTTCAAAAATATAACCCAAAATGCAATTTGGCAGAACCGAAAAACTAAATTACAATGAAAATACGTATGGATTCAGCAATTCTGTAAAATCCACGCCTATTTTTCAAAGGAAGGAGCCGAAATTCGACTTGGCTCAAAAATTGAAGAAATTCAACCCTCACGTATGGTTTCAGCAACTTTTATTCTATAAAATACAAGTCTATTTTTCAAAGATAAGAGCCAAAACTTAGTTCGACAAAACAGAAAAATCATTTTTATGAAAATACCTTCTATTGTGAATATTAACCAGGTTCGTTCTTCCGGTATTCAGCAACTTCCATTCAATAAAATCCAAGCACAAATATAAAACGATTGAACCGAAATCCAACCTGGCTTCAAACAAATCTACCATCACGAATGAACTCACAAAGGTCTATTCTATAACATCCAAGCCTATTTTTCAAAGGACAGAGCCAAAATCCATCTTGTCTGATCAAGAAACCGAAATTTCTATAAAAATAGTACTTTTGTTGATGTAAACCCAGTATTCTCAACAATTGATGTTATTCCATTTGGAAAATATAAGCTCAAAAAGTGTTAGAAAACTAGTTTGGACTCACTTCAGCAGAAAAGTTCAGACTCAGTTTTGAATCTGCTTTGAAAAGTGTCACCTCAGTTAGGAATTTCCTGAATCGTTTTTGATTTGGTCCCACTTCGAAAAAAAAAAAAAAATCAAACCAATTTTGAAAAGATTGGATTTAGCTCGGAAATTTGAATCACTGTAGAAAAGAATTGAATAATTAAGTATCATTGC
This sequence comes from Ochlerotatus camptorhynchus, assembly GCF_037179485.1. NCBI lineage: Eukaryota > Metazoa > Arthropoda > Insecta > Diptera > Culicidae > Ochlerotatus > Ochlerotatus camptorhynchus. Next base: position 1,428,010 of record NW_027040719.1, read on the forward strand.
AGCAGGTTTGTAAATTAAGAAATTTAGATCGAATGCAAAAATCTGGCGACTATGGTGGGCTAGGCCCATCGTAATAATGTCAGATAACGACCCACTGAGAATGGTTCTTGGTAGTGATCCGACTGGAACGAAGATGTGCGCAACGAATAAGGGGGATCGTTCAGATTGAAGACGGCTTACCTAGTGAGTTGCCAAAAAAGATTAGGAATGAGTTCGATAAAATCCGTTTTCAACAACTGAAACCGGCTGATTGGATTTCAAGGATCTAGCATGCCGAACCGGTCTAGTTCAAATTTATGTAAAAATTCTGTAAAAGAACAACATAATAAGATCTAGCAAAGCGAGTATCCATACCCAAATGAAATAGTGATACTCGAAAAATAAATATACACTGAAAGTTTTTTTTATTTCCCCCTTTATGATATTCCTACATTATGAAGAGGGAAAACCTCAAATTAAATTTATTGCATGGTAATTTGTTCTATGCACCCTATTTTTTATTGGGATTTTCAAGTTAAATTAAAATGCATAAATGTTTAAAAAAAAAATGAGAGGTTGTATCCAATACACGACTGTAGATTTTACGTAGGATTACGAACGGTAGTTATGATGTCACAGAAAAAGTATAGTAAATATTAAATTGTTTTCTTAACTCGTTATCAGTGAACACTTTCAATAGGTTGAAATTCGGAAGCAATTTGACTGTTTTTTTAGGTGCTCTGTCGATGTCCATGTTGTACAAGCCAATCTTGGACAAAATGTCTTGGATTTAAGCTCTTACTCTTTAGTTAACTCTTTTATTAGTCACTAGCTGAGTGTGCCCGGTCTTGCTCGGGATTCAATATTAGCTTGAGTTTATGCGCCGATTTAAAAAAAGCATGCTATATTGTACGTAGCCCCCCCCCCTATTATCTAAGGGGCTACGCCCTATGATTATCTCCTTATACCCCCACACTCGCCCCCACATGCCTAATTTGGTTCCATTTGCTTGATTAGTTCTCGAGTTATGCAGAAATTTCTGTTTCATTTGTATGGGAGCCCCCCCTTACAGAAGGGGGAGGGGTCTCGAACCATCATAAGAACCTTCCACGGCCCCAAAACCCCTGTATACAAATTTTCACGCCAATCGGTTCAGTAGTTTCCGAGTATATAAGGGTCAGACAGACAGACAGACAGAAATTCATTTTTATATATATATAGATTTGTGGTCTTGAAAAGGACCGATGGGTTGGAGATTTTGCTGGATGTTTTTGGAAATTATAGCTCTGCGGAAATGAAATGTGTATTAGGGAAAACACATCAATCACAGAATCTGAGCCTACCGAACGGTACCTACGTTTATACTTTTTGATGCAAATTTTATACCCCTTCTATTAAAAGAATTCGGCAAGGTTTTTTTTAAGCATAATGCTCTTAATAGGAGGGGCTTAAAATTTGCACCAAAAGGCATAAAGATCGGTACCGCCTGGTATCAATATTCGGCGACTGTTTTAGGGAAACCACTTTTCCCATCACGGAAACGCCTCGTTTTCTGATGACAAAATTACGCATTTACGTGCACAAAACGCACGGAATTTTTGTTTTATTCAATAGATAAAAAAGCGAATATTGATTGGAGGCATTTCTTGCTCAAATTTTTCCAATCGCGATCAATCATATAAATTCGTAATTTTTTTGCTTTTTTCTAGCGTCCTGGAGAAAACCTTACGAAGTGTCTCTGGTTTATTAACATGGTCATGTGGTATTCGGTCATTGCGAAAATTTGTATGTACCACTTTCATACTGTTATGGTGGTCCTGAAAAGGAACGTTTTGTCTTGATGGCTGAGTAAATAATGCTGAGCTATTAGGGTGTTCAACGCGGATGAGGCTGGCGAGCTGTATGTTGTTTGGAGCAATGGTGACGCGCTTGGCATAGATGACCCGCAGCGGTTCACGAAGAAATTGTTTCCGATCCAAAGCGGTGCGGCTTCTTTCTCCTTCTATGGATTCTCATGTGAGCTCTGCAGCTCGCTGCTTGCAGGCTGCCTTTCGTTGTGTACTGGAGAACAATGTTCAACGCCACACGCCGAAATCACTGCTGCTGCTGCTGCTGACACCGACGACCGGACACCACCACACACGATGAATAAATGAGCACCGTTCAGTGGGACCGGATGGAATTCGATTTTTAAATCTGTGTTAGGGAAAGCGCTTTTTGCAGGCAATCGGTGATAATTTCGATCCCCATTACAACAGTTGGACATTTGTGTATTTTTCATCTCGATAAATATAATTTACTCTATTAAAAGCTGTTTCAATATCAGCAGTGTAATGTATAGCTGACCTATTGAAAATTAATAAAGTGTTCATTTTAGCAGATTGCCCAAGCAACAATTTTGGTTTTATGAGAGTTCTGTAGACTATGATTTAGACTTGTAGAATGCTATAAATCCTCTATAAAGCTTGCAGGTTACTTGGGTGGTAGATACATTTCCAATCGTTTGGCTGTTTAGAATTAAAATCCATCTGCTATTGACAGAGTTATATGTGGGCAAAACCTGACCTCTTTTCGTAATGTGGTCGATTTTGGTTTTTTTTTTAAATTGCACCCCCAATATGTTGCCGAAATACGTAATCCGACGTCAAAAATGTTTCAGAAAAGCTAGGCCACTTTTATTCAATATAATTTAGGGGGGGTTTTATTATTTGCAACCAAGATCATAAAATAAGATCATACATTTTTTTTTTCAAATGGTGCAAACGATACCACCTTAACTCAGTAGGCTAGGGCGCAGCTACGAAGCATGTCCCTGTCTATTAATTTTTCGGGATGGAAAATTGCTCGACTTCCTTGGACATATGATGGTACAGACATAGAAAGTTCTCAATGTGGAAGTGCTTCAAAGAACACAGTTGAGTGCAGGCGAAAAGCTAATATGTTATAAGCTATAAGTTTGAAATGCCATGTAGTAGTAATACAAATGGTATTGTTAAGCAATGAATACCGTTTTTAATTTGTCGCGGATTAGTATTTGAAGTCGCCGATTTCTTTTGAAAAATCGCGGATTTTGCGGATCAAATTTTGAAAATCTGGTAACAGGACTGTATTTGAAAATTCTCTGACTTTTTTCAGGAATTTATTTTTAAATTTAGCAAAGCATCCTCTCGGGATTCTCTTTAAATTCTCCCTATAATTTATTTGGATTTCTTCTAAGATTCACGTCAGTATTCATCTCAAAATTTGTCAACAATTCTTCTTGGAATTTCTTTGTATTTCTCTATTGAAATCCTTTGAAAACTACGTACTTTGATTTCACAACTACAGACCGCACTCTTATGGGTCATCTCATGGAATCTGACCGGAGAACTGGTCAGATTTTTCTTGAAGCAACACCCACATGTGACTCATCAAATTACATGATACTTCAAAAATATGATCATTGGTGGCCATATTAAGTACCCAGTACTACGTTGGCCAGAACCGAACATATTACATATACCCCCTGAGAAGTGAAACTTGAACCTACATCCTCATGTGACACAACAAACTATATGAGAATTCAAAAGTAAGAACATTGGTGACCACATTAGATACTCAGGACCACACTGGCCATATATTTTCCGGGTGCTCCCGGGGAGTTTCGCAAATTTCCCGAAATTTTCCTGATGCCAATGGAACTTCTCTGGAGTTCTCGGAATTTCCCTTAAATTCTCTTCAGAACTACTCTGAAGTTCTCCTTAAAACCGTGAAGGTCTCCTCAGAACTACTCTGAAACTCTCCACAGAAATATTCTGAAGTTTTCATCAGAACTACTCTGAAATTCTCCTCAGAATTTCTCTGAAGTTCTCATCAGAACTACTTTGAAGTTCTAGTCAGAACTACTTTGAACTTCTCCTCAGAACTACTCTGAAGTTCTCCTCAGAACTAAGTTCTCGTCAGAACTACTCTGAGGTTCTAAAAAAAAAACTTCTCTAGATCTTCGATGAAGTTTTCAACATTTTCCTGAAATGTACGAAGTTGTCTCAGTATTCTCTTGAAGATCTTTAAACTTTCCCGCTAGTTGTGACTTCTCTCAAGATATCTTTACTCCCCCAGAAATTCTTTTAACTTCTCAATAAATTAGAGTTGTCTGGATTTCCCTAAAATTCACGGAACTTTCCTTAAGCTCCCGCAGTTTGCCTGATATTCATACCTCTTCTCCGAAGCTCTCGATATTTCCGTCAGCGTCAGTTGTAAATCTCTCAATTACCGATGGTTGCGCCGGTGTGCCTGTCAAAACTTCCGAAGAACTTCAAGATTAGGGCGTAATTGCTTTTGTAAACTAACCGGTCAATCGCCGATTTCTCGCAAATTAAAGCTCAATTTAAAAACCTATCACCACAAACAGGTAGAGGAATGATTCCCCCATCATTCGAACTATTACTACGCCAACATCTTCGGATGGATATCAACAACACGTGCCCCTCTAAGCACTGATTACAACTTAAACCAGAGCAATACCCCCTCCCCCATTGAATAACTTAGCTCACACACGATTTACGCACCATCAATACGTCCGTTATCGCTGCCGTGATGACACTCGATATGCTTATTTCCATTGGCGTAGCTAATGGGGGTGCCTAAGCTGCCTGGCTCCTTCCAAATTTGTTTGAAGATTTATATAATTTAAATTGTTGGTATTAGGCAGAGGCAGCAGACACCCTAGGCACCCCATTAGCTACGCTAATGCTTATTTCCGCCAGTGCTGGTTGAGAGGTACCTAAATACCGCTCTCAGCTTTTTTGGGGACACATCCGCCGTCGCTTTGGTGCTTTCGGAGGTCTTCTTTCGATTGTAGGTGTGCTAGATTGAGGCATTTTAGATTGTCTTAAGCTACACTTGTTCAAGCGTTGGAACTTATCAACTCGTATATTGGTACAATTTCCCGTGTCCTTAAAATCGATTTTATGTTAGGGCAAATAATTCCAGGTAAACATTTGTGTCAACGCAATTTACTAATGGATTTCTGTTTTAAAACACTCTGCCTCTCGGGGTCGCAAATTGTGTTTGGTTTACTTATCAACACACAACAAAAAACTCATATCGCCAAATTACATCACTGTTAACTGATGGATGTGTATAATTTTACGACATTATTTCACCTTTTTTTTCCCATAATGGGCTAACGTTGTCGAACGTTCGATGGTAATTGCGATAAGTTAAGACATGGCAAGATTTGCTTGTTTTCGAAAAGGTAGTCAAGACTGAACTTTTTCCAAAAAATATTCAAATTGATATGACCTCGGAGTTTCGAGGAATACAAAATTGCACATAATTTCCAACATTAACCACCGGAAAAAGAAAACTGCTAAATATTAACTTCGGTAGCAAGCCAGTTCCAAGAATTGAAACGGTCTATATCAAATAGTGCCATAAAATCATTGACAGTCAATAACAACTCCAAGAAATGAACGGTCGCTTATCTTTTGCTCTATCGATAATCACGTAAACAAACCGTTCCCTACCCGTTCATATCTTTCCATCCAATCAACCGATATGAGCATTGCGACTTTTGCCACGAACTGGGTTGATTCAAGTGGTTGGATTATCGTACGAATTATAAGAAAAGAATCGTTTTTGCTGGCGGGTGTTATAATCACACCCACTTGACTTGTGTTATACATCATTAGACAAGAAAGATGTCAAACACCGAGCAAGTGGTGGTCGATTCTTAGACGTAGACTCTCTATCGATAGAAGGCCATAAAGCAGCGAGCTTATCATCCCATCGTACACGGGCATAAACGTATTTTGAAGTGTGTTTGACGGGTAAATAGTCGTAAAAGATGTCACTAGGAGAAGGTGGGAAACACATCTGGAGTGCTCGACACAACCATATCTTCCCTGCTATGGCAAGTTGGTTGGGTCTCAACAATTTCAACACAGCATGATATGGCAAGCAATAGGGGAACACAACGAACAGGGCAATTGGTGATAAGGATGTAACAGTCAAACAATGATATAAACCGAGGTGAAAATTGAGAGGTTATACATGAGATACCATATTTATGGGCTTCCTTTGTCATGGCTGTTCTTATTCCAGACCAGGTCAAACTTCTGTCGGCTACTTTAAATTACGCAAATAGTCGCTGCCGTCAAATCAGTTGGTTAAGTGACGAACCAGCTCCTGGCTGAAAGTCACTTTAATAAAGCAAAAAACAAATGGTTGAGTATCTTCGGGGATAATAATTCGATATCATATCCGATTTTGATCTTAGGTACAGTATTCGGGGACATACTGTCCTTATTCAATCGCTGAATGCTAGTCAGACGTTGTCTGAGCCGCACATCTATGGTCGATAGATGCCTTGGTAAGGTGCTTTCGGAGATTCTGGTATTTGGTCTATGTGCATAGACAAACAGTTCCCACTGTTTGTCCGGGATTACACATTTGAAATTCAAAACCAACCATTGTATCTAATGGACTTCCGTTTCCACAAGCTACCACAACCCAGCCGGTTGCTGCCGGGTAAAAATACTCAAAAAGTGATACATCGGCAAGCATTTAAAAGGCCACTCAACAAGGCTTCAGTAATGTTTGAAGTTCCTAAATATCTAGATAAGATATCTGGATTCATGAAGAAACGTTAGATCATCCGAGGCATCGCTGAGAAGGTTATACATAATGATCGAAGTGGTCCTGAGTATGAATAAAAGATACACGGTAATCCGCATTCCTTCTCTTTTGATCACTTCCTGCATAGTTCAAGGCTTCATCAATAAAGAGGAAGAGCTTTCATTGACTCTGTCAATATGCAACTTTTAAAACTCTTTAAGGCGAATGTTTCATAGCGAAATTTGTTTTCTGTTGTATCTCTTCTAATAAAAAAGATATACCCAAATTTAGTAAAAAATGAATAAATTCGAATTAATTTTAAACGAGTTCAAAAAATAACATAACTCCAATTTTTTCAAACTATTCAGAATAACATACGCCCTTTCAAATGCCGTATAAAAACTTTTTTTTGTTTGCCCCAACCAGAGATATTAACATTTGAAAAGTGCATATTTTTAGTACAAAAACGTCAATAACTCTTGATCGGCGAAAGATATTGACAAGCTTTCTGCAGCACCTTCTAAAGATCTAAAAGTCGTTTGTAGACACCTTTGCTGAGAAATTTGAAATAAGAAAACTAGAGCAAAATAACTACTTTTTTTAGCACCACCCTAACTCAATTCAAGAAAATAGCTCTAAATCGGCCAAAAAAGTGGTTTTCAACCAAGTTGCTTTACAGTGTTCACTCAGCTGTCGACAAAAGCAGGCCACTCTCGATGTGTGCTACGCGATCGTCTGTTGTCTCGGCAGCAACCATTGTGTGGTCCTCCTCATTGTTCTTCATCAGCAGTTCTTTCGGTCGATGCGTCGTCGACTTTGGAAAGCAACCGTTTCGTGATGAGTGTGTGAGTGCTGACCACATTTTGCGTCCATTGCTGCAATGGACGCGCTCTGACCCTCGTTGGCGTACAACAATTTGCCATACAATGAAACTACTGGAAGCGGCTCCAGTTCTGATGGAGGAGGCTTTTTGGATAGCGGAAGATAAAGTGTTTATTGTGTTGTACCTTTTGACTATAGCTTTAAGATGTATTGTATAGTGACCAAGAATCCTCGGCTCTGTGAAGTTAATTCGGTTGAGCCTTATCAAATAAATTAATAAACAAAAAAAAAAAACCAGGTTGCTTTAAATTAGCTCAGCTATAACTTTGCCGAAGAATGTATACCTTAATTTATTCAAACAAAAAAGATAGATTTTTAATTTTAATGATAATAAGAACCACCCTAGAATGGGGTGCACGACGTTAGGCATACGGTCGTTAGGCATACGTACGTTAGGCATACGGACGTTAGGCATAATGTACGATAGGCATAATGGACGTTGGGCATAAAGGACGTTAGGCATAATGGACGTTAGGCATAATCTACCGGATGAATTCCAGAAGGATGATAATGGAGACCGTCTATTGATTGCTGACTTCGGTGACAATAATGAAAGAGCCTTAATTTTTGGAACTCATGAACGACGTCTTGGACAGGCAAAGTATTGGGTTACAGATGGTACGTTTGCCACAGTTCCTTGTTTGTTTTGGTAACTCGTCACTGTTCATGGAAGTATCGCTCCCTCACATCAGCAGACGGTTCCGCTAGTTTTCATTCTGATGACAACAAAATCAGAATCGTTGTATCGAAAAGTATGGCAGGAAATCCTGGAAGCAGCAGGTATGTTTTTTTGTTATTGAATGAAAAACCACAGAATTAACCATTCTTGATTTCATGAGCTGTTCTTTGGCATCATATTCTATTCAATCTTGGCTGTTTTTTTTTGTTATTGAATGAAAAATCACAGAATTCACCATTCTTTATTTCATGAGCTCTTCTTTGAGGAAAACTTTTTCTTCTTTGACTTTTGCAATATGTGTGTAAGAATATATTACAACAAATGTGTGATTTTTTTTATTTCTAGATGCGATTGATTTCAAGATATAGTTCAAGACTAAGCTGAGTTTTCATTGTAAGATTACTTAACCACTATCGCTACTAATCATGGATCTAAGTAAATATGTAGATACGTCACTTATGATATGATAAATAATGGATTCCAAACTGTGCTTATTAAATAAACTATGTTTGTTTAACTTGTATCATTTTTTATTCAACGCTAAGCCTAATTTAAGCATTGTTTACAGGTTTACAGGTTAAGCAGGTTTCTAGAGTTGCACAGCAGCAAGGTATTTTATGCCTAACGTCCATTATGCCTAACGTATATTATGCCTATCGTCCATTATGCCTAATGAATTTATGCCTAACGTCCACTATGCCTAACGTCCGTATGCCTAACATCCGTATGCCTAACGTCCGTATGCCTAACGTCCGTATGCCTAACGTATTTATGCCCAATGGGGTACACTCCCTAGAATGCATTATCATAAAAATGAGGGCCTAACTATAAGGAACAACTTTGTAGAAGAGACTTTTAGTCTAAAGTTTCAATTTCAGTCTCAAAACATATCATTCCACCTAAATCTGCATTCTGGACCACTGTGCAATGCTACCGACGCCAGGAAAGCAGCTCCACACCTGGACCCTACCTATCAACTCATCAACTCATGAACTGGGGACCAACGACTTTACTTCCCTGCCTCAGAACATCCCGGCGGCGCTGACTGGGATTGAACCCAGGCCTGCTGGGGTGAGAGGTAATCACGCTTACTACTATACCACCGGCGCCGCTTGGTAGTGATAATCGTCGCTAGAATTATTCCACAGCCGCAGACATGAGCAAGTCAGATGCGCACTCTTTTGCTTGTGGATTTGAGGCCATACCTTAAATCCCCTCATCCATCAATGTATGAGCTAGGTAAAGGAGTGTGCGTTTGATTAGTATTGTCGCATTAATTGCCGTTTGTTCAATTTTACCTCTTGTTCAATTTTTACACTGACCCTCTGGATTTTTTTGACGTAACAACTGCTCATACCGTTTATTCGGAAAATCCACATCAAAGGTGGATAATTTGAGTAGGACATCAAATTGGGAAGGCATTTCTGTCCAGCATACACCTTCTTCTTCTTCTTCGCATTTCAAGCTTATTGCATATCGCATATTAGCTTATTGCGTGCTCTCAACTTAGTGTTCTAGATGCACTTCCACAGTTATTCATTGAGAGCTTTCGATGCCTGTACCATTTTTGCATTGATATGATTGTGTGGCAAGTCCAATCATACTTCTATGCCCAGGGAAGTCGAGAAATTTTCCAACCTGAAAAAATTCCTAGACCGAACCGGGAATTGAACCCAGCCACCTCCAGCATGGTCTTGCTTTGTAGCTGCGCCTTTACCGACTGAGCTAAGGGAGGCCCCAGCATACACCTTCCGGACGTATTAAACAGGTCCAAATCTGTTCGTGAAATTCTGGCATTTGGGCATTTTGTATGGAAAATAGCAGTGTTGCGAAAATATCAAAAAATCAAATCTCACCAACGCCCAAGATCACGCTTGATTTTCGTAGACAAACATCAACAAGCAAACTACTGCGGTTGATTTTGCAAGCTGTGATATCGCAGCTCGGAATATCAAGCTAACAAAACTCACCAACTGCAAATCTCACCAAACTGTGGTGATATTGAGTTTAATGATTTTTGCTTTACACCCGAATGCAACCGAAACTTCCATAACGGCTTGTAGCGGTCCCTTTGCGTCTGCCATCGGTGAATATTAAAAAGAGATAGCAAACAATGCTTTCTCTTTCTAAGAAAACGATCTGCGATGGAATCATTATTGTCAATTCTCAGCTTGATTTTTGCACTTTGTGAATAGTCTCGCAATGTTAAAGGAGTTTGTAAAATTGTAAAAAGCTTTTCTGTTGGCTAAGCTGGAGCGACAAGGAGCATCATCGAGAATTTGTAGTTGGCTGAGATCATATTTGACTGGTCGTCAATTGTTCGTGACAATTGGATCAGCCGTTTCTGCACCTTTCATTCCTCGATGTGGGGTGCCGCAAGGGAGCAACTTGGGGCTGCTGTTATTCGCGTTGTTCTTCAATGATGTGTCCCAGGTTCTTCTGAATTGCTGCCTAAAGTTCTACGCAGACGATTTGAAAATCTACCTGGTTGTTAGGAGCACCAATGACTGCCGTCAATTGCAACAACAGCTAGATTTGTTTGTCAGTTGGTGTGCACTGAATCATCTAGCAGTCAATGTGTCCAAATGCTGTATCATATCCTTTCGAAAAACGAGAAATCCTATCCTACATGACTATACTATCGGGTTGATCATGTTAAAGACTTGGGTGTGGTACTAGATTATCAACTCACATTCAAAATGCACTATTCGGAAATAGTTGATAAAGCAAATCGTCAACTTGGATTTATTCTCAAGATAGGGAACGAATTTGATGACCCTCTGTGTTTGCGATCTCTGTATTGCTCGCTAGTTAGATCAATTCTTGAATTTGCTTCTGCCGTCTGGTCTCCGTACGATGCTGTGTGGATTTCACGAATCGAATCAGTGCAGCGAAAATTTGTGAGATGTGCTCTACGAGGCTTGCCATGGACCGACTCATTACGACTACCACCATACGAGCACCGCTGTGCGCTGCTTGGTATTGAACCGCTAGTGGATAGACGCAAGTTCAGCCAAGCTATCTTAGGAGCCAAAATTTTACGCTCCGAAATAGACTGCCCTGCATTGCTGAGCCAGCTCAATATCTACGCCCCTCAACGAGTGCTGCGATCTAGACAGCTATTGCGCCAGCCAACGAGACGAACACAGTACGGATCCAACAATTGCATCGATTCGATAAGTCGAAGACTCCAAGACAATTTCAGTTTGTTTGACTTCAATATCTCTACCAACGTCTTTCGAAACCGCCTGCGGAATCGATCAGAATGATTTTGTTTTTTCTGTACAACGTATTAAAGTTTTTTTTTAAGTTTAGTTTTATTCATTAAGACCACGATGTCAGATGGATTTATACAATAAATACAAATAAATAAAAATACAAAATCAATATCAAGCATGATATTTTGTTCCAATATCACGCGTTATATTGCGAGCGCATGAGAGCGGAAAAATATCAATTGATTTCTGATTTTGCCAACACTGGAAAATAGTAAATTTTCATGGACTTCTACGGCAAATAGCTCACCAATACTGACAGAAGTCACCAATCTTTCAACCCCCAATAGATGAGTGAGTAAAATTTTCATCGATTTTCTTCAAAATGTGCATTTAAGTCTATGAGTATACTTGAAGGCTGAGTAAATTTTTTGTTGGTTTCTGTCATATTTGAGAAAAATCGAGGAAAATGTGCTGCCTTCAAACGCAAACCCAACTATTCCATTCTGGATGTCACGAAAAAAACTGCACCTGACAAAGAGCTTCGTTCAGAAAGCCAAGAAACGAGCAGGACTACGTTCATTCATGGTTCAGAAAGCACCAAACAGAATAAAACAACTAGAACGCGGGCACGTAAGCTGTACACACAAATGTGAACCATACTGCTGTATCATGGACGTAAAAGCGGATTTCAAACAAATTCCGTCAAAACCAGTATGTGACTGCGAAAGACAAGTTCGATGTTTCAGAGTCCCTCAGAAAACAGCAAGTGTCGAAGTTCGCCAAGAAATTCATGATTTGGCAGGCGATTTGTTCGTGCGGAAAACGGAGCAAGCCTTTCGTAACAACTACAACCGTAAATGGCCAAGTCTACATGAATGAGTGCCTGAAGAAACGACTGCTTCCGTTTCTCAAATCATACAACGTTCCTACAATTTTTTGGCCGGATCTAGCCTCTTGTCACTACCCCAAGGAAGATCTGGAGTGGTACTAGACGAATGGGATTAGTTTCGTGCCGAAGGATCTCAATCCCCCAAACACACGGGAGTTGCGGCGGATCGAAAGATACTGGGCTATAATGAAGCACGAACTCCGTAAGCACCCTAAAGTTGTCACTACGGAGCAGGAAATGTTGAAATTATGGTTGAAAGCAGAAAAAATCTCCATTCAATCGTTGTACAAAATCTTATGGGTGGAATTAAGAAGAAAGTTCCGGCATTTGGATTTGGTGAAGAAATAGAGTGAAATAAAGATACGTAAACCAAGCTTGTTTATATTCCCTGAAAATTTCATGACAATCGGTTGAGAGACTTATTTTTGGCGAGTACTTCTAAGGGATGCAATTGAACTGTCTTTAATTTTTAAAGTTCGAATCTGGTATTGGATTTTCTGAACAATGCTCAATTTCATCAATACTAGATGAATCCCCTTTTAATCCCAAACAACTTCATCATGTTCGACTTCTGCATATTCATATTACTCGGTGATTTTCTTAATCCATTTGAAATTCATTTATTCAGCGGAAATCTCACTCATGACTAACAAATTAACCGCCTACTTGCGTCAAAACCGAAATGTCAGATCACAGCACCTGACTAATGAATTATTCGCCAGAACTTGCCCTAATTAGCAGCCCCTCACGCTCACGGTGTAACTGACTATCAAATGTGAAAAAGAAAATCAACGACAATTTCCTATTGCTAATCCGCATATGCAAGTGGAATTGTTCTCACCTTTACCTACCTGGTTAGCACCGTCATCGCATTGGGATTGTGCTAAAATATTCCTCCCTAGTAATAATTCTCACTTTCCGTGCATTCATAACAAGATGTGCTGTGCTAACCTGTCCCGTGAGCTCGAGTGTCGTGTATAGATTATTAATTAGCAGCGCGATAGGAAATACGTGTGTGGATTCCTCTGCGGCCATGTGTACGGCTAGGGTGCGTCATTTTGAGGCCACCCTCGAGCTTAATTCAAAAAGAAGTGCAAAAATTGGTAAAGTTTGATCATGGTTTAGAGACCGCTCAAATGATTCTAGTTTGTATGGAAATTTTAACGAATTACTATGGGAAAACTTTTATTCTAGGTGTCCACGCAAATTTATATGACAATGACCAACCTTCATCGATATATTCCATTTTTAGCATAAACTCATATTTTGACGTTATGAATCAAACTAGAGGGTGGTCTATAATAAATCTAACACTTTTTTTTCGAAATGAAGCACCCTAGTGTGCACCGGGTTTTCCTTAAAGTGGCTCATCTAAAGGTCGCTGTATTCCATTTTCTTCCTCTTAGAAATGAAATCTACAATTTTAAAATAGACAACTAATGCTGTTACTGGATTCGTGTCTTGACTTGACCATTCCCACGTATAAGAAACGTATAGGAATGCACACTGCAAACACTGAATGCACATTGAATGCCAATATGTCTACTCGAATCATAATCCGGAACGTTAATTCCATTGGGCTATATAAGCTGACTCAGAGCTGCGAGTGCGATAAGAACTTAATCCCCCCCTCGGACGGCGCGGTTGGTTTGTGTGATCAATGCGTCGGGAGGAGGAAGTGCAACGACGCTGGCAGCGGTCGGATTTTTCAATAAACAAAACTTGCACTTTTATAGTCGAGGACGCACACTGCTGCCACCAGCCGGTCGTCGCTTCGCTGGTCGGTGAGTAATATCAGTAGTAGCACCTATCCCACATGTAGTCACACAATAATAACACTCGCACACACGGTTTCCGCGCTCGAGCTCATGGCAGCCAGTTTGGTGCCTCCAACTATGGCGGCGGAGGCGGTGGTGGTGGACGGATTCTATACGAGCCGCCCTAGACTGATGGACGCGGACGTGGCGAGTTGCAATTCTCGCAGCGCTTTAATCTGCTGTTACGTGATTTTTATTTTCTATTCGCGTGCACCCAGGGAAAGAAAAAGAAACCGAATGCAAATCGACATTGACGGGTTCATCTCGTGATTGGAAGATGTGATCGTTGTTAGGTTGGTCGGTGGAGGGAGGAAATCGGAAAAGTCTGCTAAAAATAATCTTTGATGTGAGTGCAGAAACTGCACATGGCATGGTTCGAAAATTTCGGACGCTTGTCGATCATTGCGAACGGGTTGGTGTATGTATAGGATTGCGAGCAGGTAAAACGAGAACGCACGGTAGTTGACGGCGTTGGTTAGTCATCAATGTTTGCTTCGTTACGAAAATAAGATGTCGAATAAAGCATATTTGTATGACAGCATTTCGCAGTCATTGGGTCGCGACCCACCCAGTTTGATAAGAAATATTTGAATACCAGGGGTCGGCTGATATTTAATTTTAAATTTTCTAAAACATGTTTTGCTTTTTTTTAATTCTTTATTAAGGAGCCACGGGCTAGTTCATCTCCGATAGATTTTGGTAAAAGTGCAACTTAGATCGCAACAAATTTCAACAAGTCTCAAAATTTAGATGAAGGTAAAATTTCAGAAAGCTTTTAAATAGCTCAGTAATTTTGAAGTTTGTACGAGTCGACAATTTGGAAGACCGCTAGGCCGAACCATTTTGGGCTGAATTGGTTATTCGGTAGAAAAATAAATACTTGAACTTAAGTTATGAAATTGTTTTGAAAACAAGTAATACTTGATTCATATACTGGCGCAGCGAAGCTCCTCCAGAGCCTTGAGGAAAATATAAAATTGTCCCTATTTCTACAAAATGCGAGTTAACTTTTTGACTTTTACATATGTATGTCCAGAATATGAATATATGAGCGATTCATAGCAAAAGGACCAATTTTCAAGATAAAAATCTACTGTAGTTGTTTCGAAATGCTGGAAAAGGTATTTTCCTTCAAATCGTGAAGATTTTCGAATGCCGATTTGTATGATTAATTGTAGCAAACAAACCAAGAAAACAAATGTGGACTTCGTGGTCGTGTGGTTAGCGGCGGCACCCGTGAACCAGCGTTGCCAGATTTACCTTTTTTAAACCGACTTTTTTTTAAATTGTCAAGCTGTTTATTGCCTTCTCACGCTGAACTGGGGGTAGGAGGGGGGATTTTAATCTTTATGCAGGGTGGCCAGTGAACCGGGGAAGCCGGGAATACCGGGAAATATCCGGGAATTCGAAAAGTATCCGAGAAACCGGGAAAATCCTGGGAATTCGACGAGAGAACCGGGAAAAATAAATTAACCTTATCATAGGAACAAATTTATAAACTAGAATTTCAGAATAAACCATTAATATGATGATTCTTTATAAAGTTGAAGATGAGTATTTCAAATAACAGACTATAGTGGTAATTTGTATACGATAGATGGAGAAGATGAAAGTATAGAGTTGATAGTTCCGTTAGAGTACGGCAGTGTGAAAATTGCATATAGATAGTAAATAGCGAGCTAGGACAACTTTTAAGGAAGGTACAAATCGGTTTTTTCATCTCTCTTTACCAAACTCCCCCTATGGAGAGGGATGGTGAGGGGTGTTCCCCCCCCGCCGCAATTTTCACACTGCCGTACTCTAACGGAACTATCAACTCTATACTTTCATCTCCTCCATCTATCGTATAAAAATTACCACTTTAGTCTGTCATTTGAAATTAGCATCTTCAACTATGTAAATCGTTGACTTCACGCAGAAGTAAGGGAAACGTCTCTAATTATTGGCCTATGTATCTAATATTGGGCCCATCGCTAAAAATCTGCTATTTATCAATTTTATCTAGATGAACGCGTTATTGGGACGTGGATATTTTTGGTTGCTATTGAAAATTTAGTCGATTGCTGAATTTATGTATGGGCCCAAATTAGGGACACTTAGGCCGAACATTACCTGCATTTCCCCTAATACTAAACATATAGTCAAAGGATGATTCATTTCCAAATGAATGTCTTGCTCTATTTGCTACATAATTTTTTTTTTCAGTTTCCCGTCTTATTGTTTTTAGTAATAATTCAAATTGATTTTTGTCGTTTCAATTTCAGATGTAAAGTGCATAAACATTCAAAGAAAATATTGAAGATGTTGGACTTTGGAAACAAATATTTGTAAAAACCGAAACTTAACTATTCTTTTCCGGGGTTTCGTTATACAAATCTTTCAGGATATGAATTCCAGAATTACTTGGAATTGTGCGCTGAATTATCATGAAATTGTTCTGAAATTAAGCAGCAAACACTCCGCGTAATAATTACCGTTGTATTCTTTTTGGAATTTCCTTGGAACCCCTTCTACGAATTTGATTGGAATCCTTCTTAGAATGTCCTTAAACCTATTCGGAGACTTTAATTCCTGTGAAATTCCTTTCAAAATTTTCTTTTAACTCTATTCATAGCAGCAGAAATCTGTCTAAATTTTATTTAGAATCCCCTTAGAGTATTTTAAATAATTTCTTTCAAATTATCAGCGATTTGTTTGCAACAAATTTTGTTGGAGCTCTGTGATGAATCTTTCGCACTAGGGTTGACATTATCCCCAGAACACTCTTAGGACCAGTGTTGGCAAAATCAGAAATCAATTGATATTTTTCCGCTCTCATGCGCTCGCAATATCACGCGTGATATTGGAACAAAATATCATGCTTGATATTGATTTTACAAGCTCCTTTGATACTGCGAGACTATTCACATCGTGCAAAAATCAAGCTAAGAGTTTAATCGACACAAAAATGATTCCATTGCACATAGTTTTCTTAGAAAGAGAAAGCATAGTTTGCTATCTTTTTTTAATCTTCACCGATGGCAGACGCGAAGGGACTGCTACAAGCCGTTATGGTAGTTTCGGTTGCATTCGGCTGTAAAGCAAAAATCATTAAACTCAATTTCACCACAGTTTGGTGAGATTTGCAGTTGGTGAGTTTTGTTAGCTTGATTCTGAGCTGCGATATCACAGCTTGCAAAATCAACCGCAGTTGTTTGCTTGTGGATTTTTGTCTACGAAAATCAAGTGTGATCTTGGGCGTTGGAGAGATTTGATTTTTTGATATTTTCCCAACACTGCTTAGGACACTGTTTCTTGTTGAATTCTGATCATAATTCTCTTGGAATTCTTCTTAGAATTCATTTGTCATTTTTCTACAATGTGTTGAATCGGAACCTACCTAACTAATAATAACCAAAGGTTTTAGTAAAGTAAAGGAGAAAAATCTATTCAAATCTTTAATTAAGATAAATCCTTTACTTTACTAAAACCTTTGGTTATTATTAGTAAGGTAGGTTCCGATTCTACACATTGTTGTTTCATTTTTATACCTGTGATCTTGACATTTTTACCTAGGGGATGAGTACTTAAGGGGGTTAGGTTTTTGAAGTCTTTAGTGGGAATGACACTGATGAAGACTGCACATTGTAGTCGAAATACGTATCTGTCATGGATACCAAAATTATTTAAGTGGAATTCCCCTTTTTGCTTAAATATTCCGCTAACAACCCAATTTAATTTCTTCAACTTTTAGTACTTCGTTTCTCCTACTCAGGTCTCTTGTATTAATATATGATATTAAAAAAAAACAAAGATTATGGAGATCTAGGTCTTGAACATGTTAATGAAACCCCCATATGATATGTCTTTACGCATGACTACGTTTTTGTGGGATATACTAGGGTGCAAGTCAAAAAATTATGAAATAGTGTTAGGTTTTAAACGCTTATAGCTTAGTCATTTATTGATGAATTTGCATTCTTTTCAGACCCTTTGATTCAGAATTGATTTAAGATTTTTATTTGGTTTAAAGATTATAGTATTTTATCATTAGTAAGCTATTGAAAAATGATCTTACTTTTAGGCCGCAATTAACCAATCACGTGCTCGCTTGCTATGACTATTGAGAGAACAGAGAGAGACGACCGGTTGCAAGGTTATAAAAGAGCTTACCTGTACGTTTTGCTTCAGATCGTCTGGGGATGTGACGGTTGTCACATCGTTAGACGCCGTAAACGGCCGATGAGACAAACTTAAAATTGAGTGAGATTTCTATCAAAATAGTAGAAAGTTAGTAAAATTTTCCTCATAAATCTACTTGAAAAAAAAAGAAAAAAACACTAATTACAATGAGATGAACTAGACATAGCATCTCTGATCACGCCTTCCTTCGGAAGGGAAGTAAAGCCGTTGGTCCCCGGTACATGAGTTGATGGGTCGATATGTAGGGTCCAGGTGTGGAAGCTGTCTCCCTGGCGTCGGTAGCATTGGTGTTCAGCACGGAGAACAAGATCGACGAAAAACAAAACCAAAGAAAAAAAATGAGATGATCTCAAAATTAAGTCTTGTTATTATTTTGGCTATTATGGCTATTATTATACTTTTTTTTTAAGGACTTCTGGGCATTTTTTCAGATTTCTTTTAAGCCAACATAATCTCAGGTTTTGGAGTGAGCAGTTTTGAGGCCGATGTAGTATTTTCCTAGCTATTTTGCAAATATTTGCCTTTCATAGCGATTTGTATGGTAGTAACTATGTTTGTAGGTTAGTTTTAACTTCAATTGAAGAGTTTTCAATTTTGGTATTTTTACGGTCTTTTTGGTAGTTTTGAGCCGTCTCGGTGGTCATTTTGAGTCTACAAGATCAATTTCATTGTTTTAAGACGATCCTTTTGTCTTTTGTATTCGACATGAATAGTTAAAATTGGGAAATCTTTGACCCATTGATCAGCAAAATCTGAAAAATACCTGCCATGGATGCCAATGGAAGTTCAGTTGCCACCGTGAAAGGATTGTCAGCTTATGGACTTGAAAGAAACGTTTTTAATCTTCTGTCATATATTGAGAACGAATTTCACTCTCGTCTATTTATAGGATTAGAATTTCGGTTACTGCAGCTAATTTTCCGCTAATACAACTTATAGAAATGATTTTCGATACTTGCAACTTATAAATAATGATTTCCGACTCCTACAACTTAGGAAAGAGTTCCCAAGTTTACACAAACTTTATGACAAATGTGACATGACATGACAAATGTGAAAAACCTAGAACAATCAAATAAGTAACTAATGTGAAAAGCAAGGTGGTCACTAAATCGGGAAACTTGGAGAATCGGAAAATAATCAGAAATCGAAAATAATCAGAAATCGAAAACAATCAGGAAAACCTGGGAAACAAACCGGGAATTTGATGGGAACCTTGAAATATATATGTTTATACCCATGTTAATTAGTTTCTGTTATTAAAACGTCTAAGTCCGGTATCTCGAATATTTTAATTAATCTTTATTAATTTCTAATTAAACAATTTCCCTACCCTTGTCTAGTTTTTAACCTGGACGTTGGTGGGCCGGCCTAATCTTATGCTTCATAGTGGAGCGTTGGAGACGGTTGGTTTAGGTCCGGCATCGTTGGCTCATGCCGTGACAGAATAGCGTCATAAGCATGCGTTGAGGATTACTGAGCGTCCCCTCTCTGATGAACCATTGCATGAGAGAACCAAACTTCTAGCCTGAAGTGATGGTATCACACTTGTTACTCCTTTGTTTGAGAGCCGCGTTGTAGTACGCTTACGTATAGGCACTGGGCACAGTGCGATACTGGCGAGTTTTTCCGCAAATCACTCTTTATTTTATTTATTTTTACGCAGATAGATTTATTTGGGCTTGCAAGGGTATTATACTATTGAAATATTTCAGAAAGTGCCCAACAGTGCTCCTTCTATTTGCGTGACAAGCTTTCATTGTTGTTTTCATTGAAGCATTACTCAGGGAACAATGTTAAACACCATTTTTGTACATGGTATTGTAACTAATCTTATATGTGCTTCATTTTGATTTGGGATAAGTGTTTGAACTATGGCTCAGGATTTCCACTGTGGTGTGCTTCTATTGTGACATATCCATACGTAATTTTGTGGGACTACATAGTGGAAACGTGTGAGTGTAGTTGGAGCATATACCCTATATAATTTAAAAATCAGCTAGGAAACTAATTTCAAAGTGAAGCATTTTAGTCACTTGAAAGTGTCACCTGGGTCGATCTAAGATATAATAAATATAAATCAAAGTCAAAATTACAGCAGTTTAGGTACTTAATAAAGCATGAGCTATGAGGTAAATTAGAGATTTCAATTATTTATTAAATTAGACTAATGAGATATCATAATCATCAAATGAACTTAAATAAGAAAATTGAGACAGCCTAATGACATTAAGTAGATTAACAAAAGAGTTATGATGCGGGGGTCCGCTTAGGGAGGCAACTAGGCTTTAAAGCAACTGGCAACTAGCCTTTTCATATATTGTCTGTTTATTTTGATGGTTGCTTTAAAATATCAATTTGGTATATATGTGAAAGGATGAATCAGTGGGAGATGGATTTTCGGTTTCTTTACATTTTGCATCACAAATCTAGTACTAGGTGTCATTTCCTCAAAACGCCCCAATAACCGACCTATTCAATCCCTTCCTTTTCCCATGGCATTCAAGTGGACCGCATAGACTATTCAGCCATTACCCTTCCTTTATCATCGGCTTTGGATTGACTTGCGCTCCCATTGTCCCACCAAACGCTGCAAAATGAAAATGAAAATGAAATTAATTTCTAATTAAACTAATTTTGAACTTTTCCTTAGCATGGGATACCAAAATTCATGCCTAAGATCTAAAATAGATAGCCATGTCTCAGAGTTTAAAACATTTGTTAAGTCAAATATCGTCCAAGATTTTCCTAAATTCTCGCAAACAATTGATTCAATTTCTCCCCCTAGTTTCCTTAAGTTTAACTTTCAATGTTCCTCTGAAATCTCTTGGTAGGCCCATAAGAATTCAGAAAGTATTTTCCTTAGAATTCTGTTGAAATTCTTCTCAAAATTCCGTTGAGAGAATTTCCGGGTATTCTTATGAAGCTCTCCTTACAACTGGAAATTCCTGTAGAATCTCATGGTACGCTACTCCTATTTTGTATGGAAAAAAAATGCTCAAAATTATTTACCTTGCATTTCCAATTTGATATCCTCTCGGACAGAGCTGGAAAGCACCTCAGAGCGTTAGCAAAGCAACTTTGTGCATGTGTCCCACAACACTCGACAATCTGTGAAAAAGCGATCCACACAATGAGCGGTACACTCCGTGCGGCACAGGGAGCGAATATAATACTACAAGCGCTAATGTCTTCTTTGAATTCTTTGCAGACTTTGCTTACCACGACTGCATGCATAGGAAATGAAGAAGAGCATAACAAAGAAGAATATTGTCTTTTTGCTGGGTTTCCCATTTGCAACCCTACACTGAGTGGTGCTCTTTACGTCGGAGCCGTCAGAGCGATGGCTACACATCGAGCTTTCGTTATTTCTGAGTGTGTGTCTGTCTTCTCTTCTCCGTTGCTTTACACTTGCGCAGGGTGAAAGACAAGTAAACTTTGTGTTTGCTTGATTTTCACTTTGTTTATTTCAGAAAATCAGTACATTGCGCGCATTGAGTGATCAGATGACAACCCGGCTCTCGGATATTCCCTTGAAATTCTTAGTGATTCTCTTAGAAAAATGCTTGAAAATATCTTCGAACTCGCTTGAAATTCTGCAAACTATTTTTGGCGTATGATTACGTCTTTCGGCAACAATTGGGGGTGCAATTGAAAAAAAAAAAAACGAAATCGATCGCGTTACGAAAAGTAGTCAGGTATTGACCACTTATAACTCTGTCAATAGCGGATGGATTTTAATTCTAAACAAGCCAATCGATTGGTAATTTTTCTACAAAGCTGCTAAAATCAATACTTCATACATACAAAACTACACAAACGTCCAACTGTTGCAATGGTGATCAAAATTATCACCGATTGCCTGCAAAAAGTGGTTTCCCTAACATAGTCGCCAAATATTGATACCGATCACGTAATCCTACATCAAATCTACGGTCGAGTCTTGGATACAACCTCTTACTTTTTTTCTATCTATGTTCAGAATTAGATTCTCTGGGAATTATTATCGATATTCAATTTAAACTATTCTTACAATTCTATGATTGATTAGTTAAAATTCAAGAGAATTTCAGCTGTAGATGATCTTGAGGGGTAGGGTTGAAATTGCATCCATATCATCATTAAGTTTGTCGTAGAGTTAATTCATTTTGAATCCTGCATCGAATTCCTTTAGAAGGCTCGCTGCAATTCCTTCAGAGTTTCTTCAGAACACGCTGGAAGTCTACTAATAGTCCCGATAATAGTCTATTCAGGCCTACCCTGGAATTCACCTTTAGTTCTCCTTAACATTTTCTTGAAGTATTTCTCAAAATTACCTGAAACATCTCGTCAAACTCCTTTGGAATTGCCTTAAAATTCTTTAGAATATCCTCAACGAGAATGAATTGTAGAGGACTACAAATCTTATCAAAATTCACTAGATAATTCTCATAAGTGTTAGAGTTCTAAAATTTTATTGAAGTACAAGATTCATGATTTTTATTTTTAATCTGAGATCTTTAAAATTACGAATTTAAAAAAAAAATGGCTGGGATCGAAATCCTAAAAATTTTCACATCTTCTTAGTAATCTACGAAAAAAAAAATATTCTTAGTCCAAGATCTCAAATGTTATTTCGTAGATCTCATTTCATTTTCTCAAACTTTAATCTCACGATCTAAAGTTTCAACTATCACTTTATAACATTGGTTTTAATGACCCACGCAGGTTAATGACCTTCAAAAAATTTACATGTAACTACTTTTAAAATCCTGTCAAGTTTCATACTTCAAACAAAATATCTAAAATATGGAACCTAATTTGACAACCTGTTGCGATCTTAAACCCTAAAAAATTGTCTTAATCCTGATTTATTTTAGTTGATGTTTTACGGCGCCGGTCGTGTAGTGGTAAGCGTGACTGCCTTTCACTCCAAAGGGCCTGGGTTCAATCCCAGTCCGCGCCGTCCGGATTTTCTGAGGCATACAATTTTTGATCACGCCTTCCTTCGGCAGGGAAGTAAAGCCGTTGGTCCCCGGTCCAGTTGATGGGTCGATAGGTAGGGTTCAGGTGTGGGAGCTGCCTCCCTGGTGTCGGTTGCATTGGTAGTCAGTACGGAAAACAAGATCGACGAAAAACAAATCAAGGAAAAATAAAATGTTTGTAGTCTTTTGTAACTTTTTTTTTCTAGTGATTTTTTTTTTGCTAAAATCAACCGTGTCGGTATTCCTTTTTGTTTAACATATATTGCAGTTAATATGAAAACTAGGAAACATTTTTGGCTTAAGCCAACTCAGTAGAAACTGTGTTTGACTCCCTGCAACTTATTTGGAACAACTTTCTGCAACTGCAATTTTAAGATAAAATTATTGGCTTCTACAACGTATGAAAAACGATTTCTGGTTTCTGCCACTGCTCAAGAACGCTTTTTGAGCTTTCTACAGCTTCGATTATTGGCATCCATAGCATATTAGAATCGATTATCGGCTGCCACAACTCATAAGAATCAATTTGCGGCTTGTGCAACTTTTTAGAAACGATTTTCGACTTCTGCACCTTGCATGAAATCGCATTCAAAACAGCTCTAATTGCGCACTTATGAAACCTTTTTGCTTTGCTTCCCTTCATCAGTGCACTATGACGCACTTTACGTTCAATAAGAGCAGCTTGCCTTAGCTTGAAAGCATTCAAATTGCCACATCCGATTCTCGATATCAAAACTCAGGAAATTGTCTCATTACATAAACGTTCTGCCAGTGTACTCTCGGTAAACGGTTATTACTCATCCAACGAGTTCTACCTCGTACTTCTATTCCTCCTGCTCCTCATCCGCCTCCTCTCGTCCGGTTGGAATTTCCCGCACACCTGCCAATTATAATGAATGATGATGCATTCCACTCGTGCTTCGAATGGGTGCTATCGATAAGTCTCTGTCTATACAAGTTGAAATTCTTCCAGCCGATAAATGCCAATATCGATTACCAAATTACTCCGATCCATTTTCCAATCGATGATTTCATTCCAAATTCAAATCGAATCTGAAACCGGTGACGACGATCAATCTCTCGCTCATCGATCTACGCCGACAAACGCCGATAAAACAAATCATTCTTACCTTTCGATTAATCTTCATTTCCAGTGAGCTATCGACGAATCGGCTTGGCTACGACGCAGTGCAAGCACAGGTGGTCAACCTTAGCAAATTACAAGTTCTGTAAGTGTACAGCAATCGTTTATCGCCGTAAATCACTGTAAATCGTCTTATCTCATTTATTTTATCCCCTTCAGCAATCTCAATCACAACAACCTGGGCCGGATACCGACGTTTTGGGGTCTGAACAGCCTGCTCCGGTTACAGCTGGCTAACAATGGGATTGCGGCGATCGAAGTCGAAGCGCTGACGAAGTTGACGGGTCTTAAGTTTTTGGACCTGTCGCGGAATGACATCAAGGACATCCACTATGGATCATTTCCGGCCAAGAACAGTTTGCAGTATTTGAATTTGAACTTCAACAGGCTGTCGACGCTGGGGAAAGGCACCTTTCAGCGGCTGAAGTCGCTGAAGAGATTGTGAGTACTTTTGCTGCTTGGGATGATTGAATCCGAAATAACCATCATTTATCTATTCCAACAGGGAAATCAACAGCAACGCACTGGAAGAGGTGCAGAGTTTAACCTTCCAGAATTTGAACCAACTGAAAAGCCTCAAAATGAACAACAATCGTATCCCCAGCCTGATGGATGGCGTGTTTCACGGGTTGACGACGATCCAGACACTTGAGTTGAACAACAACAGCATCACCAGTATCCGCAAGGGTGGACTATTCAACCTGACGAGCCTTACGAATTTGGCCTTATCGAGAAATGCCATCGTCGAGATCGAACAGGATGGGTGGGAATTCGCGCCGCGTTTGCTCACATTGGACCTTTCCTACAATCGACTGGAATCGGTGGACAAGTATACGTTCGAGGAACTCTCGCAGTTGAAGACGCTCAATTTGGAAGGAAATCAAATATCGGCCATCGGCGAGGGAACGTTCAACAATACGAAGAGCTTGGAGGTGCTGTATCTGGGATTGAACAAAATTTCCTGGACCATCGAAGACATGAAGGGACCCTTCTATGGGTTGCCGAAGCTGGAGAAGCTGTATCTGAACTCGAATGAAATCAAATCCGTCAGCCGGAATGCCTTCATCGGGCTCAAGTCGTTGATGTTGTTGGAGCTGAGTCAGAACAACATTTCGTTCATTCAGAACAATGCCTTCAAGGATACGGTGCGGTTGAAGGTGGGTGGAGAATCTTTGCACTGCTTTTGACATCAGTTTTGACTGAGATATTTTGTGTGTGCGTCGTTTCAGAATCTGATAATGAATTCAACCAATCTGCTGTGCGATTGTAATCTGGTTTGGTTCTACCACTGGATCAAAGAGCGAAAGGATGTATTTCAGCTGGATGCGGAGTGCAGCTATCCAATTTGGTTACGGGGGCAGCTGATTCGGGAGCTGAGTGCTTCCAACTTTTCGTGTTGTGAGTATTTTTTGTATTTTGTGACTTGTTATCCTGTCGGTTCTTGTGGTATGAATTACTTTGGACCACCCGTGAATGACGTGACTGGTTTGTAATAAAGACAAACAACCAACCAACCATAAATGACGTAGCATATTTTTGACCAATTCTAGGACCACCTCGTAGTGTGTTTTGCTTTACCCAATAGCGGAAATCTGTGGTGCGCTATACTGCCCATAAAAGCATAACTGTCCCATATGAATAGGAAATCAAGCAAAGATGGGACAATTATGCGAGTATCGGCAGTATACTTAACAGTTACACTGGCAATACTATATTCAACGCCGCCACCTAGATATAAAAAGAGAACTATTACTGACTTGCTCTAACACGTTCAGTTTCCACTTTGTATTTCCGTTGTTAACTGAAGAAAAAAATCCACTTCAGTATTTCGTCCATTAATCCTTCGACGTTTAATTTCGTGTACCTTAAATCTATTGCCATTATTTACTGTTGTTGATTGTAATCGACAATCGAATTCATCGACTAATTTTAATGTCGATGTAATGGTTGGAATCATTAATTCACATTTTATTGTGAAGCCATCCCATTAATAAGCTTTTAAGAAAGTTGCTGGCATTCATAATTATTAAATAAGAATGTAATGAGACCTACCTTTAAACTAGTTGAATTCCAAGCATTTGCTATAATACTGCCTATAATCGCATATCAGTCCCTTGTGCATTTTCATCAATTTTGAGATAACACTATTCAGTATCAATTGGCTTTAATATGATGCGATAAAGCTAGCGACTTTGATCATGAAAAATGTGAAAACAACATCAAGGCAGTTTGCCCCATCAAGCAAAGTAATCACATATCAGTCCCACCCTTAAATTTAATCATCCAGAGGAGCAATTACAGTTCTGCTTTTCGAGTTGCCATATTTTTCGCTGATATAAAATAACATGCCAGCTTAATCGATGGGATTAACAAGTTTTGAAGTTTTTCGCGATATTTCTGAAAAAAACATGTTACTTTTAGTGCACAGTGTAAAATGCGGTTGTTTACAATCGATTCTAATGAACAACTCATTTCTGTCAAAAATCTTTATGGTTATGCTTTGATGGGCAGTTCTTCCACCGACAAACTGACATGAATGATCATACAAATTACAAAGAAATTCTTTGAAATTCTGATTAACTCACATAACTGACATCTGCCGATGGGATCGCTGCACATTTGAATCGGCCGTTATGGATTCTCGATCAAGAATTATACCCCGTTCACATTACAGAGTATATCACGTGATATACGCTGTCTTGCAATGAGCACTCATACATCTAGTTTTCACTGAAAATCCTATGTATGAGTGTTCATTGCAAGACAGCCTATATTACGTGATATAGGCTGTAATGTGAACGGGGTATTAAGTTCAAGTTTCATGTCGGTTCTGTTGATAAATTTTATAGCCTACGGACAAATATATTTTCAGCAGCATTTTCCTTGGCTTGCTGTTTTTCCCGAGGGGGACGACTCTATCTACGATGCAGGAAAGATTGTGTTTTCCTGTGGCTAGCTGCGTGCACGCTGAGTAGATAGAAAGAAGATTGACGATGATTCTGAAGATTTCCTGCAAAAAGATGATGCGCGATGCAAGTAGATGCGAGAAATGAAAGAAGATTTTTCGAAGATTGATTCGCTAGTGTGAGATTTGTTGAGCATCTAGACTTTAGATTTAGATGTGTCGCCCCCCTCGGTTTTTCCTGGTGCGACTGATATGCTTTTATGGGTAGATAATTTTAAAATATAAAATCTCCCTAATAAACCTAATCAGTCAATCACTTTAAAAATAAAAATGAAATCATGTTGAGTTAGGGGTCGGTCGGTCAATCTCAGATAAAACGGTCGTTTTTATTATGGTGTCGGTTTACTGCTGCATTAATGTACCGCGGTTGAAAAGGATTACATAGAACGTGGGACAGTAATGCGTATAACGGCAGTATAGTCATGCCAATTCTGGAATACAAACTGTATTCTTATTATACGCTAAAGCATGCACCGTGAAATAACTTGAATAAGTCTTGTTACTTCATCAAATCTTATTATCCGATAATGTTCCCGGAAATAACCCTTTTGGAGTTAATTTATCATATTTCTGGCCATGACCTACAAATTGAGTAATAAGACCTGTGAAGTCGTTAGGCTTTCCAAATTCAACTTTTATAAAACGTCCGAATTTTTTTTTAATTTAAATATGAAATCTCTGCAAATCATCCGTAGACTGATCTCATAAGCAGGGCTGGTAGCGAGTCACTTTTTTCAAGCCGTCACTAAAAAGTCTCCTTTTTTAAGGCAAAGTCACTAAAGTCACTTTTTCTTGTAATCAGTTCAACAACTATTTTCAACTTTTATTTCAAGATTGATCATCCTTCTTGAACTGTGTAGGATCTGATAGTCCAATCGATGCCTACATTTGGTTCTAATTTTCGAACAATTCGAAAGAGATTTGTGACGTTTATTCGTCTTTCTCTTACTTTTCCAGGTTTTTCCAGAACTTTAACGGATAAATTCCAGGCTTATAATAAGAAAGCTATTTTTAAATGCGATATAAATATGCTTTTCTTTTGTAAATCAAACACCACAGCAATTAACCCAAGACTTATGCCCGAAAATCGAAAACTGTCAAAACCATAGGATTTTTTGATCTAGATAAAAATGATTTGTCCAGTATAGATCAGACACGAACCAATTCATAACTTTTGCATACGGGTTCATGGCTTAGCTAAATATTTCCGACGAACACAAAGCCAGAAGTCAGTAGGGTGCTTTGGTCACAGGGTGTCTACTACCTGGAAAAACCTGGAAAACCGGGAATATACAGGGAATTTTATTTTTTCTGGGAAAACCTGGAATATTCTGGGAATTTTGGTTCCACTCAGGGAATTTTCCAATTATCACTTCATTCGTAATTCAAAAGAAGTTTTTCGTTCAGTTTCTCGAAACGTTTCTTAAGGATACTAAACTTCACAAGCATCTGACCGCTAAGACAACGTGTGCGAACGAGACAAGTTCATGCAGAGAGTCTTGTCACGCTCGCTCTTCGCTGATTTGTATGTGGAGGATCAAAATCGTCGTAAAAAGGAAACAGCCGAAAAAGAGAGACTGGCAACCGTCAAAAGAAAGCATAAGAATAAGCATGCGAGACAGCAGGTCTGAGAGCCTACATAGAATTTTTTTTGAGCTTCAGAGAGGGTCGGAGATCTACTGAGAAATTTTTTGAGCTTAAGGGTAGTTCGTAGATTGAGAACAGAACTACAAACAAATTAAAAGTTATTAACAGAAATTCATAAAGACAAAATCACAAGAGAGGTGTAGATCTTCAGATAAATGTTCAAAGAAATTTTCAAAACTTCAAGCAAGCAAAAATAATTCCAAATCAATTTGTAAAACTATAAGTGAAATTTTGCAAATCTTCATGGAAATTCGCATAACTTCAGACAAGTCCAAGAATCTACAGTGAAATATAAAGTATTTCACAGAAGTTTGGAGATCCTCGAAACATTATTCAACATCAAAAAAGTTCGTAGATCTTCAGAACAAAGCTACAGAACTTTGAAAAAAATTACAGGACTTCTGAAAAAATCACAAGAATCTCAGAAATTTTAATGGATCTTCAGTAAAAATTGCAGAACTTCAGGGAAGTTCAGCGATTCAAAAAAAAAAATTACATGGTTTCAGGAAAATTTGTTGATCTCGAGAGAGACATTTATAACTTCAAAGAATCTCAAATATTTTCAGATAAATTTTGACAACTTTAGGTAATCTTCAAGGAAATTTTCAAATCTTCAGGGTAACCCGAGATGAATTTACAAAACGTCAGAGAAGTTTGCAGATCTACTGAGAAATTTATTGAGCCTCAAGTTTTTTTTTGTAGATCTTGGGAATAGAGCTACGGAGCGTAAGACAACTATACAGAACTTTAAAGATATTTGCAGGAATTTGACAGAAAGTTTCGCAGTTTCACACAAATGTGAGATCTTCAGAAAAATTCGTTAAATGTCAGAAAAGCACCTCAATTCCAAAAACAAATCACAGCGAAGTACAAAAGTACAATATTTTGCAGAACTCCGTGGAAGTCGGAAATAGATAGATCTATGAAAATTCAGAGAAGTCCGTAGACCTTAAGAGAAGTCCGTAGACCTTAAGAGAAGTCTGTAGAACGTCAGAAAGTTCGTACGTTTTTAGAAAAATTTGCAAAACTTCAGCAAAACTCACAGATCTTCGGGAAAGTTCGCCGATCTTTAGATCAAGAATCCACAAAGAAATTTGAAGAACTTAAGAAAAGTTCGGAGATCTACTGTGAAATTTATTGAACTTCAGGGCAGTTCGTAGATCTACAGTACTTCAGAAAACTTTACAGAATTTGAAATAAATTTTAGGAACTTCAGAAAAGTTCAGAGGGCAGATCGTAAATCTACTCAAAAATAAGCAGATGTTTAAATAAATTTTCAGAATTTTACTGCGGTTCTCGGATTTTTAAAGACATTTACAGAACTTCAGGTAAGTTCGCTGATCTTTAGAGATATTTCCACAGCTTCAAAAAAATTAGAAAAAGTTCAGAATACTTCCTAAAACTTCCGGAAAGCTAAAAAAATTCTAGAAAATTCTTTAGAAAATTGTATAGATGTTCAGAGATATTTGCAGATATTCATTGAATCATGAAAATCTGCAGAGAAAATTACAGAACTTTCGATAAGTTTGTAGATTATTAGAAATTTTGTGAACATCAGAGACACTTGTTGATCTTCAAGGATCTTAAATCTTCAGGGATTCAGGAACTTTGTAGATTTTTAGGAAAATTTGCAGAACTTCTGAAGAACACACAGAACTTCAATGAAATCTGTAGAACTACCGAGACATTTGCAGATTTTCAGGAAAGATTGTTGATCTTTAAAGAAATTTTACCGGAGAACAGTCACAAAACTTCAGAGACGTCAGAAGGTTTGAAGACCTTGCAGAATTGCGTTGTTAACAGAAATTTTCAGAAATCAAGGAATCATGTATATCTAGTGAGAACTTTTCCCACTAGCTTGTCTAAAGTTGGTATCGACATCCTGGCGAAGTTTTGAAATCCATTTTCATCTTCATATCGCAGCTCTTGATGAGCCAAATGCCTGCCGGTGTTCCTCCTGAGCAACCATTTCCTACTCCACAAAGTTCACCTTTTCTTTCTCATTTTATTTAAAATAATAAAAGCAAATACGTCTGCCGAAACTAGAGCAATTTTCCAGTAATTCATGATGGAAGTATTTACTTTTGATTCCTGATACAGTTTTGTTTTGAAATCTAAATTGGCAGTTCTTTCGACAAACAGGGGGGTTCGACAAAGTGTGTCGAAAGTAAATTCGAGCAGATTGATTTCATTATGGCGGCGGTCAAAATCAGACCATCAGACCAAAATCAGATAGTCTAAACGGACCTTAAGAGATTTTAGACATGTGAAACCATGATTTATTATGTCTTGATCTTCCAAACAGAGTTGGACTCAAACATATTATCAAAATGATATTTTGTTTTTGAAAGCATATTGTTATCTAATTTTGATATATCGTTTTATCGAAATAGTATAGACAGGTTTCTTACTTTCATTTTTCATTTTCATTTTATGATGTACAAGGGGGTCAGGGGCCATGTCACCGATGTGAATATTCACACCATCCATAATACACCAGGAAAGGGGAGAGGAGTGAGCAACACAGCATCTTTACCCATGGGGGTTAAAAAAGTTCTGCGAGGTACACTTATGGTGAACCAGCGGCTCAGGGATTGTAGAAAGGAAAAGGGTTGGGTAGGTTTAAAATGCAGAATTAGATGCCGTCACGATTGAATGCGCATGTTTAAACAACGTTGATCCAGGTACCTATCATATAAATTTGCATACAATCTAGTTATGATTATTGTCAATAATACTTACATTTCGATAAAGATGATGCTGCCTACTTTACCTGTTATGTGATACTTATCATCACAGAGTCCAACCTTGAATCGCAGACCAGGTCCACTAACAAAACACTCGTTCCGAGAAGGGGTTTATGGTCTTCTTCTTCTTCTTCTTCAGGTTCGCTCACCACCCGGAATGAAGGCTCGGTGCGGTTAGTAATATCAAACAGTGTTACATGCAAACGAAAAAGAGATACAACCAGGATTAGTTTTTTAAAGTAATAGTTTCATCTGAATACCCAACTAACCATATCTCAGTGACATTGTACCACTCTGAACCCACACCTAAAGCTATTTTGTGATTATATGGTTACTTTGGTATTCAAATGAAATGTTGTGCAAGTACCAGAAGTTCAACAACGCCCAACTATGAACAGCTCAATGTTAATACCATTTACTCTTTGAATCAGCTTACACCAACATGATAATCTACTAAGAAACATCTAAGAATGTATAGAGATTAAGTTCAAAAATACAGTTTTAACTGATGGTACTTTATAAACGTCAAACTGTCCAATATTGGACCCTGCCAACACACGGCGCCTGCACGGCAATGTGGGCCGTCAGAATGGTTCATCGGTTGCGAAGTGAAGTGCTTCTTAAACTGAAGCGATACATTTCTCAATGTTTCAACGTTATCCTAACGTAAACTTAATATTATCACCCATATGCCTGTCCACGCCCGAAACCCATCCACCACACAAAATCAAATAAAAATGTTTCTGTATGGCAAACACGTCCAGACATAAACGAGAATATGGGTGTATATCTTCACTGTAACAACTACGGGTAATCATCGAAAATACTTGCATTTTACTCAGGCACTTTTGAGCAAACTGCAATCACTCTCTCATACTCGAAATGTGCCACGACCAAATTGGCACAACGACGCCCTATACGCTCTCTGACCAAAGCGCAGGGAGTATAGACAGGTTTCTTACTTGTATTTATATTCTTGAATTAAAAAAATACTACACAAATACCATGTGCCGACTTATAAGTACCAACGCCCAACAATCGAAAATAACATAAATCAATAAGTACAAAAAAGGGATTCCAGATGGATAAATAGGTAAAATAATAATGTGTATAATTTGTATACACCTGGATTTTTTTTCATCCGACCTGGAAAAACCTGGAAAACTCAGGGAATTTGATTCCTTAGATTGAGTAGACACCCTGGGTCAGAAATTTTATTGTTTTTGCTATTGTCATTCATGTCGGTTTGTCGGTGGTTTAACACTTACTTAATTTTTCACTGTAATAATGTTAAAAAAAAACCTACTTAATTTGAGTAAGTCCAAGATCTAAAAATATTCAATGCCTTTAAGTTTCGTCTTCCATGCACAAGTTTAAAGTATTGAAAATTTTCATTGTGTCAGAATTGAGGAAAACAAATGATTTATTTCAAGTTCGTAAATAACTTTAAGAAAGATTAGAGATCTCCATTGCAGTCCCATTAACTTCACAACAATTGTAGAAACTTTGGAGAAGTTCTGAGGAATGAAAGGAAATGCTAAGAATTGCAGCAACAAACTGCGGGAACATTTAAAGGGAAGTTAAAACTCTGGAAACTATGGGAAACTTACTGCAAGCTTTAAGAACCTCAAAGCGGTTCTTTTGGCATCCGAAAATTTTCAGGAACTTTTATGTAGTTCCTAGGATTTCAGAGAAATTCACAGGTGTCAAGCGAACTTGAGAAATATAGAAAACTCGAGGGGTATTGTGCAAATTTTTAAGAAGTTCTACGTTCCTCAGACAAGATAGATCTAGATATCTTTGGGGGAATTTCAGATCTTGAGAGCAGTTCCCGTAACTTTAGTCCAAACTTTTGGAGCAGTTTAAAGATCTATCATCGTAAATTTTTTAAAAAAAATCAGGATAGTTCCATTGTGTGCTGAAAAAATCGATAATTCTTAAGATGTTCCGAGAAATTCAGGGAAGTGCAGAGGCCTGCAGAAAATTTATGAAAACTTCAGAAATATTTCAGGAACCTCACAGAAGTCCAGAGAATTTCAGAAATATTTAAAGGTGTTTACGGGAATTCCAGAATTTCCAAGCAGAACCGAGATCTTCAATAGAATTTAAAGCTTTAGGGAAGCTTCGAGAACATCAAGACTGATCAGATCAAAGGGCAGTTCAAATAATTTCAAGGAAATTGTAGAAACCTTAAAAAAGTTTCGAGAAATTCAGGGCATTTCCGGAAGCTTCAGCAAAGCTCTGAGAGAATTTATTGAACGTGATCAATTATACCAACATTCGATTTCGATTTCAAGAACATAAAAAATGCGAAAATTTAGCTAAGTTGATTAGATAACAGCATCAACGAAGTTCCATTAATAAAACAAAAATGCTAGAACTTTTAGCAAGCAGCGATATTTTCAAAAAATTCCAGAAAACTTCAGGGAAAATTAGTGAGCGTTTATAATGGTTATAATACTTAAAATTGTCGAAACTTCAAGGCATATCAATTAAATTTGCGGGTTCTTAAAAAAAATATTGATGAATTCAGGACAGTCTAGAGAACTTTAAAGAAATTCAGTAATCGTTTTGCCAGTTTAAAAACACCAGGAAAGTCTAGACTATTGAAAAAGTTTTAAATTAATGTCGATAGTTTAAGGGAAGTTTCATGAACTTCAGAAAAATCTTGAGAACTTCAGTGAAAATCATAGAACTATATTAATTCTTCCGTTCTAAGTCCGTCCAGAAATTTAGAAAAGCGTAGAAAACTTCACAGAAGAACAGTGGTCTTCAGTAACATTTTGAGAACTTTATATAAATCTATGGAGCGTAAGGGGAGTTCCGCGAACTTCAGGAATATTTATGAACATTAGCAAAATGCGGAATCATTTGAAAGAAGTTTAGTAAGCTCCGAAAATTGGAGGAATTTTGGGGGTAGTTCAGTTCCATTAGTTTCAGAAAATTTATGGGAAATTGAAAGCAGTTCCCAGATTTTCAGATAACTTCAGAGACGTTAAAAAGTTAATTGAAGTCTTCGCATAAATTCA
The DNA here is from genome assembly GCF_037179485.1 of Ochlerotatus camptorhynchus. Lineage (NCBI taxonomy): Eukaryota > Metazoa > Arthropoda > Insecta > Diptera > Culicidae > Ochlerotatus > Ochlerotatus camptorhynchus. The sequence continues at coordinate 1,462,749 of NW_027040719.1, forward strand.
AAAGGTCACTGAAGCTTAAACATATTTAGGACGGTTCAATTAAATTCAGTGCAGTACAGCAAGCTTCATGAGAACTGCAAAGACTTTAGAGAAGTTTCGAGAATTTCAGAAAAAAAAACAGAGAACCAGTTCCGTTAACATGAGGGAAGTCACATAAATTTTAAAGAAGTTTAAAGAATTTCAGCGAATTTTTAAACCTTTAGAGGAGAGCCATGGTCATTAGAAATATTTAGGAAACTTTAGGAAGTGCTAAAAAGTTAAGGGAAGTTCAAGAATTTGATGAGAAGTATTGCGAGGCTCAGGCTAGTTTCTCATACAAAACAACTTCCAGGCAGTTTCATTAACTTCAGGAAAAAATGGGAACTTTCAAGTACACGGGAACAAATCCAATCTTCGAAATGAGAAAAATTACTCATGATAATATTCATGATATCATGAGCTATCTTTGCGTAATGCACCCAAGATTCCCGAAATTATGAATCATCCGAGTTGAAATCATGAACTAAGTTTATGAATTTAGCTTAAAAATAATAAAATTATGCATCAGACTGGATTCGAACCAAGAACCTTACGATCATTAAACCCATACATTGACCACTAAACTATCAGTACTTGTATAAGTTAAAAGGCAAAAGGCGTATAAGAGATATCTGTGTAGTGCGGTGAACGCGGTTTGCTAGGTAACGCTTGTAGTGGTCATGATTCCGCTGCATTATGAAATCATGAATTTCCATTTCAAAATCATGAATCATTGTTATGATTTCATGGAATGGTAAGTTTTTTTTTCATTTCATGATTTTTTATTCATGAAAATGGAATCGGAATGTTCCCCGTGTTGTTCTGAAAATCGCAGAATAGTTCATTCCATATTCAACGGAGATTTCAATGAAATATTCCTCAAAATTTTAATGAAGCTATCTTCCGAATCAGGCATGGAAAATCATTTACATTCATTTCATGCATTCATTTACAATCATTTGCCTTTAACTTTTTTCATCAACAGCATTTCACAAAATGATGTATAGAGCTTTAGTAGGTTTTGTTATTAGGTACTACTTTTGTCCATAACTCAAATCTGTATCTCTTATGCATCATGAATTAGAGTGGGTCTGTTACTGTTTTTCAGTTAATGTAAAATACATTCACTAAAAACAGTAGTGGCTTCTGTTCGCTCTGGTTCGTCATGAATAAGAGATACGGATTTGAGTTTTTAACAAAAGTTGTAGCTAAAACCTACAAAAGCTCTATACATCTTTTTGCGGAATTCTGTTGATGAAAAAAGTTAGGGGCAAATGAATGTAAATGAATGCAGGAAATGAATGTAAATGATTTTCCATACCTGCTCCGAATTCAAATTTCTTATATGTTTTCCTTGGAATTACATTGAAATCCTCCACAATAAGAAACCCTTTCGAAAGATTCTCCGAATATTCATTGAATTCATTTCAGATTTCCACATTGAAAGTCTCCTAAGAATTCATTGGCTTTTCTCCTCACAAATTCCTTGGATTTCTTCTCATAATTTGTTTGGCAAACTCTCCTGAATTTATTTTCCGAATTTCTTTGAAGATGTCCTGGAGTCATTCTCAGAATTAATTGTAATCCTCTTTTTAGTATTCTCAAAAAACAAAATCCAAGGACTTATGCTCCGCATTCGTTTTCTCCCACAAACGTTAGGGGCTGTTCATAAACTACGTAGACAGTTTTGTTGGGATTCTTGACCCTCCCCCTCCCCTGCGTAGACAATTGTCCATACAAAAATTTAAAAATTTGTATGGGCCGTGGATAATCGTCACCCCCACCCCCCAAAATGTCTACGTAGTTTATGAACAGCCCCTTATGAAATTATCTCCAGATTGCCCTTGGAATTTTCTTTCGAAGTTCACAGGAGTTGTGCTCTTCAGAAATTCCTGAGAGTATTCATTTTAATTTACTTTAATTCAATGCAGGATTTCTTGAATTTCTACTCAAAACTATCAGGCTTCCCATGCAATCTAAAATTCCTCAGAAATACCTTGAACGCAGATTACATTTAATGTTTTTTGAAAAAAAAATCCCCTCAAATGAGGTCCTTATAAATTATAATAAAAATTTCATGAGCCTTTAAAACTGTGCATGGAATTTTACTACAGATTCTTGAAAATTTCTTGAAGTATTATAGCTTTTAAGTCCAGAACTAGTTCAACTTTAAAATTTGTAGGAAATATGCATGTTCCAAAAAAAAAAAAGGAAAACATTGCAAGCCTCTGATTTTTTAAAATTTATTTGTTACTGAAGATTCCACTGTGGATCTATAAAGTTGAAAGTGTGAATGGAAATAACAAGACACATTAAATACTTGTATTTTAAAATTCATTCTTTTCCTTAAAATATTCTTATAAAGCAAATTATTGAAATGTCTGAGACTTCCTGGTATTTTAAGGAAAAATACAATTTCTTGAGGATTCCTGGTTTTCCAGGTTTTTACCGTTAGTAGACACCCTGACTAATACTAATAGCTGGTTTTGCCATTAACTTTTTATTGAATCTTTCGCTTTAAAGGTTCATATCGTACATAAATGTTTACGAGATACTAATTAAATAAGTCTAAAACATCAGTGTTCACTCGGCTGTCGACAAAAGCAGGCCACTCTCGATGTGTGCTACGCGATCGTCTGTTTTCTCGGCAGAAACCATTGTGTGGTCCTCAGCAGTTCTTTTGGTCGATGCGTCGTCGACTTTGGAAAGCAACCGTTTCGTGATGAGTGTGTGAGTGCTGACCACGTTTTGCGTCCATTGCTGCAATGGACGCGCTCTGACCCTCGTTGGCGTACAGCAATTTGCCATACAATGAAACTACTGGAAGCGGCTCCAGTTCTGATGGAGGAGGCTTTTTGGATAGCGGAAGATAAAGTGTTTATTGTGTTGTACCTTTTGACTATAGTTTTAAGATGTATTGTATAGTGACCAAGAATCCTCGGCTCTGTAAAGTTAATTCGGTTGAGCCTTATCAAATAAATTGATAAACAACAAAAGTCTAAAACATCAAACATCAGCGAGTCGACTACCTGGAAAACCCTGGAAAATCAGGGAACATCAGAGGATTCCTTTTTGGACCTGGAAAATCAGGGATTGTCAGGGAATTTCATTCAAAATCAGGGAAATATTTCTTTATAAAAGAAACATAGTAATAAGTATAGCTGACTTCGCTAGTTTAAAAAAAATATTACTCGTTTGAGGATGGTTTTCAATTTCAAATTTTAATAAGAGTTGCGAAGTTGTGGTTGTTCAATGCTTGATGGTGCAGTTTAGCAAGTGGAGCAAAAGTTACTCAAATAAAAGGGTATTTCGATGATTTTGAGCCCATTATATATTCAGCTCCCACTGGGTGTTGTCACATTCCTGAGTTGAACCGAGATAAAAATTCAGTTCCGTTCCGTTCAAACGTTGTTAGTTGTTGCACAATTAAGCTGCTTATGGGAATGTGCGTCCCTCCTAATTGCGTCTGACAAAATTTAACCTTTAAGTAGATTCTGCGTCTGCTCGATCCAGCTGTGTCTAACAAAAATCAACCCCTTGAGCGCATTGGAGCACTTTTGAGTAAATGGAAGAATGTTGTAAAGTTAAGCTGGGCTTAGACAAGGCAAGTCATTGATCAACTCAGTTGAATTCAATTGGCTTGAAAAGTTGAGGCTGGTTCAACTTTTTTCAATTCAAGTCAGTTAAGGGGGTATTCCCAATCTTTTGCCTTTTTTCGGCATGTTTTTCAATTAATTTTTTCCAAGGAAAATGAATAGTAATGCGCCTAACTCTTTGGGATTCTTGTTTATTGAACATTAAAGTTTACAAATAAATTTTTTTCGACATAAAAAAAGACATTATTGACGTCACAAAATGGCGGCAAACAGACCCCTGTTCGCCGCAAACGCCTGGACGGGCGAAGACTTTTCTCTGGAATGGCTTCATCTGAAACAGATTTCGTGATGAAATTAATAATCTGCATAAGATTCTCTGGAGCTTCTCCCGTTGGCAGCAAAAAATCTTGCAAATTAACAAAATGGCGGCCATATGAAAAAACAGGCGATTTTTAGCCCGCTTTTTTGCAGCTTTAAGGTGCTTCAAACAATGTTAAATGTTAATATTTTTGGCTGAAAGTAGGAGAAGCTCCAAAGAATTTAATAAGGAACAAAATGCGCAAAGATTCAAGTCAATATCTCTTATAGTTTCTGAGAAAAATCTTCGCCCGATAAAAAATGTGGTTTCGAGAAAAACGCGTTTAAAGTTTTGACTTTAGTTAAAACCATTTTGGGGGTTCTTACCATTAGCTATGCCTGGACACCGAATTCGCTGATCGGAAAACGGCTTGGGGGGATGAAAGTATATAGTCTAAAGTACAAAAAAAAGTGAAAAAAAAATTTGATTTTTTGAAAAAAAAAGATCGGGAATACCTTAAATGGCATAGTTTACACGTTCAAACCAGTTGAATTCAACTGAGTTGAACAATTGACTTGCCTTGTCTAAGCCCAGCTTTAAGAGAAGATAATGTTTTTTATCTGACTTTTAGTTCTTGTTCCTTATTGTGTTCTTAACAGCTTGATTAGTTCAGAGAAATAACTAAATGAGAATTTAGGATAGTGGTCTTGCTTGGGAGTTTTTTTTTGATAGCTTGGAGTAGCACTTTTATGATTCAAAGATACGTATACAAGCATTACTTTGACAGCATAGAGTGGCTGTATTAAGTATTCTAGGTCTTCGTTGTAAACCTGGTTAGCTCGTAAAATTAGCTTCACAGTAAAGTTTAAGTAGTGTAATGTTGCTGCTATTGCAATTTAGATGGAATTACCTTACAGACTTTTGGAGATGAAAGCGTTTGTTGTGATTCACAACACTTTTGTTCTCGATTCCATGGAAATGCCATATGAAGGGCAAATCCTATGAAGCATCAAAATAGCCATGACGAAATGTAGCAGTGAAATATTTCACCACTTTGTTCCACTGAAAAGAATTAAATCTGTATTTTGTTTCCACTTTGTTTCAAATCACAAATGACGATGGTTTAATTATTATCTATTATATGAAACTGTATAAAATGCCAAAGATTTTAAATAAAATATTCAGTAAATCAAAATACTCCGAGTAGGCACGCTGCCTCTCGGAGGCAAGAAAAATCATTACTTTTGATTGGATTCGCAATTCGAGTTCACTGTACCACCGCCGAGCAATTGGAGTCATCCTCGTTAACCGAAATAAACACAACGTAGGACCTCATCATTGGATGAATCAGCGTTGTTTTTACTATTTCCCACCGGAGGAATCCGCCCTCGAATTAGCTTTTGGTTAAGCATATTATCTGGAATAATTTTCTTAAGGAGCTGGGTCTCAAAATGTGCTCAAGACAAAACAAATATAATGGGATTAAAAACAAGTGTTTCATATGTGAAATGCAGAGTGACCAGTGAAGCGGGAAAACCGGAAAAAACTAGAATTTTAAGTCACCGGGAAAATCCCATGAATTTAGTTGACAAATCTGGAAAATTATACCTCGTCCTCTCTTCGAAAACAATAAGATTTCAAGACCCTGATCATGATTTAAGGGTTTCTTGAATCAAGACTGGTCTAGATTTTCAGGATAACTACAGTCACTTTGAAGAACTATTAAGAGAATTTTAGATTTTTTTTTTCAAAACAAATTTGAGCAGATTTTAGAATGAATTCTAGAGAGGTATTTCAGAGAATATTTTCTAGGTAGCTTTAGGAAAACCTCTAGGATTGCTTTTACTAGACCTCTTAAGAGTGAAGAGGATTCCAGGATTCTTGAAAAATACCAAGGAACGCGAATGTTGAGGGTACAGTTCCAAAATAATTAGGCGAAGATCCACACTACGAAAAAGACATGTAAATTTCAGTGCCCTGAGACCGACACTTGCAAGCGGCCCTTTTGACATAAGAATCAGTTAAAAAGGACGTGAAAATCAATTCAATCAAACGCACTTTTCGTCGAGTTGTCTATGTTTCAGTTTCAGGACACTTAATTTTACATGCCATTTTTGTTTACGTTCCATGATTTACGTCAGAGCTGAATTACGTCTCGTGTAAAAATAATAATTTCTAAGTGTGTCTATAAGGATAGTCCGGGTATAATTCCAAGCGCATTTCGAAAGGAATTCCTAGAGAGTTTTAATTAGAATTCCATACAACTTTCAGACGAATTTAGATGAGAACTCCAAGATAATTCTGAGCAAAATTTGAAAACAATTCTCGGCAGGTGAATTTTTACAAGTTTTGCCCTTGTCAATTGTTGGTCTGAGGTGAATTCCACGGCGAATTTCATGCAAATTTAAAAACAAATGAAGCTCAAGTGAATTCTTAAAAAGAGTTTGAAATACGAAGAAAGGATGAATTTTAAGAAATTTGTTTGGAGTGTTCTACAGAGAATTTATGTACTATTATAAAAAAATCAAGGGATTTCCAGAGAGAATTTCAAACTTATTTTAGAATAATTCTGGAAAGATCTCTGTGAAAGGAAATTAATCTAAAAAGGAAAGGCTTGAGAACAATCAAATAAAAGGCTTAAAGTTTTGAGCGAAATTTTCATACACAAATTGTGAAGACTTCGAACCTGTCGCAGATCCAGCAAGGGTGCTTCGGCTTAATCGCATTCAGTTTTGTGCTTAATTAAAATACCTAAACCGCGCTAATTTCCAAAATTCCGGGAGAAAACGGGACAATTGCTAATCGAGATTTGCTGGTCACCATGAAGATGAAGGAGATTTGATGAATTTATGCCCCTAGGGTATAATGAGAATCCTTCCAGTTTTTGGCAACACGAGATTCTTGTTTTTTTTTTTGCATTCTATAAAATGTATGGAACGCTTTTTTAAGGTAATTTCAAAATGTACTGGACCACTCTTCATGGGTTAGTGGTTCGTGTGGTATTTCATGAAAAATGTCCATAAAGCACTAATATATTCTGAGGAAAGTTATAGCAGATGTGGTTGTGTTGCCAAAACCGGGTAGACACCGCAACTGGATTTTTTTTTTAAATTAATGGAAAATCAGGGAATATCAGGGAATTTTGTTTTCTTCGTTGAGTCGACACCCTGAACATTTATTTGGTGTGCCATCATAACGATTACGTTTCTTCTCTTAGGTCACTTTTTAGTTACTATTTTTACAACTATTAGTCATTTAGTCTTTGGCATTTACCCAGAAGCTTGAACGCTAAGATCCTCGAATTCGGAAGTTGACCCAAAATCTATGACGTCGATTGATAAGTTTGATCGAGATTCAAATGTACTCATAAGGCCTGTGAACTTATCCCAGTTGTCACATAGGACCTCACAAGCGTAGACCCATAATAGTTAATTAGTGGGTCAAAAAAGCAGTCACCAATTGCGTTTTCAATTACATCTCATCGACCAAACTTAGAAGCAGGGGAGCAAGTGATTTTGATCGATTCTCTTCATCGACTTTCTGTTTCTGACGCTACTGTAGGGGAACTAGGGGCAAGAAGGTCACACTTGATTGTGAATTGACATTTAAGCTACATTACACGGATATCATAGCCAAAGCTAACAGGCAACTTGGATTTATCTTTAAAATCTCTGATGAGTTTCGGGATCCTACCTGTCTGACAGCTCTATACTGTTCTCTAGTGCGATCGATCTTGGAATTTGGTGTAGTAGTATGGTGTCCGTATGAAACAGTTTGGATAGCGAGGATCGAGTCTGTTCAAGGGAAATTCGTTTGTTACGCTCTTCGCGTCCTTCCTTGGACTGATCCAATGAAACTTTCACCCTACAAAGATCGTTGCCAATTCAGTGTAAGGGGTAAGAGGGCCAAAGTGAACAGGTGGGGCTCATGAATTCTCGCTCTCCAGTCAAAAAAAACTCCAATTGTTCGAAACAAATTAATTGGTAGTAGGTTCAATATCACCATTGCAATCATTAATAACCAATTAATTTGTTTCGAACTATAAGAAATCCAAAGCTAAAGCACAGTATGCAAACCTTTTTAGCGAATCATTATATTCAACCCCAAGGAAAAAAAAAATCCTCTATGCATCGAAAACATCTAGTTTAAGTATAAGTTCAAATATCTCCATGGACAAGTCCTCGATAATTCAATGGGCAGCCGCGTCTACTTTAAACATAAGCCTAAACTAAAAGATTTTCAGAACAAGTCAGTACTTTAATGATAACGGTAAAGTTTAAAATTTTTTGAAGGGGAGCTTAGATGGCTTCGGACGCATGTTCGAAAATCCACTAGGATCGCAAATCTAGACCCAGAAACCAAGTAAACCTGTTGAGAGGCTTAGATTGGTTTATTTTAATCTTGATGAATGTGGACGTCTTCCAACCAACACACATCCAGCATAATAAGTAGCTGCAACTTGATTGTGACTAAATTGAGTCACATACAATTAACGATAGCTGTTCAGTGACAAGTGTGCTGCTAGGGCTATGGCTTATTTGGAATCTAATACTATCTTCCTCATCATTTCGCGGGGTCACGGAAACTCGAATTTTCTTTAAAGGACCATGCGTTCAATGATCTATCATATTTTTCACCAGCGTATCTTGCTTTATCTAATGCATGGCTGGTTACAGCTTTTGCAGGCCTCCTGTCCCCTCTTAAATGCTACATCGTTTCTGCGTGGTCGCTGAGAGCTGTAATCCAAGTATCCTCGAACTGTTTCCCAATATCCTCTTGAACTGCCACAAACATGATTAGAGGCCAACTCGTTTAATGCCAGTGGACTCCAATTCCAAACTTGCCTCCAAAACCCTTTGGATTTCCTTTGGATATCACAGAACTTGCCTCAACAAATTTCTTTACAATAGTGGGCTTAATTGGAAACGAAATGCAATGACAATAATTATTCCTTGAAATGCAATGTGATCAATTTTCCCCTTCTCTACTCCCTCTCTTTACAGACGACTCGCCCAAACCGCACCTCATTGACGAACCGAAAACGCAACTCGGAATCCGCGGAACCAATGTCACCCTGGTGTGCACGGCAACCTCGACGGCACCGGACGTCATGACCTTCAAGTGGAAGCACGACAATCAAGAACTGCCCGATTCGGATTCCGTCGTAACCCAGCTGAACAACGACAACGGTACCGTTGGGTCCACACAACTCACCATTCCCTACATCCAAAACGGAGCGGCTGGCAAGTACCAATGCATCATAACCAACACCTACGGGGTAGTCTACTCGCAGAAGATCAAAGTCACCGTCGGAACGTATCCGCTCTTCAAAAAGGCTCCCAGCAACATTAGCGTACAAGTGGGCAAATCGGCCCGTTTGGACTGCGCAGCTGCGGGGGATCCGAAGCCGCAGATCGCTTGGGAAAAGGACGGTGGCAGCGATTTCCCAGCCGCCAAGGAGCGACGGATGCACGTCAAACCCGATGAAGATGCGTTCTTCATCATCAATGCACAGATAGTTGATATGGGAGTGTACACCTGTACGGCGGAGAATGCGGCCGGTGTGATCCGGGCTAGCGCTTCGGTACTGGTGCTTGAGTCGCCGACACTGGTGAAACCGTTGGAGTCGAAAAGTGCCGAGTTTGGGACGTCCATTGTGCTGGATTGTTCGGCATCGGGATATCCGAAACCTTCTATCCAGTGGTTCAAGGATGGAGAGCTGCTCGCGATGACCGAGAGGCATTTCGTGATAGCGGAAGGCCAATTGATGATCATCGTCAAGACGGATTTCAACGATGCCGGGGAGTACGAGTGTCAGGTGGAGAATGAGATTGGTAGCGAGAGAGGTTCGATGAAGCTTTCGGTTATTGAAGCACCGGAGCTGGTTCACGATGATATTCCCAGTACGAATACGGAGACAGTCGTCACCGGTCATGTTCTGAAGGATAGGGACATTGTGGCTATTATTCTGATTACGATCATTTGCTGCTGTATACTGACGTCTCTGATCTGGATGGTAGTGATGTACCGGATTCGGAAGCGGAACGATGACTTCGGGGCGTATCCGGACAATTTGCAAGCCAATCAGCAGAATCTGATCGTTCGCAGTGGTATCGGATCGGCTCCAGCTGGTTACTTTGAGTTCCTTATACCGATGGTTCAGAATGAGGCAACGACGAACGTAGACGATGAAGAGCAGAACCCCTCGACAAACCGTTGCTATTATACGGTGGTTCCCAAGGTTCCCCCGAAAACCCGTCGCAACGGTGCTGAATCCGACGACATGGACGATGATCTCTCTTCCAAAGATTCAGGGACTGGTGGGGATTGTGGCTCCGCTACCGGATCCACCAACGCACACCGCGGCGGCAGTCACGATGATCTCAAGTGTCTCTTCCAGAGCCTAAATCGTAAAACAGCGGAGTTGGTAGGTGCCTACCCTTACGACGAACACGATCCGGATGCGGATCCTCGAATAGAACCTCCGCCACCGATTCCACCGGTCAACGCAACCACGGCCATTTTGGTCAACACGGATCCGACCAAGATCGTGTTCAGCGATGATCTCCCGCCACCGATCATTTCCCGGATGGCCAATTCGCAGACATTTCCCACGTTTGTGCATCCGTCCTCGGCGTCTTCGAATCCATCCTCGTCTCTGGTGGCTTCCTCGATGGAAGCGACCGTATGTGGTGGTGGTGGTGGTGGTCAGCAGCAGGCCGAGCCACAGCAGCAACCTAGTCAGATACAGGTCAACAAGCTGTACCAGTTGTTGATTGAGAATCCAGCGTTGTTGGACAAACCGGCGGCGGTGATCGGTCAGAGGCGGAGCCTTTCGGTGGATGCAGGAGGGGTCCGTGGGGAGTTGGGTCATCCAGGGGGCGATGGGACCGAAGCGGTCAGCAGTGGGATTGGAACGAGCAGTAGTAGTACGCCAAATAGGGTGGAATTGGCTGATGAAAGTAGCAGAGGTAATGCTTTGGTTGTTCAGGGCAGTGAGACAGATTTGAGGGAAGCTGTGAGGTAGGGTGGTTAGGTTTTGGGTAGAAATAGGGTTCGAACATTTTGGGGAATGGGTTTGAAGTTTTGCGGGGCGAACAGCTGGTTCGTTGGGAAACTTGGAACTGAGGTGGGAGGTAACAAATTCATAACAAATCAGTGATTCAATAGGCCCGATAATTTGGCCTGTTAAATGTAAATGGTCATTACTAAACTTGAAGTGTTTTTTGGAGTTCAAATTTTTGAAAAAATACTCGGGCCTTTTTGAATGAAACCTTTTAAATCCTTTTTTATTTAAATTGTCAGGGTTTCAAATTTTGAAGTAGGTATTTTCAAGACTGAAGTTTTCATGAACAAATGAGAATGTCTAGATAGAGCTGGAATTAGGACGTAACAGCTTTTGTAAACAATGACTTCTCTCGATGTTTTCCAGAAAGTAAAGGCTCGCCCACGCAAATCAACATCAACTTCGGCTAAGGAAAAACCTCCCCTTCGAGATGGTTATGTTGGTTTGCGTGAGCATGCCTTGAATTCATATAAATCATCGAGAAAAGTTATTGTTTACAAAAGCTGTTACGCCCTATTCCCAGCTCTATCTAGAACTGTACATTTTTTTAAACGGTCTCTTAAAATCTACCTACACTGAAAACAATGAGTCACTTTTACTCATTCGTCTGTATTTCTGGTGGTCAATCAGTACATGAATAACCCACGCTTTTGAAAATTTATCCATACGGATGAGTAAAAGTTACTGACTCTCTGAGTAAGCTTCGTTGTCAGTGTATTACATTGATTATCTTAATCTCACATTCTGCAGTTTTGTCCAGAATTTTACTTTACCAGTTCAAATCAGTTTCTAGAATTCTATTGTATTGCTCTGAAAATTGTCAGTGCCCGGAAACTTCGCCTAAAATTCCAAACTAGCTCACATTTAGTCAAAAGCAACTCTCCGCGCAGCTTCTTCAAATCTTCACAAAAGAACTATCAAAACCAAATTCCGTGGCAACAGACGCGTACACAGTCCTCTACACCATCCAAAACGGAAAACAGTCAGCATTAGAACAGGATGTTAGTTTAGCGTAACACACATCTAGATTAAGTCAAACAAAGACCAGTTCCTTCTTACTACAATAGAGTTAGTGTTAGGCTTACAGACCAGACCACCCACATCCAAGTAGCCTACGTTGAGCCGAACAGGTTGCAGCAACTGCTAGTTACCTAGCAGTTCCAGCAACTACTGTGCGACCAGAGTGCGTTACTTTGAGTCTAATCGAAGACAACAAATCAAAAAGACTGGCAACTCTTCCATTTTCTCATACAAACGCTATGAGACAGGTACAATCGCGTCATCTGTCGCTCAAAGGTAAATGCTTCGAACGAATTTGATAGCAAAGATTACATCCTCAGAAGAAAGGTTTGTGTATTTGCTCATTTTTCTAAGCGTTGCTTCCACCTTCAAGCGCAGCGCTATTGTATCTGTCGCTTTGATTCTGGCAAAGTTGCCAGTCTTCTTGATATGATGTCTTCGGTATAATTCTTCTCCAAACACTCCCAATTCTTGCACTTTTAGCAATGATGGACGCAACAGGAACGGTAGCAGCAGCAAAGCTGAGCATAATGGAAGCGATTCTTCCCGGAAATAGTGGCCGTGTGCGATTTGTCGTGTTAGTTCGGGAATTTTAGCGGTCGCGTTTGTTGTGTGTGTGTGTGTGCGTGTCGTGAGTTTGATTTTTAGCTCTTGCGTGTGACCTTTAGGGTTATAAAAACAGTCGACATAGAAGTCCTGCATTGTTGCAACAAACGTAGTGTATTGTATTGTTGTTTGCAGTTAGCGAATAGGAAAAATAAGATGGCTACTTTCTTGTGGAAAGTAACCGAGAAGCAAAATGACATTTTTCATACAATAGATATTGTTTTCCGTAGAAAAAGGATAGGACGACTTTTTAGCGATATTATTGTGTAGTTATTCGGAAAATTTAACCGACCAACCGGTGATTATTAATCGATAATCGATTGACAAGTGGAGTGAATTGTGTCTTAATTTTAATGTTTCGGAAACGCAAAAGTATATTTGTAGCATTTGAAGCCGAAAGAAAAACTATTTAAAAATTATACAACTTTACGCAAAATTTGCAAACCTACGCTGATAGCCTTACGGAAAAGGACTGAGACATGATTTCGCATGTGCCTATCTATATTGCAAAGGTAGAACGGACTCGGTGTGTGATTCCTGCTTTGCGCCCAAATATACTTTTTCAAGCTTAGCAAACGAATGCATCAAATACAAAGCAATTCTAAAGATTAATCCCCCCGCCACTAAAATTGACATGCTCTTCACTAAACCCTTAGAACGTAAGCGAATGCGAATTGACACTGTGATTTTGTTTTCTTGTTTTTAGTTAGCGATGTAGCCGTAAGCTTGGTTAATTTTAGCCTTGTCCCGTGTGACGAAAATTTATTGTTATTATCATTTGCAGACAGAATGTCAGAAAAGCAGTATGATAACCATTAAAAAAAAACGAAACGGTGACGAGTACGACACAAACAAAAATCTGCGGAATTCGGCTGCTATTTGCCAGCAATCGAATTACCAGACAATGAGTAATACCAGTAATTAAGTGCCCCATGAATAAAAAAAAAGATAAATTAACTCGCATCTTATCCCCAGAGGCTTGGCTCAAACCAAAGAGATTTCCCTGCTTAAAATAATTTATCATAAATTCTACTCTGAGTCACGTACTAAGGTAAAATTGAATCATGAGGCTTTCGCTCTTGTAACCTTTCACCCATTTTTGTGTCATCGTTGGACGTCATCGTTTCAACTAGCTTAAGTTGTTTTCTAAAGAAACGGTTCCTTATTCAGAGGGAGATAATGACAAGTTGATATCCAGAAGGATTGTTTAGAAGCTATACATACAAGAAGCAAGTGCCGTAATATATGTTAAGGATTGGCTGGCTGATTCAAAGTCTTTGCCTTCTATTCACACAGTTAAAAATCACACATATGCCTTTTTGGACTTCAGCATCACTTAAACAAAAACAAAACAATCAGTATTCATAGTTTACTTAAAAAATAAACGCCCATATTCAAACAAGCAAACAGGATTAGCAGAGACTGACTGTCTCATCTCAAACCACAGCAGTACAACAGTAAGCAGTGTTTTTGTTTTAAAAATTTCTCTGTATCCAAAGTTTTCTATTATTTATTCTGTAATTTATTTCACTTAGCACATAGCAACAATCACAAAACCCAAACAGTATATGGAAATACCACAGAACAATAACTTACTCTTCGAATCAAAACTAACTAACCACAACTGTTCATTTGTGCACCCCTGTCCTCCTTTTACTATTAAAATATCTACGAATAACATTTAACATGGTTAAAACAGGACAATTTACAACCGCATGTCTGAGCGACACGTGTTTATTCGAGGAAACAAAGTTTACAAATCTTACTAACTACAAATGCAAAAAATGTAAAACAATCCTGGTCAAGGAGAAAACCTTAATGGAACTGTAAATATATTAAGGATATTTGTACAAACCGGTTACTGTGTAATAAAAATTAAAGCAAAATACATACGAAGAAACAAAGAATTGATACAAACTATACTTACAATGTCCCGTCGTTTTGGACCTGGAGCATATTGTCAGTCTAATGAAATTAATAATATTAATAAAAAATATAATTATTTAAAAATTAAATGGTTTTCGATTAATGACGATTATCCGAAATTATCAAAAGGTAAAAAATAACATCGCAGATTATTTTAGCTTCACAAGCGACATTCTCGTATTAAATTGGGTGTCCTACACTCAAAATAATCGACACGTTATAGTTCCGTGGAGTATCTCTTTTTGGTTTGCCGTCAATTTTACATGACCAAAGTAGAATCTACATGACACCACTTATATATGAGGGGAAATTCCATTTGCAACCTCTACATTTTTTAATGAAGTTTACGTAATTTTCCCATACACAGATTCTATGTGCGTTTCACGTAAACCCTAAGTGATTTTCACGTCTGAAAAAAAAATGAGTTACACTCAATATGGCGCTAGTTCAGAGGGCATATTTTCCCAAGAGAGAGGAGCCAGCTCAAATGACAGATACTTTGTTTTGGTTGTCTTCTTCTTCTTCCTTTTTGTTGAAAAAATTGTTGATGGAAAGAATCATTCAAGCGAGGTTGCGCGTTTGTCACTCGGTTTGTTGATATAGTTTTGCCGTCGGAGTGTTCAAACTTGTCGTGAACTGTATGTTGTGAGCAAGTATCTTACTGCATATTGCTTAGAGCTATCGGGTTCGTATTAAACGGGTTTGATTTTGTGGATTTTGTGAATTCTGTTGATTAGGAGGAGGTTAAAAGTAATACACAACAGGTAAAATGCGTTGTCAAGTGAAGCGTTGCGGCCGGAACAAGAAAACCCACCCGGATGTGTTGTTTCACCGGTTTCCAAACGATCCATTGCTTCAAGCACGGTGGGTTGAGTTTTGTAATGTAGGAGCTGATTTTATTGTCACAGATGCAACGTACGTAAATAATACATATGCAAATAATCATGAAACGTGAAAAATTAGAAATGATTTACTGTTTTGCAGATGCATTTTGATGCGATCTGTTATGCTAAGGCTGGCAAAAGCACCAGATTGAGCAAAACTGCAATCCCTACATTGTGTGTTTATTTGATCAATGACGATGACGAGACAAACGACGAAGACGACGGGTACCCAGCGATCCTATCGACATCCTTACCACTCTATTCCTGCCCGTCGCTTCTGGATCACACATACGTTGATTTCAAAGCAATCCCGCCGGATTTTCAATTTGATGACATTGAAAACGCGGATCAAGAAATCATTATCGCCACGGAGAATGCGTCGACAAAGTCAAAAGCAACCAAGATTAAATTTTCTGATTGTTGCAAAATGAAAAAGTAAATCAAAAGCTATGACAGGTACTTAAATATGAGTGACAAGATTTTGTTTTAATAAATATTCTACCCAACGTTATATATTCTAGATATGCAAAAAAAAAAAATGAAAAAAGGGCGATGAAATGGAAGAAAGAAGCGCTTTTGTGGAAGAACAAGTTTTCAATTTTAAAGAGAGAAGTTGATGATGCAAAGAAATTGAAAGAAAAATTTCGACCGGACCAGCTTTCTGTTGTAACAGGGAAGGTGAAACAAGTTAAGAAGTGGTCCAACGAAACTATCACGGAAGGATTGCGAATCAGATTTGCTTGCTGAGCTGGATACGAGTAATTGCTCAAACTACCATATGTAGTACTTCCTAGTGCCCGCACACTGATACGAAGAATCCAGGACGTACACTTTGGCACAGGTTATTTTAACGGATAAATTAGTGGTTCCCTATAGATTTTCTTCGTCTGGTTTATCGTATCACGAATTTTTTACCAGCTTCAACTGTGTCACTAATTTTGGAAACAGTAACGACCCTGAAACTGAAATAAAATTTCGCTAAGCCGCATAATTCAAACCATGATAGAACCTTATCATGAATGGTTAATCATCTAAACTGCAACCTTAACTGCTGAGATTTGAACTTTATGCGAACGATTTGTGGTACCCTATCTGTTATGGTTATGGTTGTATTAAAAATTATTCGCAATTAATCATTTTGTTCGACCATTTCCACAGAGATGGCGCTGTTCCGCTGGTAGGAAGTGATAAAAATCCCCATATAGAAATTGAGAGAAGTGCGAATAATTCGCTTCCGGTGCATATTCAGGTCAAAAAAAGTGAACGACAACCTAAAGAAATTAATCAGGGGCTTTGTGGTTCAATTATCTCCCGGAAATTAATGCTAAACAAGCTACAATTAAATAAAAATGATTTTTCCCCATACAATTTTACCTGCTTTACTACCAGTCCCAAGAGAGCCAAAAAAAAAAATCAAATTTGAGAGAGAAATTCTCTCTCACGAGCTAAATCTCTCAACATGCCAAGTATTTTGTTGATACTCGATTTGTGATTTCCCTTTCACAGATTACAAAATAGAGTACCTGACACTACAAAACATGTCTGGTACCTCTATATATGCATTTGCTTTAACATTTGAAGTCCCTCCTTTTTTACATACTCTGCGCAAAAGAAAGCCCCATACATAAAATTCGGCGGGAAATTCTGTGAGGGGTGAGCTATTTTGTGTGCAGAATGTGTAAAAAAGGAGGGACTTCGAATAATAATCTAAATGCATATATAGAGGTACCAGACATGTTTTGCACTGCAGTGTCCTCTGTGAACAATTATAGGAAAACAGATTGTGTGTAGTTTCCGATAGATGTCACCGCAAACAACAGCTGTGACATCTGATGGAACATGAATGCAGAAGCTTGACAAAATGATCAATTATTACGGAATTGCTACAAATACTCAGTTATCGGTTCTCATTATCTCGAAAATGCGTTTCTTGGATTTTTTAGAGCATTTGACCGTTGATGGAACACACGTCATGCATTTTGTACCCTTGTAGACTCTTTGTTAGCATACAACAGTGTGGATATGAATTTAACATTGCAGTTGAGTGGATCCACTCTGTATTTTTTTTTTAGAAATAAAGCACAGTGAAGATTTCCATAATTTCATAAAATTTTTGGTAGATCACACCGCAGAGATCATGCCACTTCTAACATTTTACAGCAACATAAGATTCAAAAGATTTCTTTGACACAGTTGTTAATTATGGGATCCCACGGAACATTTGACCTTAAACGAATAAAACATGGCGACCCATTCTGAAGCAAAACAAAGCTTGACCTAAAACCCATCAAACGACTTGGAATTAAATTGCTGACTTTATCCAGGCCTCCGGGGAAGTAGACGAAATTCAATAACAACAAACCCCATTATGCGATACATCAAATGATTCGTATTTTGATTGCGAGCTTATTGGTAGCCATAATAAGTGTCCTGAACCGAGTTGGCCACCCTCAGGTTCATTCCGCCTGCCCCAAGAGAAGTGGCCAGATTTTGAACTTGGAACTTGAACTACTCAAAACGCGTCATAACGTTTTTTGTATTAATGTATCATAACTCTTAGAAATCTACTGGAAAAAAATAATTCAAAATACTGTGTAAGATATACGGGCGTTAAAAACTGACATGTTTTTCAAAATTCGATTGTTCACTTCAATCCCTACAAGTTGTCTCTATTTCAATGGAAAATAAATCCTTTGCGTGAAAACTACTAATAACACCCTCTCCCTGCTTCACAATAAGTAACAGAAATGCCGAACGTCCAAAAACATTTGTATTCCGCACCGTCATTAACTGCCATTTCAAAAAAACTATCTTGAAAAAAAAACAATACGCAGATTTTTTTCCGATTAACAATACTTCCCCCACTTTATTGAATCAAAATTTCGGTTCGCAGTGACAGATCATGACTGGTTCGCATTGACGTTTACGCGATCGGCAGCAGAGCTAGCTGGCGCCTCTCTCTTGGATATTTTCATGCAAGTGTGAATTCAGATTATTTTAGGTGATACTTTTTTGTGGAACAATTTAATGTGGTAAGTTTAATGAATTAAACATTTACATAGAGAATAATTAAGTCTGTTTCTCTTTTAGTGTGACAGCATCATACATGGTGAAAGGTCAAATGCAGGATAGGTATTTGTATTACATGTATGTTTTCTCGTTCCCGATCCTTGTTCTGATCGAATCTAATTCCAAATTGTTTTTATTTTGCCGATGTATATATTTTATGACAAAATAAAGGCATGTGCATAAAATAATATTATCTAGATCTTTGTCTAATGCGATATCAAGATTTTTTTTTTTCTTTGGTTTGTTTTTTCCGTGGATCTTGTTTTCCGTGCTGAGCACCAAGGCTACCGACGTGCCAGGAAAGCAGTTCTCCCACATCTGGACCCTACCTATCGACCCATCAACTCATGAACCGGTGACCAACGGCTTTACTTCCCATCCGAAGGAAGGCGTGATCAGAGATGTTATGCCTCAGAACATCCCGGCGGCGCCGACTGGGATTGAACCCAGGCCTGCTGGGGTGAGAGGTAATCACGCTTACCACTACACCACCGGCGCCGTTCGATATCAAGAATGAATTTTTATAAAAATCGCACCCGCCCAGTGGCAGGCGCGTAGGCAACATGTTATACCGTGACAGCGGGCCCAAAACAGCAAAATAAACGATTTGAGCCCGGGACATGCTGCCTACTGTCAAACGCTGCTGATGGTACAGGCCTTGTCACTGGCCTTATCGCACCAGAATTAACATCATAAGAAACCACCATGAGCTGTACTGAAAGAATCACGTAACTTCTATGTGATAATCCAGTGACGTTGAAGCTTACTGAAATGAGTGCTTCCATATGAGAATCACGTAACGTCTACGTGAAAAGTGCTATGGAAAAAATCTATGTATGTTTTCGCGTAACATTAACGTGAAGATTATTTTGAGTGTAGGGAAGGCTGAATTTATGATAAGACAGAACCAGAAGGGGTTGAAACAGTTGACCACAGACAAACAGACATAATACTCACAATCACATTCATCGCAAATAATGTTTTAGTTGGGAATGTGCTTGCATTTGTCATGGTGGCGCCACTGAAGCATTGAGCAAACCACCACATTTTGAACTGGAGACACATACCACATCTGACGAACACAAAAAAAAAGTTGTTGAATATTACATCAAAACTGCTGCACATTAGTCATTCCGTTCCTAATATTACGTTGTACGATGTACACAGAATTCGAAAACAAATCATGTTGATGACTGTAATATTCTATCAACTTTTACCAGTTATTTATGTTCAATACTTCACCATGAAAATCATTGATTGATACATATTACATTGATACATCATCTACATTTAGAAAGAGCACTAATAAGTGATGCATAACCTCGTTTAAAAACTTGTTTCCAGCAAAAGAAAAAGCACAATAAACAAACAAAACAAATCACTAAAAAAAAGTCTTAGCTTCCGTGAATTTTTCCTACGGATCCGTATTTCTGCAGAATTCAATCAATTCTACGGACAATTTCGTAGAACCGACACCACTGACTTCCATCTGTTTTGTTTTTATTCAAGACAGTGACGCGTTGACAGAACAAGAGAAAAGCAACTAGTGAAAAAATTGCCTGAACGAGGGATGCTCCGGTTGCCAAACAATGCTTGGGAATGTGGATGATAGATGGTGCTAGCATAGAGGTAACTCTAAGACCAGAAGGTCCCGAAGAAAATCATTATTATTTTTGGCTCACTCAGTACCAGAACAACGGTCCCAAGCAGTCCCAAGCTATTTCACTCACCCCTGCATGTTCTGCATGAATCCACACACCCCTGATGTTATCTGTCAAACTTTCATAGCGAATCAAAACAAACATAGTGTAGTAATAGAATTTCAACTAGAATAGGGTACGTTAATCTTTTGCTTGGGACCAATAGGCTACTAAAGTGGTGAGCCAATTTAAAATCGTTAGTTTCGTATTAATTGTTGGTACTAGTGCGCATGCAAAATACGCTTAATGATATTTTTTGAAGAATTTTCTTCTAAGTGTTATGTCTGTTTGTGAGTTGACGTTTGGGGCACGACAGTCTGTTTTTATTCGTATTCTCATGCTCTACCGTCATCTTTCTCATACAACACAAACGGTAGAACAACATTTGAGCAAAAAGAAAATTATCAAATAACTATCATATGACATGTGTGATTTCGTTCTAATTCCTCAATTTGGTGTAAATTAAACCATTTCTGATCAGAAATGTTATTACTAGGACAGCGTTGCATGCTATTTTCAGAATTCACACAAGCACAACATCAACAGCTCTTATTATGAGAAAAACTAAAATACATACATTCGTGCCGGTCTTTGGCAACAGTGTCGTATGACAGAGCCTGTCATATGACATTTTAGTTTGGTACTGTAATTTGATAGCCTATTTTGCAAGTGTCGGAAGCAAAGGCAGTCGATTATCACAGAAAATGTGTCGACTACGATGACCGCTTACAAGATGGGACAGAACTTTCAAGAGTCTGTGGGAACCGGAAGAAGAATTCCACTATATAATAAAGAGAATGCGTTTGTAACTTTTCAACGTGTTTATTTCTCCATTGACTAAAACTTACTGACTCCAAACAATATGGTAACCTTTTTATGTAGGGTTGTATACAGGTGCTTACTGCTATCCAGTGTTGGCTGTGTGCATCACAAGTCTTGAACAATTGATTGACAATTGTTCACTTAGGCTGTGAACCATTTGCCGAGTTAAATTTAACTCTTAACCACGAGTTAAATTTAACTCGGCAAGTGACATTTCGAAAGATATTTTCTATGTTCGAAAATTCCTGTGCTGTCGATCGACCGGTTTTCGAGAAGAACTGGTTGTTGTCAAAATTTAACTTCTTGTCTGTCAGAAGTAACCACGCTCGGATAGCAGGGTTAATCGATAACTTTCCATCTGTCAAATTTTAACCAAAAGTTAAAATAATCTACCAAAGGGTTCAGAGCCATAGGCCACAAACGAAGTGACAGATGACTAACTGGCGATGATTTCAATTAAAATAATGTGGTTCGCTGTAATAGAATTTTATTGAAAGCTTGTGCCATCAGCCACCAGGTGAACTAGCATTTATGTTTTGATTTGTACAAAGTTGATTTTGTATGCAATGAGAGCCGTCAATTTTTGCTCCGTTTTTTCTCGACTTTTGTGAAGTTGTAATTAGATTTCGCTTATGCTCCCGCTCCAGAAATTTGTGGCATCGCGAGTGATAGTTTTTAAGTTCAGTTTATTTATGCGTTGTATGATTTTATGAGCGGTCGCTTCGTGTTTGCGTCAAGGAGCAATTGACTATATTAAACTTGAGGATTGATCCCCGTAAGGCGGGTCTATGATCGGAACTACTACACCAAACGTGACAGAGCTGCTTGCAAAGGATTCACTTGGACTGATTTGGTGAGATTGTTCCTTTTTTTTTTTACTTTTATCTATTTAAACTTAATTTCTATGAATCCGTAGCATTTGGAATCATTTGATTCGGATGAGACTTAACTTTCATCCTATGGATTTTAGACATCCTATTTTTTTAGGAGACATCCTACTAAATACGTGCCATCTACAAAGCAGGAATTGCTTTGATGATGGAAGTGTACACGCAGTACCAATATACATTTTATATCGGTACTACGTGTATGCGGGGCGTGTTGTAAGTTCATGCATTGTTTCTTCTCATTGTAGACAGCGAATAACGAATAGCGAGCAAGGGCGCTATAACCTAGGCGAATACAGCATTCCCTCCGTATAGGTTACGTCCGCACACCGCTCTCTGTTGTCCTTCGACTGAGGTCGGCTGGATCGATTGAGGGATGGCAGTGGGTTGGCGGTGCCGTCCACGCTTGTACGGAGGGAGGACTGTACGCTCGAACACAAGGGGTAAATACCTGTGTTCCATCCCAGGAGATCGGACAACCAAGGAGTGTACATTAACTTTCTTAGCTCTGTCACTCCCAACGATTTATATAGCCTATTTTCAAATCCTGCATACGGAGCGGTTGGTACGGTATGTCCCCGCTCTTTGATTACCTGTGGATTAAATGTTAACCACTGTCTATACTTATTAAGTAGACATGGTAAACATTCACTTCCACAAAAATTAACTAAACGCTACACAGTAGGCCTGGCCGCTTTATTGTTTGTTTCACATCCTTGATGTGCAGCAGGCATTAATAATGACAAGAAAAATGATAGATGTATCATTTTCCAGGATTCTTTCAAGTACTGGCTGTGTATGTGTAGACTAGACTAGACTAGACTAGACAAAGTTGATTTTGTATGCAATGATCTTTGAAAGTGTGCAAAGAGTGTATCATTTTGTCATTTTTTATGCATTTCAGTTTTGAGTAGAGTGAGAGAGATAGAACCAAATCATTCCAATACATATGGTGAAACTGCTAGTAAAATCCAGTAGTAGTGTTGCCATGCAACTGGAAAATTGCAGTAGCAGAAGAAGGTAGAAGTCATTGTTTACAAAAGCTTTTACGCCCCAATTCCAGCTCTATCTAGAATTGCCACTTTGGAGTTACACTCATAAAATAAATCACTTAACCAGTGGAAAATATTCATGTGAATTTCACATAACTTTCATATGATCCCATAATTGGAAATTGCACCACTAAATCACATGAACGTTATATGTCCAATGAAATCTATATGAATTTTCTAATCTTGCGGAAAAAATACTGGAGAACCGCGAAATACATTTAAAATGGCCAAAAACTACCAACATTTTTAAAATATCTACTTTCGAACCGCTACATCTCGAAAACGGTATGACTTAGCAGGTGATTTAGTGTACTTTCATTATATAAAGTCGAAAAAGTAATTGAACCAAGTTTTGGATATTTCTCCAAAACCTTTAGTTTAAAAAAAATCATAACTTGCAATAGATGGCATTTTTTGTCCCCTAAACCATATCAACAAATAAAAAATAGAGAAAATTCATTTTTTGAGAAAAATTGTTTTTAAGATTTTATTTGGAATTAAAAAAAAGTTAGGTAGATTTTTTTATAGTGCATATTTTTTTCAAATAGTGTCTTCTATTACCTGCAATATTGCCCAAGAAAACAAACCGATCGGGCTAACAGTTTTCGAGTAAAGTTTTTCTGGAGATAAGCTTGATATTTTTCTATAGGCCCTTTTAAAAAATAAGGCTGGATTCAAATTGGTGGTATGAAGATGCAAAATTGCATAGTCAGTCATAAGGAATTAGTCCCGGCCCATGTGTGTTGAATGGGTGTGATATCCTACGCAGGTGTGGAAGCTGCCTTCCTGCACATTCGATTGCCGTCAATTGATGGCAATCGATGTCCTTCGGTGATTGGCATTAGATTGCGGAACAGAGACCGACGTTAAATAAAGGAAAGAAGAAGTCATAAGGAACGTTTGACGATTGTAAGACCCAGAATTTCCTACGCAACAAACTACCGAAAACTAATGTCGGCTCAGAAGAAGCTGGGGTGACTGCAAAGACTTGGTACTCTCTCAATAACTGGTGCGATGAACAGCACACCGAGTATAGCACTAGATGCTCTACTTTATCTGCTTCCGTTGCATCAATTTATCCATTGAGAAGCTGAAAGGAGTGCTTTAAGGGTTCAACTAACAAAGTACTTCCTTGAAGGTGGTCTTACAGGACACCTTAGTATTTTAAAAATGTTTGATTTGATTCTCTCGTATTACAAAATGAAGACTGGATGGAGAAAAAATATAATTTCGATCGTTTATACAATGCAGCAGAATTTGATCGTAATGTTTGGGAAAGTGGGGCACCAAACATCAGACCAGGTTCAACTGTTTTTTTATACAGACGATTCAAGATTGAACAATCGTGTGGGAGCAGGGGTAACTGGTCTAGGGATAGATATCTCAATATCTATGGGCTACTGGCCAACCGTGTTCCAAGCAGAAATTCAAGCAATTCTTGAATGCTCTGTAACAGTGCAGTGTTGGGAAAATATCAAAAAATCAAAGCTCACCAACGCTCAAGATCATGCTTGATTTTCGTAGACAAAAATCAACAAGCAAAAAATGCGGTTGATTTTACAAGCTGTGATATTGCAGCTCGGAATATCAAGCTAACAAAACCACCAAACTGTGGTGAGATTGACTTTAATGATTTTTGCTTTACACCCGAATGCAACCGAAACTTCCATAACGGCTTGCTGCAGTCCCTTCGCGTCTGCCATCGGTGAAGATAAAAAAGAGATAGCAAACTATGCTTTCTCTTTCTCCGAAAACGATGTGCAATGGAATCATTTTTGTGTCGAGTCAACTCTCGGCTTGATTTTTGCACGTTGTGAATAGTCTCGCAATATCAAAGGAGCTTGCAAAATCAATATAAAGCATGATATTTTGTTCCAATATCACGCGTGATATTGCGAGCGCATTAGAGCGGAAAAATATCAATTGATTTCTGATTTTGCCAACACTGCTCTCATTCGAATATCTGCATTATGTCTAATAGTCAAGCAGCATTAAATGCTTTAAAATCAGCAACATGCAATTCAAAACTCGTATGGGAATGTGCAATGTCACTTCAGAAATTGGCCAAGTGAACCTATATTGGGTTCCTGACCCTGACCACTGTGGAATTGAAGAGAATGAAAAAAATCGACACGTTAGCCAGGCAAGGATCATCTCAGCAATTCATAGGACCAGAACTATTATGTGGAGTTTCTGCTTGTTCTCTTAAATGAAGTTCATGAATTGGAAAAAAAAAATTTGAAAGTGGAGACCAATTGGAACAACATTTCCATTGATAGGCAGTCGAAACGGTTCATAATTCCGAACATTTCATTGACTAGTAAAATTCTTGAATTATCAAAGAAAGATCTCAGTATCTATACTGGTTTGATAACAGGACATTGTCCATTTAAATATCATTTGAAGTTAATAGGAAAACTTCAAGAGGACATGTGTCGATTCTGTGGCATAGAAAAGGAATACTCTGAACACCTGCTATGCTCTTGTGCAGAAATCTTCAATAAAAGGCGTATTTTTCTGGATAAGGGGCTGGCAGAACCCTTTCGGCCGATAAAATACATCTGCCATACTGGCAGCTCTTGAGACTTTCCGTGCGTGAAATAGTCGATCGTTTCTATAGTGCACTAAAATTTTGTGAAGTGTAGCTGGCATGGGATACCATTCGTACATTTCAATATTCACAATTGGTCGAAGTCCTCCAGGTTTACCCTATCTAGACTGCTTATTATCAGCAAGTTCACGGATAGGTTCCTAACTAGGTTCTCGTCTAGACCGAGTGCCAATGCAAGTTTAAAAGGTTCCGATAAAAGCCTACGGCCTACCCCCTGTTGTTGTCGATCCAGCTCCACCATAGGAATATCAATGTGTGCTTTGATCGCTTAGAGTAGAATCTTTTGAACATCCGCTTTTCGTTGTTTAAAGTAATCGTATCTGTCAGTATGTTTAATATCTTTCCGTCAATCATCGTTTCGTAAAATTTACATTCAATTTTAATGTTTTTATCGTTGTTAGAGAACTCAAAGATCTGCATATTGTCAATTTGTTCTTTCACATTTTTGTCGATTCTTAGTACGAATTCCGCTTGTTCTTTTGCATACTCTAGTGGTCTTATTTATCGCACCGATTGTGGTGCATCGTTTTCCAATAAGACCTTTCCACATTTACTTTTCCATTCAAGGAGTCATGGTTACGGTAAAAAAATGATCGTCTACCATTTCTCTTTTGTGATCGGCTTGGTTATATACAGATTGTCCCGTGGTTCTGCCATCCCGTAAGAAAAAATCATGATAGCTATAAACAAAAATGAAGATCAACTGTTGAAATGAGAGTAACCTACGTTCACCTGCATCTGCTTGCTCAATCAATGAATTGTGATGCACAATCCTACTGATCGTATGCTTAGAAAGTTCACTCATCGTTGCAGAAGCTTTAGTTGAAGTGATTTTCATCTCGTTGTTATCAGGACGACATTCATCTTTCGTTTTCATGACCTTAACGATAAAAAAGAATCTCCACAGCTTTTTAAAACATGTATAAGATTGAGTAATTTGAAGTTCGTGTCCCTCCTTAGTCTTATGTAAGTAGCTTTACTCATTGATTCGTCCAACAATAAACTCAAAGCTCAATCGAGATTTCAATACACGCCAATACGATTTGAACTGTCGCCGTGTCCTCCTTTCGGATCTGCAGAACTATCTGGCAGGAATGAACCCAACTACTGCGGGTGCCAGACAGCGAGGCAATGTTGATCTCTCTACGGCAGTCAATTCCGAATCCCTTTCGTCGGTTGACGTAGATCAGGACAAGGATGCCATACACTAATAAAAATTCAATACTAATTTTTATGTGTCCCACACATGAATTTTTGCAATGTGATCAACAAATGATATCTATGTGTCGAACACATACTTAATATGTGTACACATAAAAGCCATGTGTAACCACACATACTATTCATTTGACTCATAAATTCCATGTGTGCCTATGGGTGGATTCTGTTTATGTGTGGACACATGAAAATCATGTGGAGGAGCCCTACAAGGAAATTCGGCAATAAAAATATGTCTAGTTTAATTAGTGTAGTAGAACATTTACCTACACTCAAATAATAAATATCATTTCCAATGGAAAACATCCATTAGAACTTCACATAACTTTCATGTGATCTCATAATTGGAATCGCACTACAAAATCACATGAACCTTATGTGTCCAATGAAGTTTATGTGATTTATCACATAGAATTCATAAGATCATATGAATTTCAGATAAAAATCATTAATTTTGTTATTGGAAAAATATCATGTGCGTTCCCAATGGAAACTATATGAATTTTTGTTTCGGTGTAACATCGAAGGCGATGAAAACAAGAAACAACAACTCAAGGAAACCCTATCCTTACCGCAATTCCAATAAGCGCTGTCCATGTTTTCCAATGTCCTGAAATAGGGACAGCTGGGACCGGACGTATCGCAATTTTAGCTGAACACGAACGCCGTGGCAGCAGCCAACAAGGGCGATTTGGAACAGTTCATTAAAGCTTTGGAAAATGCCCACAAAAAGAACCCCGATGCGGACAAGAACAAATCAAGAGCAAATTTTCATTACGTCGAAAGTAACAAAGGTAAACAAAGTCGAGCTGTCAGTGTAAATCGATGTTTCTGCTATTACACTATATACTGTCCGAATATAGGATCACATAAAAAAGAAATATT
This sequence comes from Ochlerotatus camptorhynchus, assembly GCF_037179485.1. Classification (NCBI taxonomy): domain Eukaryota; kingdom Metazoa; phylum Arthropoda; class Insecta; order Diptera; family Culicidae; genus Ochlerotatus; species Ochlerotatus camptorhynchus. The sequence goes on from NW_027040719.1 coordinate 1,490,407, forward strand.
CTCATTAACATTAAAATCTGAAACACTTATATATTTAAACATCATCATGTAAACATATGCATAATGTGGGCCGTGGTTAATCGCTTACCGGCCTTATAATTGAATTACACACTTAGAAAAAATCATGTAAATTCAGGTGTTCTGAGACTGACATATACGAGCGTCAATTTTGACATAAAATTGAGTCATAACAGAGGTGAAATTCAACTCAATCAAACGTACTTTTTGTCGAGTAACGAACTTTTCAGTCTCGGAGCACTTAATTTTACATGAAAAATTTGTTTACGTCTGATCCTTTATGTCGAAGATGTCACGTGTAAAATTAGTTATTTCTAAGTGTGTAGGGAAAATTAAATTGCCCTGTAGCGTTGTTTTTGGTCTTTTTTAACCAATGTTATCTCTAGTTCCAATCATCTTTTTCTCATCAAGGGTACAAAAGGGTACAGATCATATTCTATAGGTTTTGTGGGCAGAACCATGTTCTTTTAGAATATGCGTAGAAGTTTTGCTCATATTTGCTCCTTTTGGAGGAAAGCGTCCTGGAAAACTTGACGTTTTTTTTACACTAAAAACAGGAATAACTTTCGTAAAACAACATCTTTAAATCCCCACCTCTTCTCAAAAGATGCGTCCTCTCATGATCCTGAAGTTCTTTGAAGATGGCTTTCTGAATAAAACAGAGTAAGTTAGATCACAAAAACAGTTTTTTTTTTCAGAACCACCCTATCTGAATTTAGAAAAACGTTCATAGAATTATGTGTTGCTGAGATAGAATATTGATGTTTTGGGCAAAGTTGCTTGAAATTAAATTATCTTTGAATTTGTAGGAGCAAGTATTCCCCTAAAACATATAAATAAAAAGCTACGATTTTTTATTTTGAAAAAAGAGGACCACTCTAGTCACTACCTACGCCAAAATGAAGATCTTATCTTGTAGACAAACTCTTCCTAAGACATCAAACCCCTAGAGTGCATATTTTTCGAGATATTGATTTTTGTCGTAAAATTTAGCGTTTTCGACCTTAGTGCGCTGTCAGGTCGAACACTTTGACAGCTGATTTCGTGGTTGAAAATAATAAACAAATCGATTTTACACGGCTATACTAGCATCGTTGTATTGGTAAAATCTTGCGGCAAAAAGTCAATTCTCAAATACAATACAAAATCACTCATTAATGCGCACTGGGAGAAGCCATCAAGAGCCAAGCTCTTTACGAATGCATCACAAACAGGCCTGAACATACTCATTATAGCTAAAATACTATTTTCCAAGATTATGAAACTATGAGATATTATAATAATAATTTTTACATGTAAGATGCAAGAAGAGGAGGTAAAAATGTGTATGACACATAAAACCAGCCAATTTTGCTTTCAGAGGGTCACTATTAGCTATTTTTGCTGTAATGAGTAATCGTTATGAATCAGTACTATTCGTTATAGCTAATCGCTAATTGTGACACAGCGAAATTGACAGATTTTATGTGCCATACACAAACTTTACTTCCTCTACTTGCATCTTACATAGTCGGCGCCGGTGGTGTATTGGTAAGCGTTACTGCTTTCTAACACCCCAATGGGTCTGGGTTCAATCCCAGCCGAGGTCAGTGGGATTTTTCTGAGGCATAAAAATCTCTGGTCCCGTCTTCCTTCGGAAGGGAAGTAAACCCGTTGGTCCCGGCCCATGTGTGTTTGAATGGTTGCGATATCCTACGCAGGTGTGGAAGCTGCCTTCCTGCACATTCGATTGCCGTCAATGGATGGCAATCGATGTCCGTCGGTGATTGTCACTAGATTGCGGAACAGAGACCGACATTAAATAAAGGAAAAGAAGAAAAGAAGAAGTACTTGCATCTTACATAGAAAAAATATTATTATAATATCTCATAGTTTCATAATTTCTAAAAGTAGTATTTTAGCTGTAATGAGTATGTTCAGGCCTGATTACGAAGCTCCAAGTTTACTGCTTTGCGCGAGCGCATCACGAAGTTAAAATTACTGCACGGTAGGCAGAGTCGATGTACACCCGAGAACGAGCTCAGCATCCCTCTCAGCGATGTGGGTTGGAAAGAACCCAGCTTGAGCATCAAAAATTGCTCCGTGAGAGCAAAATATATCATCATCAAAATATCCTAGAGCTCAGCTTATTGATGACTCTTGGTGGAGCTTTTGAGCAGCCCTAATGGTACCAAAAGAAAGACTATATTTTACGTCAACAAACTCCTCCGAAGATACCACCCTCGTCAAATGGTGGTGATGAATCGTGAGTGTTTACAGTCTATTAAATTTTCCAAAAAATAGTATAGACAATGCAGGGGGTCTAAAACCTCTCAAAAACTATCTACGTAGTTAATGAACAGGCCCCATCGACTACATCGCACAAATCGGGTGACTGCGGTGGGCTAGGTAAGTCGTAAGTGGTTCTTGAAAACTAACCGACTGGAACAAGCCGATGAGGCGGGCATGGTGGATCGACATGGTGGAAGACGATCTGATGTGCTTTCACAGACCAGATGGTACTTTGAAATGCATTTGTAACATTCACTTTTTGTCTACAAGATGAGCTTCCATTCTTTGCCGGCCCATTTGATCCCAAATATTTTGAGCATCTCAGTTGTCTGAGACAGAGTGTATCCTGGGATCCAATCAAATAAAACCCGCAACCCTCCAATTAATTAATCCGATTAATTCTCAAAGGACGCTCACCATCTATGACTCTATGCGCAACACAAGAGAGCAAATGAGAAAAAGTCACCAATCCAACCATAGCTTATTTACCATATCTCCCCTGTACAGCACTAAAATGTTTACTTTAATTACATTGTTGATTCCTCACTCGCCCTAAAAACACTCCAACTTCAAACTCACATAAAATCCTGACAGAGCAAATTCCATAGAGGAGGAAAAAATCTTGCATAAATTACCTAATACAACCGCCTCCAACGACCGGTGACGACGACACGTGGCGCACATCGCATTTTCCAATTGCCACAGGAGGATAATTACAAACCGAAATCACCCATCCACCGAGCCTCAGTCAAGAAAGCGACGTCAACTTTTATGACACAATTAAAATGCTAACTAAGTATCCTCGCGCGATGTTTTGACGTCATTTCTTAGTAGGAATAAACCTTCCATTCCTCCCACCTCCGCCCGGAGAGTAAATCGGATATGCGAAATTAAACCTAAATAAGTGCACCAATCGCGATTCAATTTCGGAGTATTAATTAAAATTTTATCGCATTTCAACGCTATTTGGGTAATTGCGTCAAAAATGGACGATGGGATTTGAAATTCATAAGCGGAATGGTGCGGACTGGGAAACTTAACCCTCCAGAGAGCTTCATTGTCGATCGGGAAATGGGAGGGAGAAAGTTTTTTTTATTGGTTTTCCATTGCAAAGTCTAAAGTGAAATGTGCCAATGCTGCTGACGGACTGACTGACTGACTGACTGCTGGTGGTCAAAGCGAAAAGTCAAAGGGCAAAGGGATTTGGATTTTACAGCTTGTCGTCCCTTAAGCTTCCGGTACTTTCGTTTTACGATTATCGAAGTTTTATGTTGGCCGGAATCATAAATATTGTTTTCAAGTGCTATTCGTCTGGATCGTTTGAAAATTTCACCGTGAAAGTTTTCCTCTTAATGCAAATCAATCCGCAGATTAGTATTTGCATGCAAATACCGGAATTTGTAATCCCAGCAAATTGATTTGCACGTCTGCTTCACAGCAGAATCTTTGCAATTTGAATTCATTTGTTTCAGTTTGAACAAATAAAAAAAAAGTTACATGAGAAAGGTCGACCCATGTCCAAGCAGGAAAACGATTGCCTCCTTTTTTTTGCTCCCCTCATCCCTGTCCACGCTGAACGTGATAAATGATCAGACATTCGATTTTATTAGTTTCAAAACAATGGCCGCAGCAACCACGAGTATGAGCAGTCGGAAATCGTTCGTAAATATGGACTCTATGAATAACAGGAACGCGCTTCGAACTGATAAACGGATAAATATGACTCCTCTGTGTGTGCGGTAGATGTGTAACAGTGTAATGGTTTGCGCGATGCACAGTAGCGGCTGGGGTGAAGGAAGCGAAAATTTATGAACTTTGGATGCTCAAATTTGCGAGCGTACCTACATATGCATGCATTGTATACATTACTGAGCGGGTCCATTATCGTCATCAATTTCAATTTTTTTTATTCAGCACTCTCACTCTAGTCTGTAAAAGGCGAGATTGGGGGGTAGTTTTAATCCAGTTTAGGATGCAAAAAGTTGTATACCCACCGAACGGTGAATGGCGAGAGTGATTCACGGTTTGCCGTACAGATTTCGCTGATCTAAAATGTAAATTTACCTTGCTACTGGATTAGGGGAGTTTTTAATCAGTATTTTAATGGACGCACGAACAGATACGGACTGAGGGGGGTGGCGAGGGGGACGACTCTATCTACGATGCAAGAAAGATTGTGTTTTGCTGTGGCTAGCTGCGCGTACGCTGAGTAGATAGAAAGAAGATTTTTTACGATTTTGAAGATTTCCTGCAAAAAGATGATGCACGATGCAAGTAGATGCGAGAAATGAAAGAAGATTTTTCGAAGATTTATTCGTTAGTGTGAGATTTTTTGAGCATCTAGAATTGAGATTTAGATGTGTCGCCCCCCTCGGGGGGTGGTTTAGAAGGAAAACGAGAACATGGATATAACATTATCATACCGAATCATCAAGAGAAATTTAATGGTGAATGTCTGATCTCATATGATCCACATTAGACCATATGCTGGAGAACCAATGCATGACTTTACCGTTATAATTATCTATTTTATTCCCATGAAATTGTCTCTATAACAAACAAGTCTTAAGCAATTGCTTGGTTTTGTTACCCAAGATTACTTGAAATTAATTACCATGACGTGATTTTGTTTATAAGTGATGTTTTCGAATTATGATTTGTTGAAATACGTTATTTAGAAGTTTTTTGCGAAATTGAAAATGACCGCATTTTAGTCTAAATGTGATTGATTAACAATAGTTAATAGATTTTGATCTATTTTTAATCTGAGAAGGTCGTGTCTGAATTTCTAATAATGAAAATAACAAAAAAGATTTGTCCTGGAAATTCTCTCAAGCTTATTTTGCCAGGTTTCCATCAAGGGGTTGGTCACTTCCACTCCGCACAGTGTGTAAAATACAAATGGGCACACCTGGGCACTTTCATTGGCACCCATGGTTAGAAATTTTCATGATATTTAAAGCTACTGGCAACATTGTACTATATTTGCGCCTGATCTGTGCATGTGTCAAAATGTTAATCATTGTTCTTGACACAATCCATTTTTTGGTTTCACAACTTCAACCGTGAATTTCCGGTGAAGTTCTGCCATGGATTCCTCACACCGCACATATTTTCTAAACATTAGCTTAAACCCGATCAAAAGTCAACGTGGTATGCTTGCGGGATGAGCGAGGTCATCAAGGCGATGACCGTTGCCAAGTACAACTGTAATCTGGGGGTGATACTGGAATTCTTCCGGATGGTGCTGGAGTCGCTACCGGAAGACTTCGAGATCAGAGAACGCCCACTAGAGTGATGCAAAATTTGACATTTTCGCTCCACAATACTTAAACGATTCCCAATCGGATCCTGACTAACCTCTCAAAATTTGAACCCATTTGGTGAGAAACTGAGATGGCACAAAGCATTTGAATTTTGTATGGGAATTACTATGGTAAAACCAAGATTTTTGTTCATGTCTACCTAATAATTCACCATATCGGTCTGCTTCAAAAACTTTCAACTTTAGTTGTAGAAAATTATCCCAGCTACAACTTTGCTTAAGACCACTTTTTGATTAAATACAAGGATCGAAAGTTATCAATGGTTCAATGCGGTGATGTCTTATGATCATGCTCAATCAACTGCTCAGCAGGCAACATTGGTGTTTCTGGGGCGTTTAATAGGACACACAAATCATGGCTACTATGTCACACTGCAAAATACAGTGTTGCCTACAGAGCAACTGCTTGATCATGTCATAAGTTTACCAATCTCTTAAATAATTAATAACTTCGTCCTGTCTCGTTTTACATAGAAACGATCTTCAGCAAAGTTGTAGCTGAGATAATTTTGATTATCGAACTGTTTCGCAGCTTAATATGGAAAAAGACTAGAAGACAATGAACACAAAGTTGAGATTTCCCATAGTAATTTACATGTAAACTTCAAATGGCTTCTGCGAAGTCTGTTTCTAAGCAAATGAGTTGTAACTTTGGAAGGCTAAACAGGACCCGATTTGAAACCATTTAAGCACTGTGGAGCGAAAAAGTCAAATTTTGCATCAGTCTAACGTCCACCCAAGACGATCGAACTGTTCAAGCGAGACCCTGTAGGAGGAAGTAAAGGGAACGTTGAAGATGTTGTTAGATCGATTTGGTGCGGGGAGATTCGTGACGGAGCTGAAATCACAGTCGAAGGAGGTTAAGTGGGATTGTAAAATGTTCATTGGTCAGTTGTTAGGCTTGAAGGTGCGCTCCAGTAAGTCGACATCGGTGAGTTGGTTTAAGAATACGTTTAGCTCTCGGACATGATAACCCAGCGCTTGAAATATAATATTTATAGGCTTGGCGGAGAAGAAGTCCCGGCGAAGTGTAAAGTGACTGGTGTTTTTCAATGGTGCTCAGCGATTGGAGCAGTTCGGTAAGCATTTGAACATCGCGATGTTTGCAATAATCCTCGTAGAACTGATCCGAACGCAGCTTTTCGAACTCTATAAGGTACGAATTGATTATGGAATCCGAGCCCCACAGAAGCGTCGTAAGGGGATCGGTGCCCATACAAAGGCCACCAACTGGTCAGTGGTCGTTTACCTTGTTTAATTCCGTAACGCTTCACCACTTCGTTGATCAGCCCACGGACATTCAGTTCCATGATTTGTTCCTCTACGTAACTGACATCGATGAATTCGCCTTCGATGATCACTCGGACCATGTTCGGAGGTAGAATCTTCACCGGTGTTTGTTTTCCAACCATCGACAGCGCCCCAGCGTTTACAGGTGTTCTCTGGCCGGCACTGCTTTTCGCCAGAGATATCATACTTGTCTCCATTTGTCCGATCGTTAGACTGTCTGACCGTGTGAACATATTAAACCCCACCTCCACCAGGAAGGTCTGATTCCGGTTGAACGCTGGCGATGCATCTTTGACAGAGTCGATGGCTTTCGTGAGAAGCATTCATCAGAATCTGAAGAGCACCTGGACAAGTTTCCACTGATGATGCACGCTCGCGTCGTCTACTTACCACAGTCACCTGTGGTTCATCCGTAGAAGTAGAAGTTATTGTCCTGCCAGAAATTGGAAGTGCCTCCCCCGGAGAACGTTCTCGCTCGAAGCTTTGATACGGTGGCCGAGGCCGTTGCTTATTAGGTTCAGTGTAGAGAATTTGGAACAACGAACCGAGAGTCACTTCTTATTCTTCTTTCCTTTATTTAACGTCGGTCTCTGTTCCGCAATCTAGTGCCAATCACCGACGGACATCGATTGCCATCCACACCTGCGTAGGATATCGTACCCATTCAACAACACACATGGGCCGGGACCAACGGCTTTACTTCCCTTCCGAAGCAAGACGTGACCAGAGATTTCTATACCTCAGAAAAATCCCACCGACCTCAGCTGGGATTGAACCTTGACCCTTTGGGGTGAGAAAGCAGTCACGCTTATCACTACACCACCGGCGTCGGCTGTTTTGAGAAAGTTTAAGCGAAGACAGAATAGAACTGTAAAAATTTTCTAACCAGAGAACCGTGAAATACATTCAAAAATGGCCAAAAACTACCAACATTTAAAAAAATCTACGTTCATACTGCTACATCTCAGAAACGGTGCGACTTAGTAAGATTTTATACAGGTGCTTTTATAATGTAAACTTAGTCTTATATATTGAAATATAAAGATAAAAAAAATAATTGAACCAAGTTTTGGACATTTAAAAAAAAAACTTTAGTTTTTTTTTCAAATATAATGACTGATTTGTCCATAATTTCTTCAAAACAAAACATGTGAACTGACAAATTAACTGGGTTGCCAAACATACCATTATAAAAACTCAGATTTCCACGAAACTTGGTGGGTGTAACGATATCTTCTACTTTTTTTCTCCATGTTTTGTTTTCCGTCGATCTTGTTTTCCATACTTCTGATATCTTCTACTTAAGAAGCTTTGCATAAATTTTATTAATAAAAAATCAAGACCACCATTTGAAAAGGGCCGAACCTACATTTTCTACAAAAAAAAAACTCAAAATTGATAAGTCATAAAAAAATGTTTTTCAACGATGATTTGTTGAAAATTGTATGTGCTGTGTAGCTGTGTGGTGAGAAAAAATAAAAAAAAAAAAAATAAAAAAATATTTTACTAAACTGAAGAAAAAAGATAAAATATTATTTGAGTTTTGCCAAAAACCTTTTTTTATCTGAAATTTGTTTTACAGAAAAACAGACCATTTATCTACAAGTCCTCCATACATCTCAAGATGGTTACTTTGAAATAAAAAAACAGTTATTTATCAAAAACTGATTCGTTTTTCTTTCCTTTATTTAACGTCGGTCTCTGTTCCGCAATCTAGTGCCAATCACCGACGGACATCGATTGCCATCCATTGACGGCAATCGAATGTGCAGGAAGGCAGCTTCCACACCTGCGTAGGATATCGCACCCATTCATTCAACACGCATGGGTCGGGACCAACGGCTTTACTTCCCTTCCTAAAGGAAGACGTGACCAGAGATTTTTATGCCTCAGAAAAATCCCACCGACCTCGACTGGGATTGAACCCAGACCCATCGGGGTGTTAGAAAGCAGTAACGGTTACCACTACACCACCGGCGCTGGCAAAAACTGATTCGTGTTTGCACTGAATGAAATCTAAGCAGATGAATTTCATTTCAAGTGGGTTCATTTCAACCAGACCCTTTCCAGATCAATGAAAAGCACCATTTTAAATCTAATAAATCTAGTTAAGCTAAGTGTACAATGTTTTTTTTTTGAGTGCAGGAATAGGAAATTTCAAAATATTGAGAGACGTGTTATTTGACAACCACTGCATTGAATTGGACTCATCATTCTCCAAACGAAAGGTAACATGTTCTCCACCGGAATGAAACATGGTAGACGTGTTTGATCCTAAAGTGAATGATTTAGAAAATTCAATTTGAATATTATGTTTAACTGGCATAAAGCATTAAAAAATCATGTTTTTATTTCATAGATTTTCGATTAAGGTAAAAACTTTTAGATGTTTCGTTGAATTGGAATATTATTCAGCTGCAGTTTGATTATTGGCAAGAGGCTTATAACTATGAAGTTTTTGTCAGTGTTCACTCGGCTGTCGACAGAAGCAGACCACTCTCGATGTGTGTTACGCAATCGTCTGTTTATTCGGCAGCAACCATTGTTTGGTTCTCCTCATTGTTCTTCATCAGCAGTTCTTTCGGTCGATGCGTCGTCGACTTTTGAAAGCAACCGTTTCGTGATGAGTGTGTGAGTGCTGACCACGATATGCGTCCATTGCTGCAATCGAAGCGCTCTTCTCCCCGTTGGCGATACTGCCATACAATGAAACCACTGGAAGTGGCTCCCGTTCTGATGGAGGAGGATATTGGATAGCGGAAGCTAAAATGTTTATTGTGTTGTACCTTTTGACTATATTTTTAAGATGTTTTGTATAGTGACCAAGAATCCTCGGCTCTGTAAAGTTAATTCGTTTGAGTCTTATCAAATAAATTGATAAATAACTTACTTACTTACTTTCACCCCTGTAGATTCACGAAATGCATCGTTGTTTAAATATAGTGATGTCCCAATTTTGTCAGCTCCATGTTGCATTTAGGGCTGACAAAATCGGGACACTGACAAAATCGATACATTTTTTTGGCATGTTTTTTTTTAGATTTTTCCCTTTTATTTGAAGTGTTGTCAGAATGAATTTGGAGTTGTGACCGCAACATGGACCCTGGGGGCTTCAGGGTGACTTTCTGATAATTCCGGAACAACCGCAAAAGCGGTCAATTCATGAAACTGGTTCTAGAGTTTCACAATATTTTCTTCGGTAGCACTTCTTGATGGGTTGTAATAATTAATTTTAAGAGGTGGACATCGAGGGTCAAAGTGTGATCTTCCGAAAGATCCGGAATAATCGTAAAAGTTGTCAATTCATGAAGCTGGTCCTAGTTTTTCTTAAAGCAAATGCAGATGCGTTGTAAGAATGAATTTAGAGTCGTCCGGAGGCAAACCAGCCTCCCCTAGTAGCACGCTTGTCACAAATCAATAGTAGAAACTTATATACGACTTATTTCAGTCATGAACAAGTTGCTGTAACTTATTGTGATGAAAGTGTGCTACTCGGGTCAGGCTGAAAGCCCTTCTTATAAAAGAAAACCTAACCATTTAGAGTCGTGACCCGAACAAGGATCCTGAGGCTACAGCGTTACCCTCCGGAAGATCCAGAACGACCGTAAAAGTGGCCAATTCATAAAACTGGGGTTAGAGCTTCGCAGTTTTTTTTTCGAAAGCGCTTATTGATGTATTATCAGAGTGAATTTCAAATTGTGACCGGGAAACAGACCTTGAGGACTACAGTATATTCTTCAGGGATATTTGGAACAAACGTAGAAGTGGTTTGTTCATGAAACCGATCCTAGAGCTTAACATTTTTTTAATGAACTTGTTGGTGGGTTGTCAGAATGAACTTGGAGCTGTAACCGGAACATGAACCCAAGGGGCCAGCATTATTTCAGAAGCTGTTACTGGAGTACGGAACCTGAAGACCACAGGGTGAACTTCCGAAAGGACCGGAACAACCGTAAATATGGTCAGTTAATGAAACTGTACTTATTGATATGTTATTAGGTCAGGAGAATCCAAAAGAACCGTAAAAGTGCCAATTTTGAGTTTGTTCTTGATCTTTCGGAGGGTCATTTTGGAACCCCTCCCGGTGCATATTGCATTCACATCGCTGACTTAATTCTGACAATACATCAACAAGTGCTTTCGAAAAAATCATGGGCTTTCAGATCAGCCTCTACGGTTATTCCGGATCTCGTGGATCACAATTTCGAATGTTTTCTGGTAACACATCCGAGATGAACTTGTCATCGGCCAAAAATCTCGTAAATAAAGATTTTTAAAAAATCTGGAAACATATTAAAAGGTGTTTTCAAAAAAACCGTAAAGCACTTGGATTAGTTTCGTGGGTTGACTTTTTTTACGCTTGATTTGGAGCTTAACGGGAAACTTACCGCCGCTTGCGAAAAATTTACATTTTTTTTAAGAAAATGTTTCACCATTTAAAAAAATGGGTGAAATACGTAAAAACAGACATAACTTTTTTATTTTTTATCTTTTTTTTTTAAATGATGAAAAAGAAAGAAAATGTATTTGTTCTTAAGAATCATAGGAAAAATCTGATGTTCTTGGATTTTTTTTGATGTGCAGATATACAATATGTCTAGAAAAATCAAAACGTGCCACATTGTATTTTCGCAGCGGTAAGCTTCGTGCTAAGGAAGAAAACCTTGAGGTCTCAACTTGCCTGTCACAACTTGAAATTCATTCTTACAACACATCAACACTTGTTTTGAAACTTTGAAAAAAAAAAAAGCCGCGAAGATCTAAGACCAATTAAATGAATTGACCACTTTTACGGTTGTTCCGGATCTTCCAGAGGGTCACTCTGTGGTGTTCAGGTTCAAATTCCAAAAATAATTCTCGAGGAGTGTCACTATTGAGTCTAATAATTAATAAAATACCATCACCGAGTGTAGAAAACAGTTCACCTCAAACGAAACTAATTGAATCGGGGCTCACAAAATCGGGTCAAAAAGCTGACAAAATCGGGTGTAGATAATATCGGGTGTAGATAATATCGGGTCACCAGTGTATATTTATTTAAACTCGAAATATTTCACATAATCATCTTTGCGGCAAATGCAACGCAGTAGGCCTGGCCGTTTTGATGTTTGCTGCAAATACCAATATTGACAAGAAAAATGGTTAGGCGTTATCTGACCTAATCATTTTCCAGGATGCTTTCTCATACTGGCTGCGTTTGTATTATGTCGTTTTCGTTTTTGCTACACTACACCGGTGTAGTGTAAGCAGCAATAAGCGCGAGTCATTGACAGCTCATCATCATTTGTTTGTAAACAAAGGTGCAACCGATAGCTATAGACCTTTTTGACGTTTAATCATCTTTCTCTATCTAGCACACATGGATGATTGGACGGTTTGTTTTCCCACTAATCTGTTTCCCTCTTGCTTGCACTCGTTCGCTTTAAATGGTACAGTAGTGTGCGCCGATTAAACGTCAAAACGCTCAATATACACCTTGATTTTTTTTTCGGTGTTCGGCGGTGTAGCATCGGTGTTGCTACGCACCGCAGAAAAGAAAACGACATTACACTCAAAAATATTACTAAACAATTGATGATTAAAATTTAATTTTTCTATGATTAACACATTCGATACATTTGATTACAAAATTATATTAAATCCGAATAACGGCGTTGAATTCGTTCAGAGTTTTCCAAACAACATATAAAAATTGAGAAGTTTCACACGTAATATCAATCACGATGGCACCCACAGTCGCAGTCAAGAAACGATAAGGATCCGGTAGTAATTTTTAATTATTCATAGGGAGCTGTGAGTCGGGTTGAAAACAACCGAGGAGTTATAACTGAACGCCTTCCCGATGGCAAATAATAAACAATTTTTTGTATTTTAATTATAAGGATAAGATAAGGTTTCCGGAATGTCAGATTTGAATATTTTCTGAGTATAGATTAGATTAGTTTAGATTTTTTAAAATCCTTGTCGGGGGTTTTCAACACTGCGACCATTTTTTCTGATCTATTGTGTTATTGTATTCCCCATATTTTTTTTAGCTTTATCAAGATGCCATATCTCTATTATAAGAAGTGATCGCCATCGTTTGACTAATATCATTATCCCAGCAAGGCATTACACTTCGAATAAAGTGCACTGCCGTACTGGGAGTTGTTCTCCAAATGTCAACGGGTTCTATCAGCCCCTTATCGAAGAACTTACGCCTTTTATTGAAAAAAGCCGGACAGTGACATAGCAAATGTTCCGGTTCTTCCTTTTCTATGCCACAGAAGCGACATACATCATCTTGAAGTTTTCCAATCAGCTTCAAGTGATAACGGCTCGGACAGTGACCTGTTATAAGACCTGTATATATGCTGAGATCTTCCTTAAAAAGTTCCAGGATTTTGTGGGTCACAGAAATGTTTGGATTAAAGAATCGCTTTGGCTGCATAGTAATGGAAGTGTTCTTCCAGTTTTCCTCCACTTTTGAAGATTCCCACGCTTTTAGCTCCATTCTAAGAGATGCAGCCGATACGCCACAAAAAGGCTCTGGCCCGATGAACTTATGAGAAGATCCGAGTCTTGCTAGTGCATCAGCTCTTTCATTTCCGTCAATCCCGCAATGACCAGTAACCCAGTATAAGTTGACTTGATTATGGCAAGACAATTTGGGAAGTGATTGAGCACACTCCCAGATAAGTTTTGATGGTCATTTCACCGATTTTAAAACATTTTGAGCAGCTGGACTGTCGGACATTATGCATATATTTGAACTCTTATAGTTTCTACGCAATCATATAATAGAACACTCTAAAATTGTTTGGATTTCAGCTTGGAACACAGTTGGCCATCTGCCCATAGGAACCGATATTTCTATCCCTGGGCCAGTTACTCCTGCTCCCACTTGATTGTTCAATCCTGAACCATCTGTATAAAAAACAATCGATCCTGGACAAAGAGTCGGACCACTAAATTGTCACCCAGGGTCAAATACTTGAAAAAGTCGATTGAAATTGTATCTTTTCTCCATCCAGTCTTCGTTGTTCCTTATTAGAGAGTTGATACTTAGAATCCCAAAATGTCCTCTAAGGTCTCCTTCAAAGAGTTTCACTGACCTTGTAATGCTTAGAGCACACTTTTCGGCTTCTAATTGTACAAATTGTTGCAATGGTAGTATATAAAGCAAAGCATCCAATGCCTTCGATGGTGTACTTCTCATTGCACCTGTTATTGAGAAATTAGCTAAACTTTGGAGTTTTTCTAACTTTCTCTGAGTAACACTCTCTTTTGTTTTTGACCAATGCACCATAAGTACCCCTGAGCCTACACCGTAGCGTCTGTAGATCACCTTTTCGTGGTACGTTACGGAAGATCTACCATCGATTCCTAGTCCTCACTACTTCAACCTAGGGGAACAGGATTTTTCAGTAATTCAAGGAACACATCTTAGTCCTTGTTACTTTTTATGCCTTGTTGATAGTGACAAGACTCGGCTTTGTCCACCGAGGATGATCTTGAAACAAGGAAAAAAAATGAGTTAGTTAGTCTTCATCTATGTGATTCCTAATCTTCTATTCGTTGTTCCCTAGTTTGAAGTGGTTAGTGGGTTCTGATGCATGGTCATTATCGGTGTCATAGCCTGTTTTTGTTGCTAAGGAATCCAATTTTGTTTGACAAAGGGGCGCGCCTTTGGAGGGTTTTCAACACTCCGAAGTGGATAAATAGCGGGACCTTTCAATTAGAGTCGGATCCTTGCGATAAATGGGAGAATGACAACTGTAAAAAATCGAATACTTCATCATTTCTCAATAGTGATGGAGTAATACGACATGCACTAAACTAAGGACACGAAATATACTACAATAGATAAAATTACTGGTCTCCGTGGTGTTAGGTCCTGAACAGAGTAAAACAAACCCAGAGTTATATAGATTAGAATAGATGAGGGTGTAGCACTACTTCGTCATATGGGCCCGATTTATGTCAACGCTTAAAAATCATGACGACAAAAAGCTACTTCCAAAATTTATGCCACAAATTCACTGCTCACGAGTTAAATTACGATTGTTATAAAAAAAATTCCTCGAGGCGGAAGATGGCTTTAATAAGCGCTTACCAAAGCGGAATGGACTATAACGCAAAAAATTAGAATACATTTCAAATCAATAAAATACTTATTCAAATCATCGATGAAAAGTTTAGGAAAATTCTACTCAAAATTCAGTTACCATTCTATAATAAAAAGTAATGCAAAAGCCCCAAAAGAGAGATCCATCACCGGCTTATGGTATGATTTTGGGAATGGAACTCTAATGGTGCACAATGTACCTCCGGGTATATTTTGATCCTCCCCTACAATAAGTCAATCCACCCCTGTAAACTTGGCCAGTTACTGATCCGCATGATATATGCACCATTGCAAATATCCTTCACTCCACCACTTACCCACTGACATCTTTTTACTCTCGCAACCTACGCCAAGCTTCATTATTATTGATGGAACCCGGAATGTGTTGAAATTCAAATCGCTAAACTTTTAATTGAATTTCACACCCATTTCGCGAGCACAGACTTGATTGACCCCAACTCTTGCAAACACCGAATGCAGCCTTCACAAATGTGCACCATCATCGCCCGTAAATGTCACTTTATCCAAGTACGATAGAGGCACTGGAATCCACTCAATGACGCTCTTCGGAACATTGTAGAAATTTATATAGCCCATATCCTTTTGTGCTATCGAATCCGGTCGGTCGGGAAGAAGGGCAAATTGATACAATGAATCATTAATTAATTCTTCAATTAGCAGATCTCCCTGCCAATCGAAACCGAACACTTTCCTCAATTAGAAATCTAAGGAATCGAATTGCCCCTCTGCTAAGGGTACTCAGTGGTCAGTGGGGAGATCAACTTCAAAGCTGTTGTCATGCCGACATGATAAGAAATAAAGGAAGTAGGTCCCCCATTCATGAAGCTTTTAGTCACACCAGGCAGTAGGAGCATGAAGGCAAGTGTGGTACCTGCCTTCGAGTAAAATGCTATTAATTATACGAAAAGGATGGTATCAATTTCGATTCGGTGCTCCAAGGATGATCTAAGGTTCAAGTTACAAACAGCAAAAAGCTCTACTTTTCCTCTTGAGTGAAGGTTTGCGGCAGTGGTGGCACCAGTTTTCAATGATGCAAAATCAAGTGTACTCTTAATGACTCTTAATTACGACGCAATACGATTCGTTGATTTATCGATGTAATTAGAACATGCAGGTACTTCATCAGTGGTAATGGTGTTTCGTTTCAAGAACAAAGAATTTTTCATTTTGTGAAAGCTTTTGAAGTCCAGTTTAATAAAAAAATGTCAAAGAACGAATTATAGATTTAGTTTTAATTAAGTTACGTCACGAACTAAGCTGCAATAACCGTTCATCTTGCTCAACCATGGAGGCAATTTGTTTAATTTTAACCCCACAGTAGCTCATCAAACCAGCGGCAATAAATTAAAAAGTTCATTATTCGAGAGATTTATCAGCAAACTCTAAACTTAGTGTAGGCCACCGCAAACTCTCGTTTTGGTAAACACCTCTTCTCGTTCAGAAGTAAGTCTTCTTGTTGGAAATCACCCACCGTAGGAGCGTAATCTTCCTTTGGCTAGGCAATTTGTTCATGCTTTGCGAAATTTGTGGTTTGACTATCGGAAGATGTGAGAGAGCAAGCAAAATACCTGAGTTAGCCTTCGACTCACGAGCTTTTGCTTTGAAGAGGAAAATAACGACACCTAAAAGCTCATTGCATTGGAAGTAGGTTGCATTTTATGTGTGGCTTGTGGGTATCAATACAAGATGCATGCAATTGTTCTGGTGTTTTACCAATAGAGCTCATACAAGTTGTTGGTATTTTCTGATTCAAATGTAGGGGGTTTGAATTAAATAGATTCATAATCTAAATCCCATTTTCGGAATTTAATCCAACTAGAGCACTATTGCTATCTGTACGGGGTAATAAAATATGATAACTACAGACATAGTGTATAGGAGGAGGAGTCCAAGGCAATTAACGAATATCAAGCAGTGATCATAAATCGAGAGGACTTTTTCCATCCAGCCACCATCGAAGATGATTTGTTTAGCTCATTCATGCGGTAAATCATGTTTCATGGGGCAAAAGACTCCCACTAACGCACGGCGGTTGCGTTTTCCATTGCTACAGGTCAGATCGTCGTCTTCAATGGATGAAGCGCAGTTGTGTCGGTGACATTTCAATTTCCCAACCGGTGATTTGATTTCATCCATCGGGGGTTAACGAATTGCGAACTTTTCTCCTGTGTTTATTATTCATCTCCGAGCTACATAATTGAGTTTGCTTCAATGTTGTTTGACGACAGCCCAAGTATCCAACAAGCCCATTGAAACGCCTTTTTTGCAATATAATGCTGGTAAACTGGTAGCTCGAAAGCACTATATTGGCTTATACTGCAGAAAGGTGATTTATCGGACTTGCTGGTTAATTTGGGATACCACCTATGCTGACAGCGATTAAGGTGATACGATACGTCACGCTTTTTTTGCTTTTTTTTTCTTTCTATGTGTCAGGTAATTGATTATCATTGATGCTGTAGTGGTGTGCGTGTACATCATGCACTAAACTACCGTAAACATAGCTGCTAGAGTTCGTTATTATTAGGTCGAATGTGTAACAGTTGATAAAAAATAAGAAAGGTAAAGAATAAGTTATGTCCATCTTACTGTTAATTTCAACCTTCGTCATTTTTTAAAAGATAAAGATATCTCTTTATCATCCAATATTGAGACTATCACTACATTTCTATTCAATTTGCCAATATTATCGACCTACCACCTCCCAGGACACCCCTTTCTATACAGAAAATAATTATGCACCTAGCCACCAAGCCAACATGTCAAGACATCATAGTAGTTAATTGATTTAACATCACACTTTGTACACTTTGGTTACATACGACCTGTCCAAAAGTGATTCCAGAGCTCAAACCTCCAGGTACACGGTAAGAAAAGTATCCCTAAGTGACTCATTTTCACAAATCTCGACACTATATTGCAGGAAGCCAAAAGTAGGTAATGTGGGTCGAAGAGTTTTCATATGATTGTGTTCAATTAGTGTGGAACTACCCACTGGTGATCGAAAACTTTGAGAAGCTGCTGGAGCTAAATCCTCAAACATGTTTTATGACTTTGTACTACCTATATTTAACACAGGATGTCCAGCCCTTCAAGAAATATTCCCAATCGTGTAGTCTTCTCCGATTTCGGCAATTCAGTGAATTTTGATTTATCTATGACACAGGAAATCCGCAGAATTCCAGAGAATCATCGTCCTATGATTGCTCCGTCATTATACTCTGCAAAGTTTGGCCATGTTGATTCTGCAAGAACGTTTTTCACATATGGATCTCTAATAGAGGAGTCCGCTGGTTTTGGTGTATTTAATGAATTTCATAGCGCCTCTCGAAAACTTGAAGCTCCTTGTTCTGTGTATGTGGCTGAATTGGCAGCAATTCACTACACTTTGGAAACTATTGCTTCACTTCTTCCACACCACTATTTTATTTTTACGGATAGTCTCAGTTCTGTCGAGGCTATCCGTTCCATTAGGCCGGTAAAGCACTTCTCGTATTTTCTCTTGAAAATACGAGTACTGCTTAGTGCTTTATCCGTGAGCTCTTTCATCATCACCTTCGCGTGGGTCCCTTCGCATTGCTCAGTTTTGGGCTATGAGAAGGCGGATTCACTTGCGAAGGTGGACGCTATGGAAGGCGACATTTATGATCGACAGATCGCCTATAGTGAATTTTTCTCTATTTATCGTCAGCAGTCGCTCGTTAGCTGGCAACATCAATGGAGTGAAGGGAGCTCGGGACGATGGCTACATTCAATTATCAAATATTATTAATATACATTATCAATATATTATAAATATTATTATTAACGATGGCTATATTCAATTATAAATATGTCGAAGTTTTCATGGTTCAAAGGGTTGGACTTGAGTCGAGACTTCATACGCGTGATGTCTCGTCTCATGTCCAATCACTATTGTCTAAACGCTCACTTGTTCCGTGTGGGGTTGGAAGACAGCAATCTCTGTGAATGTGGACAAGGTTACCAGGACGCTGATCACATCCTTTGGTCTTGTGCGGAGTATCGTGGAGTCAGATCACATTTTTATGATTCCCTTCGGGCTCGAGGTAGACAACCTAATGTTCCAGTTCGGAATATTTTGGCTAGACGCGATCTGGAGTTTATGAAACTCATATATGTTTACTTTAAGAATATTAACCTTAGATTGTAAGTTTGATTAACCTTGTGTTTAGTTTGTATTTTGTACGTGTAGGATTTTTTTCAATGTTTGTTTTCAATATGAATAGAAATAATTTCATGCTTTAGGATTAATTAAATAGTTGTATCGTAAACCACATTTCAAACCTCCTTCTTCCCTTTTCCCATCCAAAAAATTGTAAATCTCCACTAACCTCGAGACAACCGCGAGTACTCGGTCCAGTTCCTTTAACTTTAAATATAAGACAGTAATAATGTATAACGGAAAGGATAACTCGGCTCTGTAAAGCCAGGCTCGATTGAGCCTGTACAAATTAAGTAATTATGAAAAAAAATAGTGTGGAATTGACAATTCGCTTCTACCCATAAAATATTTAGTTGTACCCAAAAGTAGCTGAATATGATTATACTCAACGTGTGTTCGGCACGGATGGCAGAGGAGTTAAAACAAGTTGTCCCGAGCTTTGTTTAATCACGCGAAGGTTTACTTACCACGCCGAACGGTTTGGATGGTACGCCGTAGCCCTGCCGGGACTGCTGCAGCGAGTGCCTTTTTTTTTTCTCGATTCTATCAAAAAAACTGTTCAAGACGCTAAGACAGTTACTCTACTAAATTAGGAGACTGTTACAATAGCGTGGTTCAGATTTTGATAGAAAGAAAAGAAGTGCCTTTAGCATCAGGTGTTTGGACTTTGATTGTAGACTGAGAACTAAACTTCTCACTAAATTAGAGATTCTGGTCTCATCAGTAATTTTAGTTTAAAACCTGATGAAGGTACTGGCTGGAAGGAATTCGGATCTTAACAGATCGACAGACGTTTTAAGACTGACGAAAACATTCGATTTATTAAGTAAAAATTTGCCTTATATAGGGGTTTGAGCCTAGAAAGATTTGTCTCCTGCTAAGATCTTCCTAACGTAATGTTGATTAGAACGAAAGAGACAGAAAGTATTCCTAATCTAAACTTATCCATCGTTCTCCTTCAAGATCATGTGAGGCTTTTCGGGACCAACGCAATCCTTCCAAAATAATCTCGTATGTATGCATACGTCTAGGGTGCACTTGACTCCTACGCAGCGCTTATACCTAAGCTAAACTGGTGCAAGCGTATAGTTTCCCTATGCTGAGTTTTATTGCTTTGTTTTATGCTGCGTGCATCCGTTGGGTAAATCCTATGGTGCAAACGAGAGCGTACCGCTTATGCGCTCTCTTATTACATGGCATTGACCTGGAACTTAGTGTCATTTTCGATGCTCTCGTATTCATTGAACCTGACTAAGCAGAAGGGATGATAAACAGAACAGCTGTTTATATTTGACTTTGAACTTTTACTTCTTTGCATCGTCTTGGGTGATTCGAGAACGTTCTTCAATTATTGCTAATTTATCGCATTCACAACATTCCGGCCCTCGTAAATCAACCTAGATTTACCAAAATTCTTATTGCGATTAATAATATTTAATGTATGCCTTGTAATCTTAGCAGGTGCAATAATCGCTTATTATAGTTTCAAACTAACTTGTTTATTTCTTATAATTAATTGTAAGTTATAATGAGTTCACCTTTCACATCATTAATTTAATTATAATTGTTATAAACTTGGATTATATGCATTTGATATAATAATTATTTCAATTATTTTTTTTTTTACTATGCACACTTATAATTTTATAAGAATATAATGAAATGTAATACATATAATATTTTTGGATTATAATTATGCATATTCGTAATAAAAAAATATTGTATTTATTTAGAACCTCCTTCTTTTCTTATAAATGTTTTTTTTTTTAATTTTAGGACTATGACGCAGATATGATATCTTATTGTTTAATTTTAATTTTTATTTTTTATTGCTGCAACCCATTTTATTATTACGATAATCGCTACTAAACGGTTGAGAAAACCGGGTAGATGCTTCCTCGGTATGGATAAACCGAGCCTCTCTCGTCGTCCAAGGGTGGGGCCGTTTCGGGTGTTCCGATGGCTCAGGAATGATGTCATTGAATCCCAGAATGAAGCAATCAGCTGCCAACCAAATCCGTAGATATCGTAGAGAATTCTTCCGTGCATCAGTGTATCAACGACGAATTTTATGCATCTCCCAATCATATAGAGACCGATTACTGTGGAACTCAGATTTCCCAACCAAGTTGACCATGCGATTAATTTAGTCCAATACTTATTGATGACGTTATGAATTAATTTTTCTGATACGAGGGCGTCGAAATAAAATCCTTGTTTACTTGGGCTTTGACCAGACAATATCTTGTGAACGATATTTGAAGCTATTCTGCGATCTCCTTGGTCGTATATCATCGCTTTCATTTTCTGAAGACTATCTGCATCGTAAACTCCGCTTTCCTTCAAATTGGGAAGTGGGGTATATTTCCATCTGGTTACAATATCCGTTGTCAATATTTTTGCTGGAATTGTTTCTCGTACTTTTCCGTCAATGGTAAACCATCTACCTCCGAAATGAAATTTAGCAGGAAGTACAGGTGTACATTCGATCTCAGTTCCTCTTAGTTGTAACGTACGTGTAACGGGTGTAAGAAACATGGTTATATTTCCATACTTTACCGGTAATTCTTGGTAGCATCTCTCCGAAGCGAATAGTTTCACGTAAACTGGTTTACATTCTATTACGTGTAATACTTCACCTGCTACTACAGCTGAGAATCCGGGTCGCTTCATGATACTCGTAACAAATTCAGTTGGATTCAAACGTGCTAACGTTAGCTTGGATTCTAGCAGCGCTTTATCTATTTTGCACATTTCCGTCATTACGGAATTATATACGTCATCCAACTTTTGTCCGATATAATTCTCAACTAACGTAATCTTGGAGTTGAAATACGTAAAAATGTCATGACCTTTTGCGTTTGATGGTTTTCGATGAAATGGTGATGCGTAATCTTGTGTTTCTAATATAAATATCCTGGGGTGATCAGTTCCGTATCCCTTGTAACCGCATATCTTTGAAGCACCTTTTGTTCGAATATAAAATAGATGTAAATCTGACATCGATGTGTATACTGCTTGTCGATACTTCTTGTCAATATCCAAATTGATGGTTTTATTAACTCGTCCTTCGAATATTACTACAAATTCCGTGTCTTCACATCTTTGGTTCAGGGTTGCTTCCACTCACTTGCTATAACACAATGGTTTTCAAAATTATGAGATCATTAGATGATATAATTATATGTTGTACTTATAAGTAACAAGAAAAGGGTGTAAAGGATGTGTTTGACTCATAAAACCTATCAATTCCGCTTTCAGAGCGTCACAATCGACGATCTTATGATTCGCGAGCGTTCACTCTGAGTGAGCGCTCACGAATCGTTAAATCGCTTATTGTGACGCACTGAAAGCAATATTGACAGGTGTAATGTGTCAAACACATACTTTACGACTTCTTCTTGTAACTTACAAGTACTAATTATCATTATAACATCTAATGTTTTCATAATTCGGAAACACAATTTTTTATAGCAAGTGAGTGGAAGTAACCCTGCTTTGGTTTAAACTAATATCCCAGGTGGAATATCCATCTTCGGAGTCTAGATACTTTCCATATGAATAAGGACATACGACGCCATGTCGTAGTATTATTTGATCATTTACATTATCGACGGTTGCCATATAATTGTAAAGTAATATTTCGTATTCAAAATATACTAACGCATTTATCCAAGTATATTCAGGTGTTTTATACACGCCTCCACTACAAGAGCTAGACCATACACTACCAATTACTAAGGTTTCGCCTCTTGAGGTGCTGTTTCTTTTTAATTCGCCGATCCTGGTATCATGAGCTAAGGTTACGGATCCTGTCTGGTGTGCGTTTCTGCATTCCTCCGCTGTGAATGATTTCACCGTGTAGGAGTATCCTCGCTCGTAATCTGATGTGTGGGAATGCATCCCACAGTGTCGAATGGATCTTCTGATGATTACTTTGTACTGATAGACCATAGTTAAACTCCTTGTATTCTGTTGCAGTACTTGAATAGGTATCTCAGTAATAGATAAATTCTTTAGTGATGGCAGGCAAGATGATACGTCTATTAATGAATAGCTTGTCATATTAATTTCTGGATTTGCACAATCATATGCAATTATACCTTGCGTTTGTAAACCAATGGCGGAACCCAGAAAATAAATAAACATTAATACGACTAATGACCAATAAGGTGTTCTTGTGAACCGTATTTTCTTTGATGGTCTAAAAGTGGATTTGAGCATATCTCTCATCCTTTTGACTTTGTCAACATCAATCTTTTGACGTTCTCCCCACGAATTGAAGTTCAATTCAGCTTTTTCTCCGATTGGCAGATCCACCTTCTCGTCAGGAACATCCCTTTCAGGATTCTTAATATATTCCTTTGGAAAAGGATTAAAATGCCTTTTTCGGCTTTTGCGTAGTTCTGCTTTCGATACTGAAACCTTGTTATGATGGTGTAACGCATGGTACTCCTCAGTGTCATTGTCTTCTTTATTAATTTCGTTTTGATCTTCTACTCTCACATCTAGAACGACTACTTTAACAGATGGCCTGGTGTATATCCCTTTTTCAGTTTAGATTTCTACTGAACGTACTGGTCCATCTGCTGCGGCACGCGTACTAATGACTCTTCCTTTGAGCCATTTATATCGTGGTGAATTGTTGTCCGTAATAAGAACAAAGTCATCTTTTTTTTATTGGATTAACTTTAGCAGCCCACTTGTTTCTTTTTATTAAGGTGGGTAAGTATTCCTTTCTCCACCTATCTCAAAAATGTCGTGCATAGTGTTGCAGTAACTTCCACTTATCTCTAGATAGTTCTCCGGCTAATGGATCGTATGGAGGTACATATTCTCCTGCCCGTCCGATTAAGAAGTGGAATGGGGTCAATATTTCGTCCTAGAAACTCTCCATTGGCATATGAGTTAGAGGACGAGAGTATAAATTCAGCCTGTATTAATGCTGATCTTAACACTTACAATTGAGGCTTTCGGTTTTTGCTTATTCGTTGATCCATCTTATTTCCTTTTGTTTTGATCCAGTCGGCATACTTTTTCAGGATGCTTATATGATGAACTAATTTATTCCAATCCGAATATCGATGCTCGTGGATAAACTCGAATTCTGGGTCGTCATATGCATGAAACATGACTACGTCTCTTATTTCTTCCTGAGTATGCCGAGAAAATTTGGATTGCGGCCATTGATACTCAGGATTCTTTAAGAAGGAAGGCCCTGATATCCATTTGGACTCTCCCTTTAGTTCTTTAGTTCCTTCATCAGCAGGATTTGAATTAGTGGGAACATAACGCCATTGTTCCATTTTTGTACTTTCAAGTATTTCACCAATTCGATAGGCTATGAATGGCTTATACTTTCGATGATCGGAGTAAATCCATGATAACAATGTTTGAGATCAGACCAAAATGTACAATGTCTTGTTTGACAGTGTATAATAGGCGGGAGCCCAAGATTGCCGCTTGCAATTCAAGTTTTGGTATTGAGAGCTTACGAACTGGTGCCACTCTTGACTTTGCGGTCATCAGTTTAACGCTCATAGTTTCTCCGGAACCTCCTACGCCTCTCACGTATATCACTGCAGCATACGCATATTCTGATGCGTCGACGAAGGTGTGTAGCTCAAATGTTTTGTAGTTTTTACTTAAAACCCACCTTGGTATTTTTATATTTGTGGCTGTCTGTATGATTTAAAGCCAATGTTTCCATTGAACGTTCAGATGGTTTGAAATTACGCTGTCCCAATCTGACGTCTCCTTATGGACTTCTTGCATGAGCATTTTTCCATGGATTGTGAAATTTGATATCAATCCCAATGGATCGTAGATGCTCATTATGAAGGATAGTAACTCTGTCATAGTCGGTTTTCTACCTCCGTTCCTTATTTCCGGATCTAGACGATCAATTAAAGCTTGAAGCTTAAATAGTCCAGAGTCGTGTTCCAAAAAACACCAAGGATTTTTTCATCCATTGCATCCTTGTCTTCTAAAATTCGTACAGTACCTTGCTGTACTCGATCCTTAGGTAACGTCGCTAATACTGTTTTATTGTTTGAAACAAAGTTTCTTATATAGAATCCAGCATTATCATGAATTTCGATGACGTCCTTTATTGTCGAACTGGCCTCTTCGATTGTATTAAAACTGTCGATGTAGTCGTCGACGTAGTGTTGTTTTACTACTGCTTCCGCTGCCTTGGATTTTATGTCCTTATACAGTGCAGCATTATAGTTTTTAACGACTTGTGCACAGGCTGGGGAGCAAGTAGATCCAAATAACATTACTTGCATGATGTAGACATCTGGGTTTTGATTTTCATCATCTCGAAACAGGAAACACTGCTTACGCTGGTCCATCTCGTTCATCTCGACCTGGTTGAACATCTCCCTTATATCTCCAGCAGAGGCGATGGGTCCTTCTCGCAATCTTGCTAAGACGCCATACGCTGATGTTGTCGCATCCGGTCCCGTTAGTAGCGCGGAATTAAAAGACACACCGTGGGTTTTTGCAGCTGCGTCAAACACTAATCTAGGTTTCGGAGGTTGCTTGTTTTTATTAATAACCACAAAGTGTGCGAGATAGTAGATGTCATCAGACCAGTCTCTAATTTCCTGTCCGGTTAGCTTTCGAGCATAATCTTTGTCAACATAATCTTTAATGGTGTTTAATTTATTTTCCAAAGTTCGTAAGCGTTTAAACGCGTTATTATAGCTCTCTGGAAATTGGAAGTTATCTTACTTCCATAACAATCCAATTTCATATCTATTTTCTTTGCGCTTTAAGGTTTTGTCAGTAACTTCCTGCGCTCTTAAAATTTCTGTGGATTCGTCAACTTGTCACTCCCAACATAGTTTATCCATAGTTTTTGGGCAGGTTCAGTTTTGACCGATTTGGATGGATTCTACCCAAATTTGGGTAGTTTTGAAATAGCGTATACACGGGAGAAAAATACTACCCAAAATTTGAGTTCTTTTCACTTAATTTTGAGTTGAGCCTCTCGGGGGAGGTAGCTCATCGATTCTTCCGGTTCGCCTCCTAGCATCGTGCTATAAGGTACCAGGCGATAACCAGGGTAGTTGATCGATAGCTCGATGACATCATTTCGTTGGCGTCTGCAATGGGAAATTCTCATAGCAGGCGTTGACGATGGGACGTTGCGAGTTGTTGAATAGCGACTATCGTGGTAACTCACCGATTACCTGTCGATCTGCCAAATTTGGAAAGACGTCTGCATTGAATTGTCTCATATAATAATATTCCGCCCACTATATCACAAGAAATTGCGAGTAGCTGAGTGGAATGGAGATAAGTTAAGCATTGGGTACAGGACCAAGTCTCCCCTGGGTGGTGCCAAAAGATGAGCGCAATAGAATCATCAAGTTGCCATAAGGCACGGAATGAGACTATTGCATGGCTGAGTAGTCAAAGTCTTCTATTCGTTAGTCATTTCAGGTGGATTAGAACAGGTTTAGGTGGGCGTTGGCCAGATTTGGATTTTTCAGATGTAATCCTGGATAGGACCCTGTCATTGAACGTCGCGTGAAAGTGGAACTTAATGAAGGCCTAAGTACTTTTTCGTAGTTTTTAGTTTTCGGATTTGAAAGATCGTCGGTTACAGTGGCCTGCTTACTGAGCAGAAAAACGCGGTCCCAGGTCCTTACATATCAAAGAGATTTATGGTAAAATCGCTTGTGTATCGTGTATTTTGCGAAACTCGTTGTTGTCGTTGGTTCCGGGTTTGAATGGATACAAAAAGTTGAGCAACGGTATTATGTGATATGAGGGGCTCGGTGGCCTTAGAGCAACCGTTTTTGCTTACTGAGCAGAACATCATGAGTCTAATCTCAGGCCCATCCACATTCAAGATTCGTCAATCGTTTTATTTGTTAATATGACTACATGGTAATAACAGCAACTCGGTGATTAAAAAGGTGCTCGTCTGCCTATTGGCAAACGTTTTTGCTTACTGAGCAGAAGACCGTGGGTTTAGTCCCAAGCTCCTTCGCGTTATATGATCGTTAGGAAATCAATTCAGCTTATCGTTTACCAAAACGAACCCTGCTGCAAACCCAACCCTCTTATCCAACATCCCAGTGATTCCTCGTGGAAGTGCAGAGGTGCTCTCGGCTTCCATCAAAGCGAGTGTCATGTCAACACAATCCTTCCCATTCCTTTCTTGACCTGTGTTCGGGCGCGGCCGGCGCTGGTATTGCCTAATTTAAGATCACCAGTTTTTACACATTGAGGATGATTGCTAGTCCCAAGCATCGTCTATTGGTTCTCTGTGTAATTACAGCTGATCTGGCAATAACAGAGTAGCAACCGTGGGCGGTCAATCAAGCTCAAGCTCAAGCTCAAGCTTAATTTTGAGTTGAGCCTCTCACTTGCACTCGTTATTGTTGCCGAAAAAGGATCGATAGATTCGAACAAAAAATATTGATCAGCCTTATATGTTACTTTTGAGTAAATTACATATTCTCAAATGTACGTGAATTAAACTTCATTTTGGGTAGAATATACTTAAAAGTAAATATTTTTTATTTCGTTGGTGTTAAATGGAAACTACTATATTTTTTACTTACTTAATAATTACTTTATTTGTACAGGCTCAATCGAATAAACTTTACAAAGCCAAAAACTACTATATGCGATTTACTCAAATTTGGGTTATTGGACTGAACCCGGGAATTGAGGGACAAGAACTTAATTTTAAGTAGTTATTCATATCCGTGTAGATCACCGCAGTTGGTTAAATTTTACTGGGTTTTTGAACAGCTTAACAACTCGGTAACATTAAATGGAGTTAACTGAACAAAGACAGGTTCGGAATAAATTTTCCAATATTTGATTTTTTGACTGATTTTGAAACTTTTGCTGAACAGTTGGTTGGTTGAAAAATAACCAAACAACCGAGGCCTGGATTAGTGTGTAGGAGCGGTGACCAACCCAAAAGCCAGGAAAAGTTC
The DNA here is from genome assembly GCF_037179485.1 of Ochlerotatus camptorhynchus. Classification (NCBI taxonomy): domain Eukaryota; kingdom Metazoa; phylum Arthropoda; class Insecta; order Diptera; family Culicidae; genus Ochlerotatus; species Ochlerotatus camptorhynchus. The sequence continues at coordinate 1,518,588 of NW_027040719.1, forward strand.
GTTTAATCTGAAACGCGTCCACGAAAGTAGACGGCATCTCCTTGAATTCGCTACTGCTGAAACGGCCCGACTTAGTGACTCCAGTGTGCTTTAGCCTTTTCCTGCTCCGAAAATGTACAATAGTGAGTGCAGACGTGAAAGAGATGTTCCATATTTAGACCGTCACCTTGTCAAACCTTTGCGTGTTTCAAACGAGTCGAACGCACCCGATATCTTCACAAAGAACTGTAGACTATCCATCGTTGGATTTTCTTCTTCTTCTTCCTCGCATTTCATGCTTATTGCGTATGGCATACTAGCTTATTGCGTGCTCTCGACTTAGTGTTCTAGATCACAGTTATTAATTGAGAGCTTTCAATGCCTGTACCATTTTTGCATTAGTATAATTGTGTGGAAAGTACAATCATGCTCTATGCCCAGGGAAGTCGAGAAATTTTCCAACTCAAAAAATTCCTAGCCCGGATCGGGAATCGAACCCAGCCACCTCCTGCATGGTCTTGCTTTGTAGCTGTGCCTTTACCGACTGAGTTAAGGGAGGTCCCAATCGTTGGATCAGTCATGTCAATTTCTAGTCCATAATCTTTCATTGCTCCTCAAGATCAATACTACCTATATTTCCATATCAGTCGCATATGGAAAAAGTAGGCATTGAGAAAATGACAGTCGAAATTACGAAGTGCGTTGTTGCATTGAAGCTTGCATGTTATTTTATATCAGCGAAAAATATGGCAACTAGAAAAGCAGAACTGTAGCTTCACCTCTGGACGATTGAATTTAAGGATGGGACATACTGACTTGATGTTGTTTTCGCATTTTTCATGATCAAAGTCCGTAGTTTTATCACATAATATGAAGTAGATGTCAATTGATAGTGGATAGCGTAGTTATCTTAAAATTGACGAAAATCCATATGGGCTGATGTGCGATTATAGGCAGAATAGTATCGTAAGTGGCTTTGAAATCGATAAATAGGTACGGACTTGATATTCGCGACACGATTGGAGAATCTGCCGCATCGTAAGGATTTGGTCTGTTGACGGTCAAGCAACCCTATGTTCCGCAAATAACTCGCAAGATGTCGCTTCTGAGCTCTGTGACGATGATTTGTATAGGAAAAAAAGCACAAAAAGTTACGTCTGTTTATCCGTATTTCCATCATCAGACCACTTAAAAGCATCCCTTCATCGCATTAGCTGCTCCCTCAAAGATTGATATGAAAATGTACGTACAGATTCGAAGCAAGCTAATAACAATCATGCTCCCATAAGGAAAAGCACATCTTGATCCTCGTGGGAACCGGCCAACCGACCGTAGCCTTTGACTGTGTGGCCTAGTTGCACTCTTGGCACACACTTGGTAATTTAAAGAAAAAAAAACTGCTCCCTTCCATCCTCTGGTTCAGAAGAATTTCACTAGGGTTAGGTTCCTATAGTTGCTTATGGAGACTCCATAATCAACTGCAGTAATGTCCCGATTTTATCAGCCCCCTTTTTGAAACCCGTTTCTAATACGAAACCCATGTATTTTTTCAGTGGTCTTGTTGCACCAACCTTAATCCAACCAAATCTAACCAATCAACCTTAATCATCCATCTTTAAGATTAATGAGAAAGATGTTGAATTACGGGGTCCATTACGATGCGGCGCATCAAGTGGTAGTGGAAAAAATAGCCGACCCAGTTAAATCATAATTCCAATGTTTTTTGGTGGAATTTATTAAAAAAGATATGAGTAAGGCTTAAATAAGTACGGTGGAAAGTGATTTGATGCAAAATATTAGTGTTAGAAGTCTCAGAAAGGTCTAAAAGTGTGAAAAAAGAGTTGGCGTAGATTGTGAAAATAAAAATAAAAATAAAAAGGAAAATGGCGAGAAGCAGAAGGAACCGGATGGCTGAACGACGGTGCAATACGAGAAAAAAACAAACGGTTGCGTCCTCTGCGTAAGATGGCCGAAAGACGAAAAAGAAGGAATGGATGGTTTGTCCTTCAAAAAAAGCTAAGTACAATAGTTTTTGTGTTGCGTTAAATGGAGAGGGTGGGTTTAGTCGGGAATGGGATGCAGATTTTTCGGAAAAGCTGCAGCAATGTGGGTGACGTTTCCTCGAATTTGGGTGGAATTTTGCTCATTTGTATGTGGATACACTTTTTGCGCTTTTTGAGTGAACTGATATGAGCACACTGATAAAATTTCAAAGATTATTTTTATGTGCCCCACACATGAATTTTTGAAATGTGATCAACGAATTATATCTATTTGTCAAACGCATACTTAATATGTGTACACATGAAAGCCATGTGTAACCAAAAAAAACTATTCTTTTGACTAATAAATTTTATGTGTGCTTCTGGGTGGATTCTGTTTATGTGTGGTCACATAGAAAATCATGTGGAAATTCGTCAGTAAAAATGTGTGGAATTGTATTAGTGTAGCATTTTTTGTCCGAGTATAGAATGGTAGAGATAGGCGAGACAACAACCAATTGAAGCGTTTGTTGTAATGCCATCTAGTGTCAATTTAAAAAAAGTATAGATGTAATGATAGTACACGACTAGAAAATGGTTCCCAGCGACCAGTTCACTTTTCCTTACTTTTGATAGTATGTCTCCTTTTCTCCTTCTAATGTTGCCAAAAACAATGAAAATTAATGAGATAAGATTAAATTTGTTCGTTTGTGGTTGTGTATGAAAAAACTGATTAAGGTTGTGTTGATTCTGCCATGGTTATTGTATTTGGTGGGCTTGTTCCAGTTATGTCGCTTTCGTTATTGCGATGTAGCACCGGTGTAGTGTAAACAGGAATAAGCGCGAGTCTTTGACAGCTTAACATCATTAGTTTTTAAACAAAGGTGCATCCTATATCAACATCCTATATTATTTCAGTGTACAGCAGTGTAGCACCGCAAAAACGAAAACGAAATAAATTTCGCATAATTTGAGTGCATCACATGAACTTAAGTTTACTTTAATTGATTATAATTAAAATTGAAAAGACATAGAGGTTTTGGACCTACGGGAGAAGAGGTAGTAAAATTATTTTCACTCCCGCGAGTTTTCCTCTCAATCAATAGAAAAAAAAGATAAAATACAACATATTTCCTTCCTTTTAATTAGCTACGGGTGTGACAACGATGGCGAGTTCACTATGTTATATTTTCATTTTATTTCAGCAACCTTATCTTCCAGCAGACAGCAATTTCAACATTAATAAAAAAAAAAACTATATATGCCAGCAACACTGACTGGGTGTATCCTATGGCTTACCTTCCCTACTAACATAATTCCTAAATTCCCGAGACATTTATGAGGGGTCGTAGAGTTCTCTGCATCTCTCTTAAGTAAATGTTGGACTAACATACCTTTCCTATCCCTACCAGTTGTAAGGACGTGGCCAGGACAATCCTTAACTGTTGGAGCGGGATATGTCTTTATCTGGGAGATAGTAATTACTTCCTACTTACTATCTGTCCAGTAATAGATATCCGTCTTGCTCTTAATAGTTTTGAATTCGTACCACCTACGATATTGTGCAACTTGTTCGATGCTAATGCTAATGCTAATGCTAATGAGAAAGATGTTGAATTACGGTTATTGCAAGATAAAAGTTTGATGCATGGAGGGGCTGACAAAATCGAGTCTTTCCTTTGCAGAAACCTAACGCTTCTAACTTACCGCAACTATAGGAGCGTTTACCCTACATGCTAAAAAAACAGTGAAAATTTGATCTTCTGAGCCCAAGCAAGTAGGATTCCAGCTTGACTCGCTCGGTTTGTTCGGATATCCCCACCGACGACGACGCCCCGAAGAAGTGGATCCAAGGATAATTCGATTTTATAGCTTTTTGATGTTGTTTTCGCTTTCACCATTGGTTTTACGATTATGCGAATTTTATGTTGTCGTAATTTGTTTGAAAATAAATTCAATTTCTCTTGGACGGAGGTGGCGTTGGCGAAGGAGTCCATGTCTAGGCTGCGAGAGGGCAATGGTGCTAACGATTGCAACGCCACTGTTGTTTAGGGGTAGTGTGCGATTTTAAGAATCGTTTTTCGAACGATTCCGAATCTAACTTAAAGAGAAATAAATCGTCGAAGGCAGATGGTGCCGGTCCTCTGATATGGACATTATCGTTAGAGTAGTTTAAGGTTGTCTTTTGATGTGTTCGAGCCAGGTGGTTAGCTTTCGTAAAGAATGAGTAACGATGGTGGAACATGAAGTCTGAAGTTTTATTAGTAAAGACTGCCCAACTAATCAGACACTTTCAAAGTGTTTTTAAGTTACTTCATACGCGAAGTTTGCGATTTTCAGAGTTGAGTGGAAAGGCTATCTAACATGAAGCTTTAGTGTGATAATTTATTAGCTAGAGAAAGGTCTTTTAGGAGAGGATAGGTAGATGGTTGAAAATGAGCGAAGGGCCATTAATGCGACAGTACAAAGTCAAACGCACACCTTTTGCCTAACCCGTACGATGTACGCGGAGATTTGAAGTATGTCTTGGCGTAATGTGCCGATGCCAAATCTGGCCAGAAGAGAGGTGGGGCTGGTGCTTTCTGTACAATGGTACCAACCTGTTCTACAAACATTCCTGTTTCAGCATTTATAGTTCTTTTTGTATAGAAAATTGAAGAACACAAGCCACATGTGCAAATAGCTTGCCAAATGAGCACCTTCTAACCAAATTCCTCCTTCGCAGCAGTCGTATCTGCAGTTGGGACACTTTCTCAACAGATTTAGTGTAAAATTGAGGGCCTGGTAGCAGCTTTCATGCTTATCGGTATCAAATGATTAAAAAATCGGTATTTATCGGTATTCACTATTTTAATTAATTTCAAATTTCTTCAAACTTTTGGACTTAAATCGAATGATGTACTTCCCATGTAGGTCGGAAGGAATTTCTGGAAATATTTGAATTTGGTGGTACCGAAAAAACTTCAAGAGGAAAAACAAAGAAGATCTTGTGGACGAAGTTTGAAGGAAGTTCTAAGAAATGTCGGAAAAACATCCGATGGGGATCTTCCAAGACAAATATTGAGAAACATCTGGAATTTTTTTTTTAGAAATTTTCGGAAAAATCCAGAAGCTAGAAAAATTTGGAAATCAGAAGCCAGGAGAAGCTCGGAAAAACCTTCCAATAAGTCAAAAAAAAACCCACGGAGAGTGACTTATGGAGAAACTTCCAGAGGAAGACGAAACTTCTGGAAGAACTCGATAGGTACATCCGGTAGAACTTTAATTGAACTTTCTGGAGAAGACGGAAGAAAATTCCAGGATACACTGGGAGAAACTTCCTAAGATATATTGAAAAAAAAAAACTTCTGGCTTACGGAACAGTCGAAAGATACTTCAAGGAGAAGATGGAAAATATCTGGAAAAAATACATTTCTGGGAATGTTAGCACTATATTCCCTGAAGTTCCTTACATGCTCTATTGATCCAGCAATTTTCATATTCATAAAACATCCCTGAAAACCCCACAATGTCCCTGAAATTTCACGGAACATTCCTGAATTGCACTTCGGAATATCCCATAATTCCTCGGAACTCCTTGAATGTTCTTGAAATTTTCCAAAAGTTAATGGGGCTGTTTTGAAGTTCTCTGATCATCCTCAAAGTACTCGAAACTACCCTGATTATAATGAAATTACCGGAAAATCTCTTATCTTCTTCAGGCATCCAAATTATCCCTATCAATTATCATTTTCACACCTATCTTTATCACCTATCTCTATCCCTATCACAACTGCTTCTATCAATGATACTATCAGTGATAGAAAAAATGATAGATAGATGATAGAGGGTATTATCCTTATCATTGATAGGAGTGAGAGTGAAATTATCAGCAGAGAACCTATCAATGATGGAGAAGTTATTATCCATCCCTATCTTTTGAGAGAACGTTTGTGATATTATCATTATCAATTAAACGACGTATAATATCTCCATCACATTTTTGGAAAACTGTTTCATCTCTACCATTTTATATTATCATGCATACCGAAAAACCTGGCATAGTGGGAAAAATGGTTTGTATCAGATAAGAATCTGCCAAACTTGTACAACAAACTATACAAAACATATGGATATTTTCGGAATCGTGGTGACGTATAGAGACCGGAAATCGATGTCCTACGCCATTTTGAAATCCAAGATTGCGGCTTCTGGTTATAATAAAATCTGGGGAACATTATCAAATACCCTTCAATATGAGTATTTTCGGAATCGTGGTGACGTATAGAGAGCGGAAATCGATGTCCGACGCCATTTTGAAATCCAAGATGGCGGCTTCTGGTTATAATAAAATCTGGGAAACATTATCAAATACCCTTCAATATGGGTATTTTCGGAATCGTGGTGGCGTATAGAGACCGGAAATCGATGTCCGATGCCATTTTGAAATCCAAGATGACGGCTTCAATGTGGGTATTTTCGGAATCGTGGTTACGTCTCAAATCCGGAAATCGATTTCCAACGCCATTTCCGCTCTCTATACGTCACCACGATTCCCAAAATTCCCATATTGAAGGGTATTTGATGATGTTTCCCAGATTTTAGGATACCCAGAAGCCGGCATCTTGGATTTCAAAATGGCGTCGGACATCGATTTCCGCTCTCTATACGTCACCACGATTCCAAAAATACCGATATTGAAGGGTATTTGATAATGTTTTCCAGATTTTAGGATAACCAGAAGCCGCCATATTGGATTTCAAAATGGCGTCGGACATCGATTTCCGGATTCGAGACGTAACCACGATTCTGAAAATACCCATATTGAAGGGTATTTGATAATGTTTTCCAGATTAAGGGTAACCAGAAGCTGCCATCATGGATTTCAAAATGGCGTCGGACATCGATTTCCGTTCTCTATACGCCTTCATGATTCCAAAAATACCCACATTGAAGGGCATTTGATTCAACAATATTTCACAATTATAATGTAACTGGAAGTCACCATCTTGGATTTAAAAATGATGACGAACATTGATTTCCGGTATTTAGACGTCATCATCGTTCTTAATATACCCATACTGTAAGGACAGAAATCAATTTCCGGCATCTACTTTACACTTCGTCCCCGGTCCGAAATATAAATATTGATTCGGATTGGAATGTTTGTTATTTTGACCATTTGGGAGGTGAATTGTCCGTTGTCCATTATAAAGTATATTATTTCGAAAGAATCCCTATCTCTATCATGTGATATTTCAACTATCAGATGGACCATATATCATGATAGCTAAAGGAGTCCATCATTGAGTCAATCTATTTATCATTTTTTCTATCATGATAGTATCAAAGATGGGATAGGGGTTCTATCATGATAGACTGAGAGAGAATCTATCAGATAGAAACCTATCACTGTGATAGGCCTCTATCTGATAGATGATATTATCACCATTTATCAGATAATTTTGATGCCTGATCTTCTTTGCGTTTTCAATTTTTCCAGTCCTCTGATCTTCTCGATTTTTTAAAGTTCTTGAAACTGCCGATAAAAACACAGAACCTCCCTTAAAATGTTCTCACAATTTTCTAATGCTTATGTAACTTCCCTTACGTTTCCAGAATTTTCATGGACCGCTCGGAAATTTGCTGAAGTTTTAGGAAATTCCCTGAGTTTCTCGGAGCTCATTTGAAGGTTCAGTAATTTCCTTGAATTTATATGTCCTGCTGTTCTCAGAGCTTTCCTAAAGTTATCTCCATTCTCCCGAAACAAACGGAACTATCCTGAAAACCATTAAATTTCTTTGAAGTTCTTTGGACTTGTGAAGGTTCCAAAATATTTCAGTTTCCTTAAGTTCATTGGAGTTCTCTGAGGTTTTCCTGAGATTCCCGGGTTCTCGAATTTGAACAGAAGTTAATGAAACTGTCTTTAGTTTATCGGAACCTACCCAAAATTCCGAACTATTCTGAAGTTTCAGGACTTCTGAAGTTTTCTTGAAGCTAATAGAACCGCATTAAAACCACCGACAAACCGTACTTTCATGCAAAAGTTATGAATTGGTTCGTGTTTGATCTATTGTGGACACATTATTTTTATCTGGATCAAAAAATCCTATGGCTTTGACAGTTCAAATCACTGCACATTTAAAACGGCCGTTTACGATTATCGGACATAAGTCACAATTAAGTGTCATGTCGGTTTGTTGGTGTTAAAACTCTGGGGAAGTTGAAAAAACTGACGGGAGAAGACGGAAGAACCTTTCCAGTGAAGCTAGAAGAAGCTTCCAAGGAAAGTCGAAATAGCTTTCCGGAAGGAATGGGAAAATAATTTGCAGAGTAAGGTGGACGGAAATTCCTAGGGAAAGTTGGGAGAAACTTCAAAGGGAAGATTAAAGAAATTTCAGGATGTTCAAAAATTACCGTTTTTATGGACCTATTTTTCCACTGAATAAAAGTATTTCCCGATTTCCAGAAACTACCGAAATGAGCCATCACTGTTTCTCGACTCTTTGGTAGCCAAAAGTGACGAGAAAATGAAAGCATTAGTCGAAAGAAAGAGTATAAAACATTTTTGAAGATGATATTTTTTTAGAGCAGGCTCAAAAATTTTAATTTTTAAAAAGATAAAAGTCTCTTACAATAGTTTCCTCTGACAATTCAAAGCGGACAGGCAGTAATCATTTTGATTATTAATGAGAAATCGGTATAAATCGGTATTAATACTCAAAAATAGGTATTCTGAAAAACCTTATCTTTATTCCGGGATCAAGTTTGAAAATCGGTATAAATACCGATAAATCGGTATATCTGGCAACGCTGCCTGGTAGCGTTCTTGAATGTTTTTTAACATATGTTTTGTCATCCATCCGTCGACATTGTCCAAAATGCAGTTGTACAGCTTCCGAGGCCTGGTTTTGGCACGAGACTTTTGTTCTGGAGTTTGTTTGGGCACTGAACATTAACTCTTTTCGCAATCAGATTGTAGGTAACATCCTTTTCGGTGCACCAAATGTGCAGCATTTTGTTTTTAGTCATGTAAACAAAGCAAATCGTGCTTACACGCTGAAAAAATACACTCTAGTTTATGAGTAGCAACCAAGGGGCAGGTCACTCCGCACACCAATCTTGGGTCATCTTTTTTGTCAATGTGCCGCAGGTGTGCCGATTGTGCCAGCCATAGAGCAAGCTGTGATTGTTTGTATAATACCCATCCCGGCAACCCGGTATTTCTGACACCTTGAATGTTTTGGTTTGAAATCGCATGCAAAAATGTGATTGAGGATGACGCGTGAAGTGGCGGGTGTGCAAAATTGTGGTGTTTTGTGTTTATATGATAATAACATCCTGTTTTTGTGGGTTTTTAAAATGCCCTCAAAGGCAGTCCAGAAACCTAACCTTTCATGATGTGACAGGCAACGGTTTATCAGCGGCCGGAAAGAGTTGGAACCGGTGGGGAACATTGTTTGAGACCGAATATAGAGGATGATCAATATGACTTCTGTAGTTTGTTTTGTGTGAATTTCAGCATTATTTGAATTAAGGGTGCTGATTAACTGCCTCTTTCTCTTGAGCCCACTTTAGAACTGTGCAATTAGCCCACTGCTGGTCTATTCAATTAGAAGATGTTCCTGAATATACAGTCAAACAGCACGTAATGTTGGGAATAACTTCAATGACAAATAGCCAGCAGTGCTCCCATTTTATTTAAAACAATCCAATGCCTAAGAGATTGTGCCGAAGGTAAGTCGATGGATGTGACCAAGCTGTACCGAATATAATTTCGGCACAATGTGCTGAGTGACTTACCCCTTGGTAGCAACGCATCCAATTTTTATAACTACTTTTCGATACACTCCTTAAATGAGTGATATGATGTGTGTGTATTTACAATATAACTCCCACTGACTGGCAGCGGCATTATGGATAGAATCCTCATGTAACCATATTTTATATAAATAAATGCAAGTAGCTTAAATCCGGGAGTTAGAAGGTGACAGCTCTATCGCAACTCCAATTTCAAGAACGCAAGCATTCTGAAGCTATTTTCCTATTTGATAAGCCCCACTCCAATACATTTCAATGTGGGAATCAATAATAATGTACTGGAACTTTCAATCAAGCTGCATTGCTTGATTGATGCGTATTTAATGAGTTGGAAATGTTTGTAGTATCAGTACTAGTACTCGGAAATTATTTATGTATGAAAATATTATAACAAAATGGAACGAACTCACCAAATCTGGACAAGTGAACCCAATAAGCTGGCCTGATGTGTTAAAGGGGAAGTCGCAATTGTTGACGGTTCGCTTCACGGGGTAATCCGGTTTGTGGTAGAGTTTGCACGGAATGTCCCGAATGTAGTCTTGAATTAACCTCTTGGTCGTCGGACACAATCCGCACACTGTGGCACTCGATTCAGGAAATTCAAGTATCCGTTCGTCACCAATATCATTTTACTGTTAAAAAAATCTGGAACAACGCAAAATCCAAAAATTGACGGGAGGGAAATTTTTCGCTTCCATCTACAAGCACAGCACTCTTCGATTTTCATAATTGAGCGATATGATGGAAGCTATATATTTTTAAAACTGCATAGGAGAAATGGCTCTTATGTTGGTCCATGGATCTAAGATTGAGCCCATCGCTTAAAATCTGCTATTTATCAATTTTATCTAGATGAACGCCTCACTGGGACGGTACTAATGAATATTTTTGGTCGCTATTGAAACTTTAGTCGATCGCTGAATTTATGTATGGGCCCAAATAAGGAGCATTTAGGCCTACATTACATCCATTTCCCCTATGAAATCACATTTCAAACAAAATATTCAAATTAATAACCCGCTCAGAAGGCTTGAACAAAGCTTAAGTTTCACCTTCCTTCTCGTAGGAAAACAGATCCAGCAGAGAATTTAATTAATTCCAAAAATAAACAAGAAATGTAATTGGGGATAAAATTACCCAAAATAAGTTTCCACACAAATGAGTATAATTCCACTTCAACAAAGAGAGTGAACAGACATCCCATATGAGCTGCAATAATGCCTCCTCCAAGCTACCTTTAACACTGGTTCTAAGCTTTCCGTTACATCTTTCCACCACCGAGAAAAAAAGAGAAGCCGTTCATTAACTCACCGCTCCTCAGGTGCCCCAAGCGACTCTGGAAACTCAAGGACCAAGCCACGAGGTAAGGAGTCGTGTGCGCATTTCTTGAAATAAATGAAATTAATTGCTACAAGGGGCTACAAGCCAATAGGGTGGTGGTGTTGCTTTTGTGGGAATGGTTATTTGAAATACCAATTAGTTTGTGCTGGTATGTTTATAGTGTGGAATGTCGCACGAGTTAATTAATGCATATACTGTGGAATTGATTTTATGCTAGAGGTCCAATTATAATCAATTCGTAATCTTATTAAAAATTGCTAATTTAAGCACCGAATTCAAAAACAACAAAACAACATTGGAAAACATCAAATCCATTCATCGTAATTGACACTCCAATGGTACATCGGAGGTTGTTTGTCAACATGGATTGAGCAACAATTTATTGATTTGTTATTGGTTCGGCAGCTGTCTCCATATCGAATTCCCGTCGTTCGTTTGCTTATTTGCTTCTTTGGACTTGGATTACAATTTTTATGACGAATTTCTTTGAGTGATGTTGATGTTGTTGTTTGCCTTGTGAACATTCTCAGCTCTGAGCCTAAGGTTGATTTTTTGCGCCAAGCCATAAAAAATCCTGCTGGGCGGGAAATGTATTTGAATTTCGCTTATTTCTTATGCATTATGATTGCCGTTTATCTTCACATGTTGTTGATAGGTATGAATTAAATTCTATTAAAGGAGAATGTACTGGACGTTCCTTAGTTCAGTTGACAAAGACGCTGTTATTCAAAAATATCGTGCATTAGCTAGCGGTTTCGACTCCCGGATTTAGTTTTTGCAGTGCTACAATAATTATTGAAATTTCATTATGACACCTATTCATACAAAATAATCAGGAATAGATAACTTCGTCAATCAATAAAAAAATAAAAATAATAAATCACTGGATAACTGTTCAAAAGACAGTTTTGACGTGTGAAATGCAGTGACTTTTAAATTCTGTAAGTGTTGCTGAACGTTTGATATGTCTTGGCATCGAATTGAAAACATTTATTCCTTTAAAATATAATGAATTTTGTGAAACACAAGTGAAGAAATATGGTGTTCTTATTTCAACCGCGTTTCTAGTATTATATCCATGGAAGTCACTTCCTCTTTCAAGTCGATCACACCGACAACCATTTGAAGGCGTCTAGCATCAAAGTTGAGGAAGTGAATCAATTACATCTCAAAATCAACCGCATTATTTTATTCTGCAACCACTGGAATCTCGATATTTGTGTTTCATTGGCCAGAAGTAAAATGGAAGGGCAAAAGTCTAGATGAGGAGAGATGATTGATTTCTATAGCTGTATTTTACTGGCAATAGTTAAATCGTTTTTCAGTTGACATAGAATTCCATACTTTTTGGCAATTTTCTTGATGACATTGTCAATGTGAGAGTTGAAGATACGATATGACGGAACATTGATACTAATTGTACAAAACCACAATTAAATTCTTCCAGAAATTAGTTACGATAACATATTGAAACATGTGAACAAATGTAATGCTGCATTGAAATACTTTAAATCGTGATAAATTTAAATGTTACCTCATTTCATATCCGTTGAATCAATCTGAACGGCCATTCTGTTGTGGTTATATCACACCATTTCTAATAATATTTATATCTACATCTTTTTCGGTACCATGGAGTCAACAAACTAAAAGTGAAAGGAGATCAGCAAAATAAGGCACATGCGATTTGACAATGGAGTGATGATCGTTAAGAAAATACCCGGAGACACTGTCCATTTTCCGCATTGATGTTACGGCTTTATAAGACGCAACTAGGAACTCAAGATCATCATACAAAGATAACTGACGTTGATATATCGTAGAAAACATCAGAAATAACACGGGAGACTTTCGACTAGCAGTAATGCAGAGAATCACGACGAGTTCATAAATAGGCGCGAAAAGAGTTGGTGAGATCGTTTTAAATTTTAAATTTTTGTTATTGCTCATATATACAAGACAATGCTGGGATTGGGAGGGACCATTAATGCGACAGTACAAAGTCAAACGCACACCTTTTGCCTAACCCGTACGATATATAACACAAGTTCAGTGAGTGCCCCCGAGTAACCGTGGCATGAGCGTACGTGCAACGAAGGATGACGATGACTCTCGGTGGGTTGCAAAGGCCTACTTTCGAAGACCTTCTACGCCCGATCCTGGGTACAATTGCAACAGAGACAAGAATGATTTTACTGTCGTTGGTTCCCGGTTTGAATGGATACACAAATTTGAGCAACGGTATTATGTGATATGAGGGGCTCGGTGGCCTTAGAGCAACCGTTTTTGCTTACTGAGCAGAACATCATGAGTCTAATCTCAGGCCCATCCACATTCAAGATTCATCAATCTTTTTATTTGTTAATATGACTACATGGTAATAACAGCAACTCGGTGATTAAAAAGGTGCTCGTCTGCCTAGTGGCAAACGTTTTTGCTTACTGAGCAGAAGACCGTGGGTTTAGTCCCAAGCTCCTTCGCGTTATATGATCGTTAGGACATCAATTCAGCTTATCGTTTACCAAAACGAACCCTGCTGCAAACCCAACCCTCTTATCCAACATCCCAGTGATTCCTCGTGGAAGTGCAGAGGTGTTCTCGGCTTCCATCAAAGCGAGTGTCATGTCAACACAATCCTTCCCATTCCTTTCTTGACCTGTGTTCGGGCGCGGCCGGCGCTGGTATTGCCTAATTTAAGATCACCAGTTTTTACACATTGAGGATGATTGCTAGTCCCAAGCATCGTCTATTGTTTCTCTGTGTAATTACAGCTGATCTGGCAGTAACAGAGTAGCAACCGTGGGCGGTCAATCAAGCTCAAGCTCAAGCTCAAGCTCAATTTCACGGAACATTTGTAGATCCACATCAGGTGTACTTTCAGTAGCAACAGCACGGTCATCAATATTAGAACGGCTCGCGACAGAATGGTCGGTGGCAACAGAACGGTCAGTAGCGGCAGAACGGTCAGTGGCAACAGCACAGCTGATAGAACCGGAACGATTGGTGGAGACATCACGATTGGCAGCAACAAAACCGCCAGCAGCAACAGCAGTAGGTTTAGTAGAACAAGTACAGCCAGCAACGGGATGGTTACTAGTAACACCAAGATCATAAGTACTGACATTCGTACATCCGGAAGAATAGCTGATATTGACAGATCGCTCAGTACTTAATACACTTTCAGCGGAACTAACACGAACACCCGGAAAATCGCTTGTGTCTATCAACGAAACAATATTTCCTATAAAAATTAAACAAGTGTTACTAAATTACGAACGAAAACGTTTCCAAATTGTGTACCTGAATTCAATCGTCGATCTTCTGCATTTGGATTTTTTATCTTCGAACTCGATCTCTTTCCAAACAATTTTGATGATCTGGAGGAGGAGGCAGCAGCAGTACTATGAACATCATCACGTCCTTTGTCATCGAGAACAACGGGTTTGCTTGTAGTCTCAGCAGCAGAGGCAGGTGATTCTAAAATATTCAAGTGAGTGAAATGTTCTTCTGAATATTAAGTTATTAATTACCTTTACGAACAAAATAACTAAATATGCTCTTTTTTTTGAGACTGGGACATTACTATTTACCAACGTATGACATAACAATAGACGAAAAACTCTGACTTAACCGGAAAGCGCGGCTTTAGGCTGAAGCAAAAGCAAAGCTAGACGAATGGACTACGAAAAACAGCGGACATCTTGGACTGGATAACTGAAGTCAAATCACTTTGCTGAAGTGCTACAAATTTTACGTCCTCTCCGCACAGTTTTTTTTTTCATCCATCGCTTTTACTCGCGTGGTAAATCACCTTTGAGGTAAGTAAGAGAGAAACAACCTTTAATCCGTTCCAACACATGCTCATCGAACCTTTTTGTACTTTTGCTTTAAACGTCAAAATATTCTGTTCCATTCTCGTTTAATTCCCGCTTGACCCGCTGAAAAAAAAAATGATTTATCAAGAATCTACTAGGGTCTTGCAGAATATTAAAAGTCTGGCGAAACGTGATGATTGTCTTTTTGTCTGGATTAGGATAAAAAATCTGGCTGTGCCAGATAAATCTGGCAACATGGCATCCCTGGACACAACAATGATTCCGTTGCACATCGTTTTCTTAGAAAGAGAAAGCATAGTTTGCTATCTCTTTTTCCTCTTCACCGATGGCAGACACGAAGTGACTGCTGCCAGCAGGGTGTAAAGCAAAAATCATAAAACTCAATCTCCCTACAGTTTGTTGAGATTTGCTGCTGGTGAGTTTTGTTAGCTTGATATTCCGAGCTGCGATATCACAGCTTGCAAAAACAACCACAGTTGTTTGCTTGTTGATTTTTGTCTACGAAAATCAAGCGTGATCTTGGACATTGGTGAGATTTGATTTTTTGATATTTTCCCAACACTGGCTGGTATAATGGATCCGCTATCGGCTCGTCTGGCTACACTCGACTACCCTGGAAAGCAAGTACGTGATTGGACCATAGTTCGCATAGTTTTCATTAGTTTTCAATTGATAAGTATTAAAGCTTTAGTACCAAATAGTATGACACTATTGCATTGCGCCTTTGTTTTAATTTGCACTCTAGTATACTGCCCATAGAAGCATATCAGTCCCATCTGGTAAAATAGCAACCCGAGAAAAACGCTGTTGGAAATTTATCGATCCGAAGTCTCATATGGATGGGACAACCAAGTTTTGGTATTTTCACCATATTTTCTAAACAAAACATGTGACTTTTAGTGCACAGTGTAAAATACAGGTAGTTTACAATCGATTCAATGTATTACTAATTTCTGTTAAAATTCCAAACGGGACTGTTATGCTTTTATGGGCAGTATATTCAACAATGACGAAGTCCTACGCCAACAGGATCAGTTCATCAGCGATGGGGTCTCGATAAATCTTCTTTAAAGAGTGCATTCCTGCCGGATTACGCGACGCTAAGCTTGTTAAGTGTTGCTTCGAGTGTAATTTTTTATTCCAGTTTCAACTACCACTGTAGCAGACTACG
Organism: Ochlerotatus camptorhynchus; assembly: GCF_037179485.1. Classification (NCBI taxonomy): domain Eukaryota; kingdom Metazoa; phylum Arthropoda; class Insecta; order Diptera; family Culicidae; genus Ochlerotatus; species Ochlerotatus camptorhynchus. The sequence continues at coordinate 1,534,697 of NW_027040719.1, forward strand.
TACCTACGCTAGGCAAAAGTGTTTCTATCGTCCTTCTTTATTTTTATTTCACTTGTGAAGTGAAGTGTTGGCTGTGTTCCACAAAAAAAAAAAAGAATTTTGTTAAGCTTTGCATAAACACCTTTAGGGTGTTAACCACTCGTGAAGTCGTCTATCTACTTAGGTAGGTACGTTCAGCAGCTCTCGGGCTCGTGGTTCGTCGTTGTGTTCATTAGCCCATCAGAAAAATCATTGCGCTCTTCTAAAGACTACACGTTAGCTAAAAGCTCGCCGTCATCAGGAGCAAGATCAAGCGTTTTTGCATTGAGCTGACTGAACAAAGTGTGAAAACCTACTTAAAGTAATAAAATAGACTTTTCATAACTTTACATTCATGCATTCAAACGCGTTCTCTCTTACTGGGCTGCAGAGTTGTTTTATTTTTTTTAGCATCAGCGAGCTTCCATGCAATTAACACCTCATGAAAGAAGCATAAAATCGTTTTTGCCTGCAGCAATACAACGGATTTCACTATGCAGTAGGCTTAACTTTTAGCCATGACGTTATGGCTTGTGGAGAAGCGTAATTATGAATAGTGTTAGCAGTCCCATGACCAATGCAACCGTTCGTTCTTCACCCTAACGTAGTTTGCAATCTATTTGAAGAAAAATCCTCATCGTATTTCGATTGTACCCTTCCATAATAAACAGCGCTTTCCGTGCTTGGTCCACAGGGATTGAATTACGTATTACCCCGAGCCTATATTGGCAGGAAATTGCTAAACAAAAGACTAAACCCTCCAGAAAGGGGGGGACGAAAGGAAAGCCATCGAGGCCTAGATACAGCGCCATTTTCCTAAATAGCGCCACGTTTGGAACGTGCCTGTCTAAATTTGCAAAAGTCACGCATTTGGTGTTGAAAATCGCAAAACGTGAGCGAGCAGCATTTGCCATCGACGCGTGTTGCTGATGATTGATCCGTATCAGCAGGAGTTCTAAAATGACATTTCATTAGAACGGCTTAGGTTGCTACGTGCCCCACCCACCCAAGACGACGGCAATAAGGTGTATCCGTTTTTGATTGTGTACGGAATGATTTCGATGAGGTGATTTTCCTGATGAGATGGCCATAAGGACGGTCGTGTCGTTGCGAGAATAATGGGCTGAAGAGGTAAAGCTAGCCCAAAACGTACGAAGTACGTGTGGAAGTCCTCGATTTGAATTGTAGTCGTAAGAAAGCTTATATTTGCTGTAAATCCTTCCCACTAATGGATGGCATCATAAAACGAAACGAATGATCCAGGTGATTTAGGCGTCTTTACCAGCATTAAATCTGTTCGGTGGTCGGTGGTGGAATGAACGACGACGACGATGACAGAAAGAAGGTGACCCGGAAAGCGACCAGATTGATATTTATTTGAATGTCTTCCTTTTTTCCCTGTTGGTCGGGGGTTGTTTGTAGCTAGCGCTCGAACGTGGGTGGCTTATTTTTGCGGTGTAATTTGTTTTGTGTTTTTATCGACAGCAAAGGGCAATTTATTTCCTGCGTATTTTTGATAAAGTATCCAATTGAGGATTGAGCATTCTAGGTCGGATTGTGCTGCATCTTAGTGGTAGCATCATATTTGCTATTTCGCATAAATCCTTAGACAGTAGTTTTGCTGCAAAAAAAAGACATCATTTGGCGTAAATGAATCCCATGTGCAAGCTTCTCCAACCCTAGATCCAGATGAATCTACAGCAGTATGCACACTCTCGGCTTGGACGATCAGGGATGAGAAAAACTTCATTTGCAATATACTCGGTGGAATGATTTGTGAGCGCAAACAAGTCATGCATCCTAGGAAAGAGACTCGACCATTTCAGGAGATTATATGTAGTTGCTGGATATGGTAAAACTTGGTCGCACAGAAACTGCAGTCAATTGTGGGAGCATGAAAATATAGCTTCATTTAAAACAACGTTTTTCACATGCTTCGAATACCGAATATGGAATACAAGAGAGAAAGAAAATGATTTTGTCATTTTCTACACGGCGAATGAGAACGACCCAAATTTGAGTTTAGTTCACTCATAATCGCCAAAAGTGCAGGAACTCAGCGATGAGTAAATTTGCCTCATGTTTTCCCAGGTTTTTCCAGGATTTTCCAGGGAAAAATTCCCGAATTTGAGAAAAGTAAAGTAAAGAGTTCCTCAGGGTAGCATTTTTGGGCCTATATTGGGTTGCCACAAATCTTGAAACAATTACAACGATTAATTTCTTTTATACTTAGATAAGATCTAGTTTTAGTTTTTAGTTTTAAGATTTCAATTGTTATACTGACATGCAGGTATAGAAAACCTGTTCAAAATGCTGAATTGTCAAGGCAGAAACAAAGTAAACACACTTAGATAACAATTAAGGCTGGTAAGTTACCTAGATTAAAATGAAATGTAATCTGACCCCTTATCTCACCGTCAATGAATTGATTCAGGTTTTTGAAACCCCATTAGCTATCATTTGTAGGTCGAGCCCCCAACTTTCCATAGGAAGTGTAACTTTGCTAACCAAAAATGCGCTTCATAATCGAATAAATATACATGTTTGCAAATTGATTGGAAGCTACCATCAATTTTGAAACCAAAATTTAAATTCACGTCCTACACGGCGAATGAGAACGACCCAAATTTGAGTTTAGTTTTGGCAACTCTTAAGAGTTGATGAGTAGTTGAATGCCCATGGTGAAATCCAAACTGCTCATTTGCAAAAATCGAGTTCGTATTGATGTGGAGCTTTCATATTTTGAAATGTTTTAGTTATAGATCTTACTTCGTCCAAATCAGTCCCCCAGGAACCATCAAAAATATTTTCCAGAGAGAAAATATTCAGATAACCCATAGCAACCTGATTCTCAATATGACTAGTAAGACCCAAACTGAAATTATAGGAACTCTCGAATTGCTTAGCAGGTACCTGAACTTTTTCCGAATTTTGATCAAAATGTTACCACCTTCTTTAATCGCTGGAATAGGCTTTTGAGGTTTTTTTCTTTTAAAATGTTTAAGAGATTTAATTTGTTTTTGAAAATTTCACTAGATAACTTTCATGGCAGGATCGTGTATTCTTTGACATTGCCTCCTACGGACATTTTTCAGTCGGATCAAGAGCTATGATAATATAATCAAATTTAACCTCGCATTTTGGTACTGAGGTAGCTCTTGCTTTAACTATATAAGTAGTCAGAGATTCAAGAGCATAATTAATTTCATATTTGGTTTGAAAAGGAATGTTTGAATAAAAGCCATATTCCATAAATGATCGATATTGCTCTCAATCAGCTCTATGGTAATTGAGTAGAGCTGTTGGGATTAGAAATTATTTATTTGGATATTTATAAAGTTACGGGAAGGTGTTCAGAACCGAAGTCAGCATGGGTAACCAATTGGCTGCAAAGTTGACATGAATCAGTTTAGACCAAATCGATAGTAGACAGATTTATTATTGAAGAAAAACATGTTGGGCTATTTGGATATCGAATAGTGTAATAACCTGCCGAACAATTTTGTCTTATCTTCGATTAGCGTTTAGTTCATTGAACAATATTAACATTGGAATTGCTATGAGAATTAATCCAAGAGCGGGGTTTTGCATTAGAATCACCAATAATGAAGAATGTAGACTTATGACAGGTAAGTTTCTGAAAGTCACCCTTGATGTTTGATACGTATATGAACAATGATGACAACGCCACCACAGGGCCCATCAAGACGAGCATTTAGATAATTGAAATAAGTTGCGTCCCTGTTAACTAAGTCAACATTATCAAAATTTCCGTTAGAATTATGTTGAGAAGAATTTTCAATTCTACCAGCTGAAATTGCAACATAGGTAACTCGCTAAACATTGTTAACAGCGAAAGGAGCAGGTATAGATGACAAATTTGAAGCCAAGGTGCTATTTTTTCCATGGGTACGAATGTAGTATTTGTTCCTCCCTGACCGTTGTTAATAGCAGAGGAATTTGTACCTGGTCGGGAAAGTGGAGTGTTTCCTACGTGTCGATTAGAACAACATTGTAGGATCGCTTTGCGAGTCTTACATTCTCATAAATGAATTTGTGTTTTTCACCATTTTTTTTTTATGATCTTCCTTCACAGGAAATGCAAGTGAAAAATTTGTGTTGCTTCTCAGTAAAATACTGGAGAAGACGTTTGAATCTGTCCAAGGTTTCAGTTAATACATGCCCTTCACCCCGATGACCAATTTGAAGTGAAGACTTAAATTTAATGAAGTTCAATAGTTCCTTGCGAAGAGCATGGAAATTATCACAATAGGGGGGAATGTTTAATAGAATTTGTCTGGATGATGGATCACTATCATCATCCGTAAGCATATCAAATTGATTGTTCAATTGAATTTCATCAGAAGGGGGATCAAGCGATTGCCCTTTTCTTCTGCGCTTAGGTGCCATGGCGGCAGAACCAAGTTTCTCCAAATCGACTTCCAAACAGATTACTATAAGAATCCGAAGGATCAAAGAGGAATTTTCCAAATCGATATCCAACCAAGATTATCTTGGGTAGGGTCCAAACAAGGATCGCAGAGAAATAAGAGTCACACAAGGTAGAACTTTTACAGGTAATATTGAGCACTGCAAAATACTGTTTACTTTTTTTGAAGCTTTAGGTAGCACTTCCTTTAGCAAAAAAGCAAATAGATCCGCACGGCAAGAGAGCTCTATGCGGACTAATCCAACCTGTTATTGCGTATGGTTTACCAATCTGGTAGAGTTGTTCTAAATGCCATCACTTTAAACTACAAAAGGTCCAGAACAAGTTCCTTATGATGATTCTAAACAGTCCCCCGCGAACTCAAAACTCTGAAATTCACATCCTGGCTGGAATTCACACATTAGAAGAACGGAGAGTATTCATCGTAGAAAGGTTCAGTGACACCTGTCTCAGTCGGCGCCGCCGGGATGTTCTGAGGCATAACATCTCTGATCAAGGCTTCCTTCGAAAGGGAAGTAAAGCCGCTGGTCTCCGGTTCATGAGTTGATGTATCGATATGTAGGGTCTAGGTGTGGGAGCTGTCTCTCTGGCGTCGGTAGCATTGGTGCTCAGCACGGAAAATAAGATCGACGGAAAACAAATCTGAGATCAGATCATCAGATCATTCATGACCTAGCACGTTAGCTTAAGTTATACGCGTAGTTAGGTAGGTTATCCCATTTTTTTAATTTAAACAAACCCCCTACCCTATCCAGGGGTATTCTGTTACCTAGTTGAAATTAGAATATCCAATGAAACAAAGCTGAAGAGCCAGGTAGCCTAATCAATTGAAATGTTAAATCAATGTACAATCATAAGCAACAGAAATAAACGTTATTTTACTACTATGGACTGTTAATTTTATAAGGTGGACGCCTTTATTTCAATAAACGAAGCTCAATTTTTACCTAATTTTGTCTTATCTTCAACTAGCGTGTAGTTCAGTACACAAACCTGTTTGTGTGACAGATAAATTCAACGTCTGTGAATATGAAAAATGTCACGTAATGATTTGGAAACAATTTTACAGAAATGGTGCACAGAAGGGCTCTCGTACAGAAAAATAGCAGACAAGTCAGCAGTATACAAAATCATCAAGAAGTTAGGAGAAGTTTGGAGAACACCAACACAGCCAGTTCATGAAAGCATCCTGGAAAATGATAGATATACTTCCATCCTTTTTCTTATCTATTTGGTATATTTTGTACATCAGAGATGCACAAAATATATCAAAACGGCCAGGCCTACTGTGCAGCATTTAAGGGGCAAGATGATTCAGAAACATCGGGCCTGTTTAAATCAAAGATTGAAACACGATGCTTCAGAATCCAATAAATGGATGAAACGTGGACATCTCGTACCGAACGTTCCGTTGTTATAAATGATTGGTCGTTGGGAGCATATAATCTAAAAAAATTAAGTGATGCTCCATTTTTCTTGGGTGGTTGGGACATGAGCACTAGCTCTTGTCTTAGCCCTATATGGATTATGGTTATAGCGCCATTGCTCGCTTTCTGAAAAAAAAAAACAATGGAATAAAAGGCCGTAGGAGAATGGAAAAGGAGGAAGGAACCCTAGTTCTATCTTTCCTTGTGTAAAAACTAAAAAAAAAAGGGTCTCTAATCAATCTACAGGAAAAGTCCGCTAAAACTCACAATGACTCGCGAACTTTTCCTTTTGTGTGCTTCATAAAACCTTGCACAATTTTGCAACGCTGAACACGAATCGGTGAGAGGTAGATTTCAGTAGAGAGCAATAGAACGAAAATAGGGGAAATGCAGGTAATGTCGGCCTAAGTGTCCCTAATTTGGGCCCATACATAAATTCAGCAATCGACTAAATTTTCAATAGCAACCAAAAATATCCATTAGTGACGTCCCAAGAACGCGTTCATCTAGATACAATTAATAAATAGCAGATTTTTAGCGATGGGCCCAATGTTAGATCCATAGGCCAACATGAGAGACATTTCCCCTATATTATAAATTTAAAAACATATCAATGAAAATAAAGGGAACATCTCAGCAAGTTTCATTCATTTTGTACTATTTCTGTCCTGCTGCACTACTGGCACTTCCAAGATTTTTCCGGATTATTGTGAAACTAGTTCAAAAATTCTTCAGGCAAATCATGATCACAAAAATGGAACTTTAAGGTACAAAACATCAAACGTCTAAAACCAGGAAAAAGCACTAGGACGACTCTCTTGCCGAATGAACCAATTGGCAAATCTATGTAGGAAGTTCCTACTAGGAACTCGGCCATACCCACTCGTTTCCAACCTTTGACAATAGCGCACTCGACATTTGATTTCTCATCAAAATACAGCACGAATGCGGCTCTTCGAAATGATGTCTAAGACAAAGTTTTTTTTTTTTATTATTATAGTCGCTTTAACGCACTTGGGTTATTCGTGACTTGTCCGGGAAATGAACTGAACTCGTGACTTTGGCGTGAGAGGTATGGATGCTGACGATTACGCCGGGGTCGCCCCCTAAAAGTCAAAGTTGTAGAAGCCGAAATAGGTGAATATATAAACATTAACGATCTCACCAAATGAACGATGGTTTACCCGTGAAGCAAAAACTTGCACGACTGTTGCATCTCCTAGAACTAGAACTCAACACTTCAAACCTTTCCATCGGATCTTCAAAGAAAATGTTCGAAGTCAGCAGTATAACAAATCTTCAAGAAGTTTGGAGAAAAGTACACTATTATGGATTTGCCAAACGGATTTGCCAAACGGTTCAGAATATGAAGAGGAACAAAAACATTCGAACCTACCGAAGCAGAAAGCGCCGAAGAGAATAGAATATCAACAAAGTCGTTCCAAGAAACGCTCCCGAAGGTTGCTTGAGAACAAATTCGGTTGTGTGCTTCTGGATGATGAAACCTATGTTAAACTGGACACAATAGCGCTTCCAGGACCGCAGCTTTATAATGCGGTTATTGGTAAGAAGGGTCCTTGGGATGTTTGGGGAAAAAAGTTCTTATTTGTGTGGTCGTAAAAGCCAGCCGTTTTTACTAGAGGAACAATATCAGGAGAAGTGTACAGAGATGAATGCATTAAGAAGCGCCCACTCTATCGTCAACACGACACTCCGCCCTTGTTCTGGCCTGACTTGGCGTCCGCTCATTACGCGTCCACAACCTTGAAGCTGTACCAATCATTGAACATCGATTTCGTCAAAACAGAGGTTAATCCACCGAACTGCTCAGAGCTACGACTGATCGAACGATACTGGGCAATTATGAAGCGTCACTTGAAGAAGGAAGGGTAACAATATTACTTACTTTTCCTGGTCCGACGTACATCAGAATTGCACCTGCGTCACAATGTTACGCCAACTATCTCGGTTCGTGACTGCTTGTCTCCAATTTCTTGATCGTCTCACACTTCCTTGATCTTGCTCTATTTGGTCTAACTACCTTGCTCGCTGTGCTCTTTTGCGTCTTGTACCGGCCGGATTCGAGGCAAACACCATGCTTACGGGATTGTTGACCGACATAATTACAACGTGTCCCCTCCATTGTACCCGTCCAGCTTTCGCGACTTTCTGGATACTGGGTGCGCCAGCTCGTGGGTCATCTTTCTCCTCCATACACCGTTCTCACATACCCCGCCAAAGATGGTCTTAAGCACTTGTCGTTCGAAAACACCCGGTGCTTGAAGGTCCTCCTCGAGCATCGTCCACGTCTCGTGCCCGTAGAGAACTACCGGTCTTATCAGCGTCTTGTACATGGTACATTTAGTACGGGGGTGAAGTTTACCCGACGGCAGGGTCTTGTAGAGTCCGTAGTAAGCACCACTGCCGGCAATTATGCATCTACGAATTTCTCTGCTGCAGTTGTTATCCGACGTCCCCAACGTTCCGAGGTGAACAAATTCATCCACCACCGCGAACTCATCTCCGTCGATTGTCACGCTTCTGCCTAAGCGAGCCCTATCGCGCTCGGTTTTTCCAGCTAACAGATACTTTGCCTTCGACGTATGCACCTTTAATTCAACCTTCTCTGCTTCACGTTTCAGCCTGGTGGACTTATTGAAGATCGTGCCCCGCATGTTAAAGCCCGCACGTTCATAACACCTTCTAGCGCAATGTTGAACAGGAGGCAGAAAAAACCATCGCCTTGTCGAAGTTCTGTGCGAGTTTCAAACGGGTTCGATAACGCACTCGATATCTTCACGCAGCACTGTACACTATCCATCCAGTCTGGTCAGCTTCCTGGGAAAACCGTTCTCGTCCATAATCTTCCATAGCTCTTCACGGTCAATAGTATCATAAGCGGCCTTGAAATCGATGAACCGGTCCCGGTGCGCAGGGACTTGATATTCACGACCAGTGTTGGGAAAATATCAAAAAATCAAATCTCACCAACGCCCAAGATCACGCTTGATTTTCGTAGACAAAAATCAACAAGCGGCAGCGGTTGATTTTGCAAGCTGTGATATCGCAGCTCGGAATATCAAGCTAACAAAACTCACCAACTGCAAATCTCACCAAACTGTGGTGAGATTGAGTTTAATGATTTTTGCTTTACACCCGAATGCAACCGAAACTTCCATAACGGCTTGCAGCAGTCCCTTCGCGTCTGCCATCGGTGAAGATTAAAAAGAGATAGCAAACTATGCTTTCTCTTTCTAAGAAAACAATGTGCAATGGAATCATTTTTGTGTCGACTCAACTCTCAGCTTGATGTTTGCACGTTGTGAATAGTCTTGCAATATCAAAGGAGCTTGTAAAATCAATATCAAGCATGATGATTTGTTCCAATATCACGCGTGATATTGTGAGCCCATGAGAGCGGAAAAATATCAATTGATTTCTGATTTTGCCCACACTGTTCACGACACTTTTGGAGGATCTACCACAACGTGTCGATCGTCTTCCCACAAATCTGCTTGCTAGCGGCGATAGATGATCGCTCGATAGTTTTCACATTCTAGCTAGTCCTCTTTTTTTATATTGGACGCATTTCGCGCCAAATCGTATTCGGAGCTGGCAGCACCCCCCTAGATTTTAATGAAACTTTCTAGATGTGTGGACCTTGACTAAATATGCCACTTTGCATACTTAGTTTTTTCCAAAATTTATCTAGACTAACATTTGAGAAGGGCCAAACTTTTTCTGTCGATTTTTTTCAAAAAAATATTATGGAAAAATGACAACTCCTACAAAAATGTGTTGTATCGATAACTTTTAGGAAATTGTCCAAGTTATCGGAAAAAAAAATACTGGAAAAAATTTCATTTAAGACCTACACTGAAAATTAAAATTTTTAAATTTTTAAAATTTAAAGTCGATTTAAAAAAAACGGCCATGTTTGATTTGGATGAAACTTTGCCTCAAGATAGGTAATTATGTTAACTACCAACCGTTCATACAGTGCGAGATGGGCACTTTTAAGGAAACAAAGTTTTTCTTACAAACCCTTTTTCATGTCTGAACTGATTTTTTTAACGTACCATTTTTACACAAAACTAAACCAGTGGAGCTCGAAATCATCTCAGAACCCAATGAAGCTCCATTTGTGATTCAATTTTGTCTAATCAGCAACTAATCACTTGGATTAATCGAGAATTCCATATGAAAAGGGGTGATATCATTAGAAAATAATATAATTGATTATATTGTCTACTACTGAGGCAAAATCCGATTTCCTAAAAGACATCCATACAACATATTTTTGTTGGAGTTGTCATTTTTCCATAATATTTTTTTGAAAAAAATCGGCAGAAAAAGTTTGGCCCTTCTCAAATGTTAGTCTAGATAAATTTTGGAAAAACTGAGTATGCAAAAGTGCTTATTTAGTCCAAGTCTACACATCCAAAAAAATTTATTGAAATCTGAGATTCGATTTGGCGCGAAATACGTCATATAATGAATAAATATCGATTGTTCAAATTTTTAAATAAAAACAACTTCTTTTACGTGTCGCGTTCTGGACCGATCGAGCCGAGGAACGAGCTGTATAAGTCTCGCATGAAACGCTTCGATTAGACCGGGATAATCTATTTGCCACTACGGATCAGAATGATAACAATGCTAGTGTTTTTGCAATCCTCAATCACCAGCACCTTGTCGCTGGTGGTTCCAATCATGCTTGGCCTACACAGTTTTGGTCACGAACTGCTCATTGATTGATTGATTTCTATTACCTTTATACACAGTTGACGACATATAGTTCTTTTTGAAGCAGTAGATAGAATATATATTAAGCTTGTTATAGATACGTAAAAAATCAGATTTTAATTCTAGTAATAAACTGTATTTGTTTTTGCGTTGTAAAAATGAAGTGCACATCTCGGACTTTAAGTGAAAAAATTCATTGGTGTTGATTCAAATGTTAAGATTTATCTACTCTTGTAAGCTATGATCATAATAAATCAATTACTTTAAAGAAAAACAAATTCCAACAACTGAGTGAATAGTTTTTAACAAATGAGCAGTTGGTATGTACAACTGTGCATGCCAAGCATGATTCCAATTACTTAAACCTGGAAATTTATGTTCAACTGAAAACATCGACTGCTAGCAAAATGCTAGTTATACTGCTTTATCAATATAAATTAACTCCGTTTTCCGACATGTGCCACAAATTTGGAAGGAATCCTTAGTGGCCCGTATTCAAAAAGTTGCTGGAACGATTAAAGCCGAAGAGTTTCCTCCCATCAACATGTTGCACACATTAGTGAAAATTTTAGAACTTGTTGTTAAAGGCCAGCTGTTGGAGTATTTAAATAGTAATAGTTTGTTGAGACCAGAACAATCGGGATATCGGGAAGGTCATTCTTGTGAAACCACGTTGAATTTGGTATTAGCGATTGTTGCTGTTTTTTTGGATCTTAAACGCTCGTTTGAAACAATTTCTAGGCCCTTATTGTTGAGATCAATCAAGCGCTTTGGAATTACGAGTACTGCATATCAATTGTTTGAAAGTTATTTGTCTGACAGAACTCAACGGACTGTTTTTAATGATTCTGTTTCCAGTCCCGTGGGGAATAGCCTTGTAGTGCCCCAGGGAAGTGTATTAGGGCCCCTGTTATTTATTATGTATATTAATGACTTGTGACGTGTTTTGCAATATTGCGACATTAATCTTTTTGCAGATGATACTATGTTATGCATTGCAGGTAAGGATTTAGATGATGCCGTTTTACACTATAAGCAGTTGAAATTGAACACAAGTAAAACTAAATTTATGGTTATTTCGCGGAATCGTGTAAATGACAATGTCTCTGTTGTAATTGATGATGAGACTATTGATCGCGTTTAGGAGGCTGAATATCTTGGCGTGATTATTGATGACACACTTAAGTTCAACTCTCGCATTGACAATGTCATCAAGAAAATTGCCAAGAATTATGGAATTCTACGTCGATTGAAAAACGATTTAACTATTGTCAGTAAAATACAGCTATACAAATCAATCATCTCTCCTCATCTAGACTTTTGCCCTTCCGTTTTAATTCTGGCCAATGCAACACAAATATCGAGATTACAGCGCTTGCAGAATAAAATAATGTGTTTGATTTTGAGATGTAATTGATTCACCTCCTCAACTTTGATGCTAGATGCCTTACAATGGTTGTCGGTGAAGCAAAGAATTGTTTATTTGACTATGGTGTTCATTTTTAAAGTAGTTAACGGTTTGCTACTTCGATATTTGTGTGATCGAAATGAAGGAGGAAATGATTTTCATAGATATAATACTAGAAACGCGGTTGAAATAAGAACACCACATTTCTTGACTTATGCTTCACAAAATTCATTTTATTTTAAAGGAATAAATGTTTTCTATTCGATGCCAAGACACATCAAACGTTCAGCAACACTTACAGAATTTAAAAGATACTGCATTTCACACGTTAAAACTGTATTTTTAACAGTTATTCAGTGATTTTTTTTTTATGAATTGACATATTGTGTATCTTGACGAAGTTATCTCTAACGGATTATTTTGTATAGATAGCTGTCATAACGACTTTTTTTTATAATTATTGTAGCACTGTTTGCCACGATGGAGATGATGGATTTTTAATATTTGATTTAATAGTAGATTAATTAAAAAAAAAAATAACAGTAGTCTACAAAGGTTTGAGCGTCGCGCGCGTATTACGGATATAGAGGACTGCATTTAACATTTGATAAAAAAATGCAATTTTGAAGCTTATTTGAAAGATACCTTAGTTAGTAGTAAGTTTTCTGGCAAATGTTAGGGGTTCGTGAGCATTCCTGACATTGCTGAAAATTATGATAGCATCAGATTGCGGGGTTACTAGTGTAATAGGATGCTTTGTTGATTGTTCATTAACTCTTGATTGCTTATAATACTTATGAATATTTTAGGTGGACAAAAAGGCGAACTAAGAGGTGGACGCCTAAGCTTTTCCACATTTATATCGCTGTGAAGCAACTGTAAACTCTAGAGGGAATTTATATCTGTAACTGAAACCAGTTCGATTTTGTTTGCCAACCTGGTTAAAATGTCATATTTAATTATCTTAAAGATAAATCATCCAGCTCAAACCTTTGTAGGGGTGGGACCATCATCATCATCATGTATGTTCTCCGTAAAGAGTATTGAAATCAGTACAATTTCCTACTGTAAAAGGTTCACTTCATCGTCGTTGATCGACAGGCAAATGCGCACCGTAATCCTGGTATCCTTGACCTGAATAGGCATAGCCAAGAAATTATTCTTCTCCGTGCTTGCACAGCTTGTGCTTACACTCTTGGATACATTCTTGGGTCTGCCATGTCAATCAACGGTTCCATATTTTCTTGGTAATCTGCAACAGTTCTGTAAAGGAGTGCAAATCCATGATAGCGCACTGGAAAGTCTACTCAAAACTAGAGTGGTTCTAGAACCTCTCTACTCTAAACTATCAGTAATTGAATGACACACGATTTTTTACACTATTAGATAAGCATAATTGAAATACATATACCAATTATCTCGCGCAACACGAGAAAAGAGCCTATAATCGTTGATTGATTCACTTCATCGATTTTATCTTCAACGAATAACCCGACTGCAAATGAGTTTCCCATTCAGAGTGTTGATTCAGGCGCAAGCTAACATCATCTTCTGTCGAACTGGCCTGCGAGCTTAGCGAGAAATTCGTTTATGTTGCCGTGGTAAACCAAAGCGAAAGTCGATGAAGAGAATCGATCAAAGAGGATAGACCCTTTTCAAATGTTACGCAAGTTATCATGATTTTACTGAAATTAAAATAGATTAAAACAAAAATTAATTTCACTTCATAAGTGACGAAAACTATAAAATTGATGGGGCTTCCAACTACAAACAACAACACTAGCAACCGGTAACTACGATGGAAATTATACATGATTAAAAATACTTAAAAATCCTTAAGAATACTTATGATAGATTTTAACATATTTAATGTGTACTAGTACCATAGTTTAGAATGGGATGCTTCTAGTTTCTAGATAATCTTTGATCAGTCTTTACTGTCCAATATTTGGATCTCAGACCAAAACAAACGAAAAATTGTCTGCAGCTCAAGTAAATTTCCAGATTCTGAGACCTTGAAAAAATAATAATAATGAGAGATAGAGTTAGAGCGGAGTCGATGACCAAGTGGCAGCAACAATAAGATACGGCGGAGGAGAATGGTCGATGAACCCATAGTGATAAGTTCACGATGTTCAAATTCGTTTGATGAATTAAACAATTTATGCATAAATTAATTACGTATTCTACGTTTCACCCGACAATAACCAACCCAACTGCAACAGATCGCTTCAGAATCATGTTTTTCATCCATTCACTTGTTGAAGAGTTGCAGAAATAATTATTCGAAACGGAAACGTAACAATCGAAAAATGTACAACAGAGATCAAATCTCTTTCCATCAGTTCGTGAAAGAAAAGGAAACGGAAGCGAAATAATTAAACTTTTAATTGGTTTTGTGTGATTATGCCAAAAATGCAAATGTCAAGTGAAGACTCCTCGTTTTGTTTGCAGCTCGTTTGGGCCTAATTGGTGAACAATGATTTTTTTTTCGCTTCTTCCGCTGCTATATTGGACACACTTCCTCGTCAACTTTTTAATTAATAAACATTTTTTCACTGGAGGGCTCATAGACCAGCTATAGTCCATTTACTTTTAAAAGATGCTCGTATAGACAGAGTAAACAAAGTCCTGATATCGTGGATCAAATTTTCACATTGCTTTCAAAGGTAATTAAATTCTGTTAAGGTGCAAGATTTCAGATTATTCGGAAGGAAGGTGGTGGTGACGAGCGATGCGGCAGCGACACGGTGGCAGGACTTCCGTCTACATGATGTGCGCTATAATCGTTTATTTTAACGATTACCGGTGCCCTAGACAGCCGGAATCGGAAGAAATCCACACCGAACGTGTGGTTTTGTATTCGTGGTTGAATTAAATTCAATTCAATTAGCGTCGGAAGCAGCCTGAAATTGTTTCTTTGAAAAGTTACTAAGCTTTGAGTGGAGCAAAGTGAAACGAACATTTCCAACCATAATCAAAGATAATGAAATAGTTGTTGGCGAAGACTTTCAATGATACTCATGACGTAACTATTCTAACTTTCGAATGGTACTGCTAATGGTTATGTGAACCGTAATTGGCTTTTGTACTAGCTGCGATGTAAAAATCTTACTGCTGAGGAAAATTTTGACAATCAGCCTTCAAAATAAGCGAACACCATTCCTTGTATGAGATTTGCGAAAAGTTCCATACGTTCCAGCTCGCATGAATGAATTTCAAAAGATTAAAATATATTTCCAAATTCCATCATCCTGACTCCCTGTTGAAATGGAGGCACAGTCATGCGAAGGGATAAATCTCGGGCTGTGGCTTACGGTCCGGCTCATTCATCATCATTTTAGATGGATTACATGAAATAACACAGCATCAGGAATATGCATTCCTCCGAAAAAGATCCCTTTTCCGCACATTTATTTTCCCAGAATCGGCAGCAGCAGCAGCAGCAGCAGCAGTCCAAAAATGGTTCCAAGGATTAAATTTATTTTCCTGCACGAAAGAATGCAGCGCAAATATTTGATTTCGTTTCAGGCTACCAACCCTTCCGCGCTGCTGCCATTTAGGGTGGAAAAACGAAAATGCCTCAGCTTAATGAGCTTTCTTCCTGTTGCCAAATGGAAATGATAATTCCATTTTTCAATTCACATGCTTGGAGATGGTTTCGCTTGGGGAAGGTTTTCCATTGGTAAGCTTCCTAATAGTCGCTACTTTTCGCTCAATTAACATTCCTTCGATACGTCTCTTTCTAGTTGTAATTCAGCAACTGTCACAAAGTCCCTTCCCTTCACCACCACGCCGTGAACAATAAAAATAAAACCGTAAAGAAGGCATAAATCTTGTTCGCGGTCCTACCCCCCCAGGCATTCATCATTTCACGAGCTTTACCGACAATTCACTGATTTAGAATTTCACTGGCCCACCACGTGCCGCCTGGAGCACCGTCTCGGATCCAATTCACATACAGTTACAACGGACGAATGCATGCGAGTTAACATTTTTACCAACTCGACGCCAGTGATTTATGGCCAAACGGTTTGAATAATTCATGGCGAATAGATTACGCAGCCTATTTCCGAATGATTGTTCGGAGTCCTTCATGCCAACATCAACAACAATAGTAGCAGCGATGCGGCATTGAGCAGGATGCGTATGGGATTGACTTTCAATCGGTGATTGTTTTGCAAAGATTATGGCATTCCCATAAGCAGCCGTGTACGACAGCGCTAGACAAACTTTCGACTCGATTTGTGTGACAAAACACCAAGCGTCTCCATGATTTATCTCGGATGGCTGCGGTCAAGCAGAAGAAACTTGGATTATTAATGCGCGATTAATTCACTGAAGGATGGCGGCTTTGTCGGAGGAGTTTACTTGGGATTGAGAATGCGCCTTTGATTGATGTGAATGACACTATCAGCTCGGAACAGATCATCAAGCTTTACCCAGGAGGATATTGCTGCTCCAAAGGATTGCAAATTGTCATCGTGTGCACAGGTCAGAGTTGATAATGCAGATCAATTATGCGGAAGCACTTCCCAGATATGGCATCGGGCAATCATAAATTCATTACAGCGGTGTGTTGATTCAGTTTGTGGAAAGAAACTTTCACTTTATTAGAGGTTTTCCTGCCAATCTACTCTCATCCACGGGTATTTGTAAATTACTTTAAGTGCTGCTCTTGAAAGAGTATTGAATGCGACGTTTTGCCATTTCTCACACCCAAAACGGATAATCCAGAATAAAATCAATAAAATAACATATTTCGAGTAGGGACCATCAGTAGGGTAGCGACGAAAGTTCATATGATAATCTTCCAAAATGTATCATTTTGCGTAGTGCCATTTTGCAGATGTGTCATCATTTTTTTTCCTTCTACTTTACACCTTCCTCGGTAAAATGCTGATGGTTGTTCATTTCGGAATGGATGTTGGTTGAAGTAATATGCTTGATGGATTCATTTCATCATTTTCAGGTTCACTTTAAACGTATCAGAATTAAAGTGGCGCAGTGACGAATATTTTTATCCTTCAAAATTGGAATCCGTACTTCAACCAGCAATCGTAAATTGATGACTACGAGCGTATTGCTCCTACTTCAGTCCAACCAGTAAATCTCCGAAGGATTACCTTCAAAAATCAGTAGCATCCGAAAGTTCTTTCTCTCAAAACTGATTCACGGCGATGGGGGCGGTGAAGGTGGTGTTTCACAGTAACAGTAAGCTAAAAAGGAGGTAAAATAATTAAGCTTCCTGGAGAAAAGATTTACCTCCAGTATGCCTTTGGGGGTTGCATAGCCAGCTGTGGCACTGACCGGGCTAAGAAGACGGCAATAGCGATGTGGAACAGGGGTTATTAAATGGAGGCTTGCGGAGCACATAGTGCATTGGAGGACTCCCTTGAAACTGAGGCCCAGTTATCCAGTTGAGGTCAAAAATAGGAGAATCCGGTCCTTCGTGAGACATGAAGGTACGAAAAAAAAGTACTTACGCCTTCACTAAATTTTACTTTTACGCGATGTTCATTATTTCGATTAGATCTTTACGACAGATAGTCTTCATTTAATTTTTTGGATTTTTCTGTTTCTTTATTTTAATATTTTTCAATTGCGTCTAATAATTCTAATGTATCAGCTTCACTTTCATTTGCTCTTGAAATGAACTCCTTCTACGATTTACCGGAATTATGTTGTAAACTGAGCGAAAGCTAAACTCACCGAACAACAAATTACGCGCGATCGGGGCCATCTCGTCGAGAACAAACGAAAATCAAGAACAATGATGAAACGTTTACAAGAACTGGAACAAACTCACCATGATCGGTTCGGAGATGAACTAGCCAAAGGCTAAAAAATTTTTTAAGGTCGGAACAAATCACAAGTTTTTCTTTTGACACTCGATGCTCACACCAGTCGAGGGGGGAATAAAAATTAAAAAAATAAACAAACAAAATTCGTTTTACATCACATCCAAACCGTATATTTCGAACGTTTACATTACTTCTTAGCCTTCTCTTTAGCCTTATACTTCTTTGAAGCCGTGATTTTTGAACGGAGAAGCCACAAATGTTGACTTTATTATGTTTAACACTCGGGTTATCAACAGGACATTTCGCGCATAAGTTTTTGTATCCTTTTAAGGAAGAACATTGGTAATATGTTATGTAGCTGAATAGAATCAAAGCAACTGATTTTTGGGTTTGATAAATTCCGGGCTAACTATCAAGTGGAATACCACAAATGTAATAGTTCTTGTTCGCGACCGAACCGTTCGCTCCGGAAAGACTGCCAAATGAAACCGAACGACGCACACCAACAGAAGCAGCGGCAGCAGTAGAAGCGACGCACACCAACAAAGGTAACCTACAAGAAGAAAACGTAGAATAGCGCGCAACGCTTCGCCCATTATACGTTGTCGGATCGGTGAATGAGTGTAAATAAAGCAGCCCATTCGTGAATGAGCTCAGTTAATTTTTGTATCGCACACGGTTAATATCGGAGAATAAAAGATTAAAAGTAAAAACTTGTCCTCCTTTTATTCTGCCGCTTTCGAAACCGCTTTCGCTGGACTGGTCGACCAACTGACTCGATTCTGCTTTTTCCGCCTTGACGAGGAGAATTCACCGCCTTGGTGCCAAGGAGCGCGCCAGCAGTTCTTATTGAAAAAAAAGTTCTGTTTTCAATAGTTCCTCCTTATTCAAATATAACATGGCAGGACAAGAATCCCAAATAGTTATGAAAATACCTACTTTGTGAATTTAAACCCAGTTTTCTCAACAATTGTGCGTGCTTCAAAAAATTTAACTAGACGTATGAATTTAGGAAGGTCTATTCAACAAAATCCAAGTCAAATATTCAAAGGAAGGAGACAAAATCAATCTTGGCTGAACATAAAAACAAAATTTTAATAAAAATACGTACTTTTATCAATTTAAACCTGGCTTTGTTTATGCTTAAACAAATAACCATCTCGTATGAATTCAGCAATGTCCATTCTATAAAATCCAAGCATAACTTTCAAAGGACGGTAACAACATCCAACCTAGCTGAAAAGGAAACTCAGTTCAACTAACAATCAATACGAAACTAACGATTTTAAATTGGCTCACCACTTTAGTAGCCTATTGGTCCCAAGCAAACGATTAACGTACCCTATTCTAGTTGAAATTCTATTACTACACTATGTTTGTTTTGATTCGCTATGAAAGTTTGACAGATAACATCAGGGGTGTGTGGATTCATGCAGAACATGCAGGGGTGAGTGAAATAGCTTGGGACTGCTTGGGACCGTTGTTCTGGTACTGAGTGAGCCAAAAATAATAATGATTTTCTTCGGGACCCAGTGGTCTTAGAGTTACCTCTATGGTTCAACCCTCACGTATGGATTCAGCAAGCCTATTTTTCAATGATATGAGCCGAAATTCAGTTCGGCAGAACAGAAAACTCAAATTTCTAAGAAAATACTTACTTTTGTGAATATTAACCAAGTTCGTTTCAGCAAGCTCCATTCTACAAAATCTATGGACCTATGAAAATACTTATGGATTCAGAAACTCTATAAAATCCACGCCTATGTTCAAAGGAAGGAGCCGAAATTACACTTGGCTGAACAGGAAACCCAGATTTCTTTGAATATACATACTTTTGAGAATTTAAACCCAGTTTTCTTAAAATTGTACATGCTTAAAAAAATGTACCATCCCGTTTAGATTCAGCAAAGCCCATTGTATAAACTCTAGGCCTATTTTTCAATGGTTGGAGTCAAAATCCAACTTGGCTGAACAAGAAATCAAAGTTTCTATGAAAATACGTACTTTTAAGAACTCGGTTTTCTCAAAAATTGAGAAATTCAACCATTATGTATGGATTCAGCAAGTACCATTCTATAAAATCCAAGCACCAATTTTAAACGATAAAACCCAAATTCAACCTGACTTAAAAAAAAAAATCTACCATCACGTTTGAACTTACAAAGGTCTATTCAATAAAATCCAAGCCTGTTTTTCAAAGGACGGAGCCAAAATCCAACTTGGCTGATCAAGAAACCCAAATTTCTATAAAAAAAATACGTACTTTTGTTGATGTAAGCCCAGTTTTCTCAATAATCTACCATCAGGTATGAACACACGAAGGTCCATTCTTTAAAATATCAGCTTAATTTTCAAAGAATGTGAATCTCACAAGAACGAGGAAGGGGTCTAAGGGAACGGAGTCTACGTTTAAAGTTAATTAAATCACTTCAGAAAAGCTCAGACTAATATTGAATATAATTCAATCACTCAACCGAAAAGTTTCAACTCCATAAGGAAGGCATTGAACCACTTCAGAAAATGTTTGACTCCATTTGGAAAATTTAAGCTCAAAAAAGTGTTGGAAAACTAGATGACCTAAACAAGATTGTGTCCTTGCCAAATGCCAAAGCAGTTAACAAAAATCTGGGACTCACTTGTCAAACCCGTTCTGACTGGTTTGGATTCAGTTCGGAAAAAGTTGAATCAATGCAGGAAGTTTGGATTCATTTAGGAAAGGGATTAGATCAACTAATGTGGCCTCACTCCAGAAAATGCGAAACCAATTCTTTAAAACTTGGGTTCGGGATATGTTGCATCACTTCAGGAAAGCTTTGACAACTTAAAAAAGGATTGAATAACATAAAAGAAAAGCTTAGACCCAGTTCGAAAAAATTTGATGACTTATTCGGAAGTTTGAACTCACTTCAAAAAAGTTCAGACTCAGCTTTGAATCTGCTCTGGAAAGTGTCACCTCAATTAGGAATTTCCAGAATCGTTTCTGAATTGGTCTCAGTTCTAAAAAATTTAAACCAATTTTTAAAAGATTGGATTTAGCTCGGAAATTAACGGCGCCGGTGGTGTAGTGGTAAGCGTGATTACCTCTCACCCCAGCAGGCCTTGGTTCAATACCAGTCGGCGCCGCCAGGATGTTCTGAGGCATAACATCTCTGATCACGCCTTCCTTCGGATGGGAAGTAAAGCCGTTGGTCCCCGGTTCATGAGTTGATGGGTCGATAGGTAGGGTCCAGGTGTGGGAGCTGCCTTCCTGGCACGTCGGTAGCATTGGTGCTCAGCACGGAAAACAAGATCGACGGAAAAAACAAACCAGAGAAAAAAAAAAAAGCTCGGAAATTGTTGAATCACTATAGGAAGAAATTGAATCATTAAGTAGTTTTGCAGCAGGTTTGCAAGTTAAGAAATTTAGATCAAATGCGAAAATCGGGTGACTACGGTGGGCTGGGCATATCGTAACAATGTCGGATAACGACCCAATGAAAATGGTTCTTTGTAGCGACCCCACTGGAACAGAACGAAGATGTGCGCAGCGAACAAGGGGGATCGATCAGATTGAAGGCGGCTTACCTAGTGAGTTGCCAAACAAGATTAGGAATGATGTTTGATGAAATCCGTTTTGAACAACTGAAACCGGCTGATCCGATTTCAAGGACCTGGCATGCCGTACCGGTCTAGTTCAAATTTACTTTAAAATTCTGTAAAAGAACAAGGTGATATTCTACAACATAATAAAATCTAACAAAGTGAGTATCCGAATTGAAATGAGATGAATTAGCGATACTCGAGAACAAAGGAACGATCCTGTTCTGTTCATCGTCTGATCCGTGGGAAGCCAAATCGGAGCAGCTCCAGGTCGAGTCCATGATGTTCCGTGATATTGTCATACGATGCTTTACGAACACGAATATTGTTCTACCCGGCTTAATTACAAATAAAAGTTTGTAAACAACAACGTAACAACAATTAATCACTTTTGAATCTACACTTCGACTCGAGATGCAAGGGTTAAAGCACGAGATCACACCGCCATGAAATATGTTGACACTTTGTATGACAGATGACCTAGTGCATGAAAAATTAATATAGGGTAGATAGGGGCAATATGCCTAAGAAAAACACATCATAACACATGAAAAACATTCATAAATGTATGATAGCTGTGATCATGCCCAACAAACAATTTGACAATTTGATTAAAAGCTGAACAAGCTATTTTGTAGCTGAAGAAGCTTATTTTTGCCTGAATAAGCTTTAATTCAGCATTTAATGTTTGTTGGGTGCTCATGCTTTGGAATATGTTTGATAATATACAATGTTCAAAATATGGATAAAATATGATAGACTCAATAAATTATTATGTTTGAAAAATTTCAGTTTTTGCTCCGATCAACAACCATACGGGGCAATATGAGCACCCTAGTAAAATTTAACGTTTTGACAGCTTTTCACTAGAAAATAACATTCAGGAATCATGTGAAATAGAAACATAAGTTCTTTTAGCAACAATATGTATTGCTCGCTGTAGAACCAGCGGATCAGTAAAATGTAAAATAGTGAATGCAATGCTTGTTTTCTTGATTGCATCCCTAATAAAAATAACCATAAAAGAGAGCTTAACGACGTGTTCTGGGTATAATCCAAACCATTTGTGGGATAGTTTACCCATCCGGGATACAGTTCGTTTATGGTATTTGTTTATTAGGGATATCTTATAATATTCTAGAGATTTTGAGCTAATGTTACATTTCCATATTATCTTAGACATGTAATAAAATTTTGATGCGGTTTTCATAGAGATGCATATCAGAAGCATTTTCAACAAGTTTGTAAAAAAATTAGATTGAGTTAATAGGTATTATGCCCAAACGAACGGTGGCCCATCTCGCCCGGTAGGGTTTTCTTGCCCCCATCCCCCCTACACTGACAGTTTTTTTTTCCTCTTTGTGGTGGTATTTCAAAACTTTGAAGGGGGGGGGGGGGTGGGTACTTGGACTTGGACTTGGACTTGAGATTTGTTCCGGCCTAATAAAGATAAAAAAAAACCATGATCGATGTGCAATGGTGTGGACTTACACATTTTGAACCGCCACCTTTGCACTCACTTGATGGCAGAAAACAACCCACAACACGTCCAACATATACAATATGTATACATTCTGCATAAGGCTCACCAATGTCATGGAGAAAAGATCTGGTGATGCAAACTTGGCGCCTGCCCAACTTGCCCACTGCTCCTATGTAACGACGAAGATTCAGTAAACGATAAACTTTTTCCAGGGATTTTTTATTTCCATTTCGTCAAGCCAGTGTAGACTACATCCAATGATTATTACAATGTTTACTTACATACTATGCATTAATTCTATTCTGTTTTAGCTTAGTTTTTATTTGCTGCTTGGACATAGTGATGTCAATAGTTCCGCAATGCAAATTATATAGGCGCATCATTCGATTGATTGGGCTATTTTTTTGCATAGTTTGTTCTGTACGATGTTTCTGAAAATAAATTCCGTGTTCTAAGATATCGACAAGGTGTGTAAAAATTTAATTGTGCGAGAATTTCTGCCGAATCTATGCGCATTGAAATAATGTCGTTGATGAAGAAAAGCATTGCAAATTGGCGGCGCTCCTTAAGTGTTTGTATATTGATGAGCATGCAGCGCGCTTCATAAGATGGTAATGGAAATGCAGTCCAATTCAATTTACGTAAAGCATATAAAAGGAATTGTTTTTGGACAGATTCTATGCGTTCTTCGTGTATGGAAATGTATGGATTCCATACTAGGTGGCAGTATTCCAGAATTGGCCTTACATATGTGATATATAATAGCTTAATAGTGTATGGGTCTTCGAAATTATGACTGAACCTTTTGATGAAGCCTAGCATTCTGTTTGCTTTACTAATGATAGTATTATAATGTTCTATAAAAGTTAGTTTGGAGTCTAGGATTACAGGGAATTCCCGACTCAATCCTTGGTCCAATGTTCTGAAACGTGATGTAAAACGGTGTGCTAACACTTAAACTGCCATAAGGTGTCAAGATCGTTAGCTTTGAACTTCCAACATATTTATGGACTTTCCGAGAAGTTCTCAGATCTTCCAATGGGTTCACTAAAATTCCGACAAGTTCAAACAACTGAATGTTTGACAAGATCATAGATCTTTCGACAAGTTTATATAACTTACGCCAAATTCGCTTATCTTCATACAATTTCACTAAACTTCAGACAAGTTCACAGAACTACCTACAAGTTTTTCGAATTTCTGACAGGTTCACTGAAATTTCGACATATTATAGCACTTCCAACTCATTCCGTCTCGCACACTGAGCCGGTCAAGTCGCATCGGTCTCGTTGTACGACACTATCATTTGAGTTTCGAATTTTTCCCCACGCGAGGGTTTTTTCTCGCCAAAGTTAATTGGCATAGTGTTTAGACAACTAGTGCGCGAGTGAGGAAGCCGTTAATGATATGCCGAGTGCTTTCATTACGGTCCAGCTTTAACCCAGCATCATCGCAACATCATCAGCAAAATCATCACCACTATCGGTACATCACCCCATCGATAGCAACAACGAAAGAGCGTCATATTGCCTACCGAGTCGACCGAGGCACACCAGCATCGAGGTTATTGACTCTGCAGCCGTTGGATCAAACAATTATATCTCTCCAGTGTGCTGCCGCCTCAGTGCAATAGGTATAAATCGTGTCGTTTGTATTGTTCTCGCCAGTATAGCATCTCCCTTGTTTCCCTGGTCCAATATAAGATTGGTGTTTAATTAGGGTGATCCAAAAAATCCAATTTTTTTTTCTCGCTTGATTTTTTTTTCTTGTTTTTTTTTATTATTTTTTTGTATTACTTAGGGTGATCCAAAACTCTGTAAATCATCCCACTGCGTCCTAGCAAGAAGTACGGTCGACTTGTTTCGCGCTCCGTTGTTTTGGAAGTTTTTTCGGTATTCGCTTGATATAATTTATCAGTTTTTTTCTCACTAAGTGACTCCTGGCATAGTTCCCGGTAAATTGATCGAAAAGTGAGTTTTTTTTTAGTAGAAAGTGTCATTTTCGGAAAGATTAATCCGTGCTATTGGAAATTCGCAATCAAATTTGGGCATCATCGTTGGGTGGTCACGCATACGCGCTTACGCATACGCGCTTACGCATACGCGCTTACGCATACGCGCTTACGCATACGCGCTTACGCATACGCGCTTACGCATACCCGCTCACGTATCATCATCATCGAGTGTGAGCACCCGTTTCTACATCTATATCGTTCATCATTCATCGTGCGCCTGTGTGCGCTGAGTGCCGCGCCTCGATCAAGTGCACCACAGCGAAGGTCATCCACGCTGCGCGTCGCTTCCCAGCCATCGGTGTAAACGCCTACACATATAACGCTCGGTGGTAGTAGTATAGGATTATCAGATAAGTTTTTGTTTTTTCTTGTTTCTTTTACTCCCCCATTAGTTAAATTTTCATTTTGTATTTCTGTGTTTGTAGTGTTTTCTGTGTATTGTGTCTGTGCGTTCAGTGGGAGAGCGTTTTGCGCTCCCACTAGTTGAACAAAATGGATGTTTTGTCAGAAGACGACATGGATGACCATTCATCTCAGAAGAATGATGATGTCATCCCTGGTTCGTCGTCTCAGTCTGTCGATGGGCAGGCTGAGAAAAGCACCAGATTGCGGGCCTACCCGAATGACTCGACTAGCCCATGGGTTGTCTATTTTCAGCCCAAAAACAAACCCTTGAATGTTGTTCAGATATCTGATGATCTGACAAAGCGATTCTCTGCCGTGACCGAAATAACGAAGGTTAGGCACAACAAACTTCGTGTGACCGTCGCTAACCTGAAACAGGCCAATGAAATTGCTGTTTCCCAATTTTTCACACTGGAATATAGGGTGTACATTCCAGCCTCTGATGTGGAGATCGAAGGCGTGGTCACTGAGGCGAGTCTGAACCCCGAGATACTGGAGAAGCAAGCGGTTGGCCGATTCAAGAACCCCTTGCTTCCTCCGGTAAAGATACTGGCCGTTCATAGAATGAAGTCAGTATCGCTCAGCGAGGGTAAAAAGAGTTTTACCCCCACAGACTCGTTTCGGGTGACCTTTTCTGAATCTGCCCTTCCTCAATACATCGAGCTGGGAAAACTTCGTCTTCCTGTGCGGTTGTTTGTACCTCGGGTCATGAACTGCCAGAATTGTAAGCGGTTGGGACATACGGCCTCCCACTGCGGCAACAAGGCACGCTGCTCCAAATGCGGGGAGAAGCATGAGGATGGCGCCTGCGCAGTTACTGCACCAAAATGCGTGTACTGCAACGGAACTCCTCCTCATGCTCTCTCGTCGTGCCCGGCGTACAAACAGCTCGGGGACAAAATGAAACGCTCCCTTAAGGAACGTTCCAGGCGGTCTTTTGCAGAAATGCTTAAGACAGCCACGCCATCGACCAATGACAAAAATCCCTTTTCTCTTTTGTCAGATGACGAGACTGACTCTGACTTGGCTGAGGAGGGAACTTCTTTCAGTTTTCCGGAAGGTTCTGCACGGAAACGAAAGCGCATCCGTTCGCGGATTGTTGCAAATAAAGAACCCCAAATCAGCTTGCCTAAATCAAGCAGTGGTGGAAAAAAGGAGACGTCTACTCCTCCTGGATTCCGCAGAACTGACTATACCCAGGATTTTCCACCACTTCCGGGGACATCCAAAACCCCTGATGCCCCAATTTTAAGAACAGAAACCCCTTCTTCATCTGGGTTGTTCTCATTTGATGACATTGTGGACGGTATTCTCAAATACCTCAACATTTCTGATCCTCTGAAAAGCATTGTCCTCACATTGCTTCCGACTGTGAAATCCTTCTTGAAGCAATTGACTTCAAAATGGCCCCTTCTTGCAGCTATCATCTCCTTCGATGGATAATTTTCCAAACGAGGTCGGGGATTTGATCACTGTTCTACAGTGGAATTGTCGAAGTCTTATTCCGAAATTAGATTCGTTCAAGTATTTAGTCCATAACAATAATTGTGATGCATTTGCCCTCTGTGAAACATGGCTCTCTTCAGAAATTGATCTCCCTTTTTTTGATTTTAACATTATTCGATTGGATCGTGAGGATTCACGTGGAGGAGGGGTACTTTTGGGGATCAAAAAGTGCCATTCCTTCTATAGAGTGAATCTTCCCGAATTCCCCGGTATTGAAGTTGTCGCATGTCAGGCTACCATTAAAGGTAAGAGCCTTTGTATTGCTTCTGTATATATTGCTCCTAGAGTCTCTGTTAATCGCAAACAACTTTTCGACATATGTGCGGTACTTCCCGCTCCATGGTTGATCATGGGAGATTTTAACTCCCACGGTACAGGCTGGGGGGAGCTGTACGATGATAACCGTTCTACTTTGATTTATGATCTCTGCGACAACTTCAACATGACAATACTTAACAATGGAGAAGTAACACGTTTGGCTGGTCCATCCTCGAATGGTAGCAGATTAGACCTCACCTTTTGCTCTAATTCACTATCGTTGGATTGCACTTGGCATGTAATCCAGGATCCGCACGGTAGTGATCATCTGCCGATCAAAATTTCGATTGCCAGTGGGTTCAACTCGTCAGAATCCGTTAACGTCGCGTATGATCTAACCCGTAACATTGATTGGACTATGTTCCAATCCGCGATAGACGATACAGTATCGTCAGTGGAAGAGCTTCCGCCGTTGGAGGAATATAATTTCCTCTCTAATCTCATCGTCGACAGCGCACTTCAAGCTCAAACACGACCGGTGCCGCGATCGTCTATTCGTAAGAAAACACCATCGCTCTGGTGGGATCAACAATGCACGGAGGTTTACCGTAAAAAGTCCGACGCGTTTAAACTTTTTCGGAAACGCGGAACACGCGAGCATTTCGACGCATACACATCTCTTGAACGCGAACTCAAGAGCCTCATCAAGGCCAAAAAACGGGGTTACTGGCGGCAGTTTGTAGACGGATTGTCGCGCGAAACGTCTATGAATACGCTTTGGAGTACGGCGCGAAGAATGCGTAACCGGTCTACTAACAACGAAAGCGAGGAATGTTCGGATCAATGGATTCTTAAATTCGCGCGAAAAGTGTGTCCGGATTCCGTGCCGTCGCAGTTGATTCCTCGCGAAACCGCGAATTCGGTAGACGAAATCAGTCACCCTTTTTCAATGGTCGAACTTTCACTCGCTCTCCTTTCGTGTGGCAATTCTGCCCCGGGATCTGATAGAATCAAGTTCAACTTGCTGAAAAACCTCCCAGACGTCGCTAAGAGGCGCATGTTGAACTTGTACAATCAGTTCTTGGAGCTCAATATTGTTCCCGACTATTGGAGACGAGTAAGGGTGATAGCCATTAAAAAGCCTGATAAACCCGCGTCGGATCACAATTCGTATCGGCCCATCGCGATGCTGTCGTGTATTCGGAAATTGATGGAGAAAATGATCCTTTTTCGCCTCGACAAATGGGTTGAGACGAACCACCTTCTTTCAGATACTCAATTTGGTTTCCGTAGGGGTAAGCGAACGAACGACTGTCTCGCGTTGCTTTCCTCGGAAATTCAGTTAGCTTTTGCTAAGAAAGAGCAAATGGCTTCTGTGTTCTTGGATATCAAGGGGGCTTTTGATTCAGTATCCGTTGAAGTTCTTTCAGAGAAACTCCACGCTTGTGGATTGTCTCCATTAATGAATAATTTTTTGTACAATTTGCTGTCAGAAAAACATATGAGCTTTTCTCATGGAAACTCTACAGCTTTTCGATTTAGCTACATGGGTCTCCCCCAAGGCTCATGTTTAAGCCCCCTTTTGTACAATTTCTACGTTAGAGAAATTGATGTCTGTCTTAGTGACAATTGCACGTTGAGACAACTTGCAGATGACGGCGTAGTGTCTATCACAGGGCCAAAAGAGGTTGACCTGCAAGGACCCTTACAGGATACCTTGGACAATTTGTCTACTTGGGCTATTCAGCTAGGTATCGAATTCTCCACGGAGAAAACTGGATTGGTCGTTTTTTCTAGGAAGCATAGCCCAGCACAACCGAAGCTTCAACTTTTGGGTAAACCGATCACTCATTCCATGTCTTTTAAATATCTCGGGGTCTGGTTCGATTCCAAATGCACCTGGAGATCCCACATTGAGTATCTGAGACGAAAATGCCAACTAAGGATCAATTTCCTTCGATCAATTACCGGAACGTGGTGGGGAGCCCATCCACAAGATCTTCTGACGTTGTACCGGACAACGATTTTATCGGTTTTAGAGTACGGTAGTTTTTGCTTCCAGTCGGCAGCTAAAACGCACATCATCAAGCTGGAACGGATCCAGTATCGTTGTCTTCGTATCGCGTTAGGATGCATGCACTCGACTCATACTATGAGTCTCGAAGTGCTGGCGGGCATGTTGCCACTATCCGTCCGTTTTTCAGAGTTATCTCTGAGGCTCCTCACCCGTTGCGAAGTAATGAACCCACTGGTGATCGAAAATTTTGAGAAGCTTCTGGAGCTAAATCCTCAAACATGTTTTATGACTTTGTACTACCTATATTTAACACAGGATGTCAGCCCTTCAAGAAATATTCCCAATCGTGTTGTCTTCTCCGATTTCGGCAATTCAGTGAATTTTGATTTATCTATGACGCAGGAAATCCGCGGAATTCCAGAACATCATCGTCCTATGATTGCTCCGTCATTATACGCTGCAAAGTTTGGCCATGTTGATTCTGCAAGAACGTTTTTCACAGATGGATCTCTAATAGAGGAGTCCGCTGGTTTTGGTGTATTTAATGAATTTCATAGCGCCTCTCGAAAACTTGAAGCTCCTTGTTCTCTTGTTCACTACACTTTGGAAACTATTGCTTCACTTCTTCCAGCCCACTACTTTATTTTTACGGATAGTCTCAGTTCTGTCGAGGCTATCCGTTCCATTAGGCCGGTAAAGCACTTCTCGTATTTTCTCTTGGAAATACGAGAACTGCTTAGTGCTTTATCCGTGCGCTCTTTCATCATCACCTTCGCGTGGGTCCCTTCGCATTGCTCAATTTTGGGCAATGAGAAGGCGGATTCACTTGCGAAGGTGGGCGCTATGGAAGGCGACATTTATGATCGACAGATCGCCTATAGTGAATTTTTCTCTATTGATCGTCAGCAGTCGCTCGTTAGCTGGCAACATCAATGGAGTGAAGGGAGCTTGGGACGATGGCTACATTCAATTATCCCTAAGGTGTCGAAGTTTGCATGGTTCAAAGGGATGGACTTGAGTCGAGACTTCATACGCGTGATGTCTCGTCTCATGTCCAATCACTATTGTCTAAACGCTCACTTGTTCCGTGTGGGGTTGGGAGACAGCAATCTCTGTGAATGTGGACAAGGTTACCAGGACGCTGATCACATCCTTTGGTCTTGTGCGGAGTATCGTGGAGTCAGATCACATTTTTATGATTCCCTTCGGGCTCGAGGTAGACAACCTAATGTTCCAGTTCGGGATATTTTGGCTAGACGCGATCTGGAGTTTATGAAACTCATATATGTTTACTTTAAGGATATTAACCTTAGATTGTAAGTTTGATTAACCTTGTGTTTAGTTTGTATTTTGTACGTGTGGGTTTTTTTTTTTCAATGTTTGTTTTCAAGATGAATAGAAATAATTTCATGCTTTAGGATTATTTAAATAGTTGTATCGTAAACCACATTTCAAACCTCCTTCTTCCCTTTTCCCATCCAAAAAATTGTAAATCTCCACTAACCTCGAGACAACCGCGAGTACTCGGTCCAGTTCCTTTAACTTTAAATTTAAGACAGTAATAATGTATAACGCAAAGGATAAATCGGCTCTGTAAAGTTTATTCGATTGAGCCTGTACAAATAAAGTAATTATAAAAAAAAAAAAATTCTTGCCGTGGCTTCCCTTAACTTTTGCGTGTAGTGTCGTTTTAGGAATATTGTACCTTTTCTGTGCCTGATACGCGGTAAGTACTTTATTTCTCACTAAAAGAACAGCTTCGGCCGTATAGCTCTTTTCTTTAGCAATTTTTTCAATAGAAGATACTGAACAAGCGGCCAACAAGAAATCGAATTTCAAATCAGCTGCACATGAAGGATGTAAACAAACCGAAGCGCACCTAGCGGCCGTCTTAGGAAACACATAGGTCTAACCATCACCATGCGTAGGTCAAACCATGATCATATTTATCTATTCGAATTTCACCAATTATTCAAACATTTTAGTGAAACCAATGGATAAATGGCGTACAAACGTGTTGTTAATTACTTAAAGCAGTATTGTTAGACTTAAAATTGGCTCACTATTTGATTAGCCTATTGGTCCCAAGCAAATCGATTAACGTGCCCCATCCTAGTCGAAATTCTAGTACTACACTATGTTTGTTTTGTTTCGCTATGAAAGTTTGACAGATAAAATGAGGGGTTCGTGGATTTTCCTATGGTTCGAGGGGTGCTAAGCTTGGGACCGAAGAGAGTACTCGAGCTGAGCCAAAACGTTGAGCACGTTTCTTCGGGACCTTCTGGTTACCTCTATGGTATTATACTGCATGAAAATGAAAATAAATGAAAAAAATATTCCTGTTTTGTGTGTTTGAAAGTAAGGCATGATGATGAACTAATGCGTGGAAAGTGAACTGTTTTGAGAAAAACATTGAAACTTAACTGTTTTGAATTTTACTTTTTTTAATAAAAACACCCATGCAAATAGCAGAAAAAGAGGTATTATGATAAAAAATCGATCTTTGAAAAAAAAATACAAGGGACACCCCTATGGGGTTCTACGCAATGGTGACGTAGGACTACGTGGTCTTATATAATAAATATTATTTGTTAACTGCAGTAGGAGCTTGTGTTTAGTGTAGGAATAGGAATTTGAGCGGGGTTCTCTCTGTTTATACTCTTTAGTATGACGCGCTTGACATACACACTTAGATTTTTTTTTGCCGAGATGGGCACCATCGAGCAGCTTGGCAATCTATTTTGCTGGATCTCAGTGAAAAATTTGCCGAAATTCAGTTAACATACAGGAATTTTGCCAAGATCTCGGCTAACAAACATAAATTTTCCTCAGTAAAAATAAATAAATACCGAGCTTACTCAGTGGTTCCAATTTCCAATCTCGGCAAAAATCTAGGTGTGTAGATGGTCCACAGCGACTCACGAAGAGCTACTGATTCCGGTCGATAGCTGTGCGGCTTCTTCCTGTTTTTATGGATGGTCATGTGAGCTGCAGCTCGCTGCTTGCAGGCAGCCTTTCGTTGTGTACTGGAGAATACCACCACTCACCACGCAGTGATTGAATTCAACTTTAAAATCTGTGTAAGGGAAATCGCTTTTCGCAGAAAATCGGTGATTATTTTAATTATCATAGCATTAAGCCCCAGTTGAACATTCGTGAAATTTTCAATAGTGACATTTTGAACATTGATAAAGTCTTAACTTTAACAGATGCGTAGGAATATGATCTGATCGATTGAAATTAATGAAATTTGTCCAGGGGCAGCTGAGTTATTAACGTTCAAAATCTTTCATAATTTTGTTTCATGTTCCATTTTCGGTTTTCACAAAGTGTACCCGCATATAGAAATCACAGACGTAGTCCTACGTCAAAAAATTAACGAGGATTGACTTAACTAGCGATTGAAAAAATAAGTTTAACTATCATCAGTTTTTGGATAGGACCAACCCTATATGATGTGAAATTATTATCCGAGATCTAATAAATTCTGAAAGCTCTTCGGAATCATACATATAGGTTATTAAAATTTCTAATTAAAATTGAATATGACTTAATTCTTATTCAATTCTGCCTAAAAAAGATGGATGGTCAAATTAGAAATGCTTGAAGACCCCTGGTGTAGATAACAGCAGTTCATAGAGCAGACCAACCGGCGTATAGTTCACATATTTTATCCAGCTCGTCTTAATTTGAAACTATATCTTCGCCACACAACCTCCAACTTCGTGAACTAACCCTCACCCGGACAGGCAAAAGGTGCTGCTTCTGCTGCTGCCGTATTCGACTGGGAGCGAAATAATCCTTTCTAAGACGGAGCAGCACTCTTCCTTCGGTGCTTCTTCGTAGTCGTCGGTGTTGCTTCGTCTTATAATGGGCGAAAATGGCCCCGGAGCAGGTGCACGTCTGTGGATCGGGACTATAAAGTCAGAATAAGTTTGGACTCAGTCGGAGTCTTTTTTGTTTCGAAAATTCAAAGTTTAAAATATTGAGAGGTAAGAAACAATTTTTTTTGTTGCCCTCTGCTTACCGGTTTCTAATCCTGCCGGTCACGATAATAACCTACAAACTCAATTCCGCAATCAATGCAAATCAATCATACACAGAAATTAAATCACGAAGAGCAACCGTTTTTCGCAAGAACCAATCCAATTTTCCCCGTCCAACCGTCCTACAGCAACATCGAAGGCTAAGCAGGCAAAAATTGCCACTTCATGACGGTATGCTATTTTAGAGCGAAGAAACTTGTACAAATTTCCTTTGCTGCCAATAAATGAAATGAAGGCGAATGGAAAAACGAAAAATGAACTTCGCTCAACTGTATCTCAATAATCTAAATCAGTTTTCCCCCCCTTTGACGGGCCTTTCAGCTCTATCCATCGAAACCGAACTGCAGCTGCAATTGCAGCAACTGATTGGTGCATGACTGTCGTGTCGTTGTTGATCAAATGATAGATATGTTGGTTATATTTATGAATACTTTTCCTTTTTAGCAGAATGATAGGTTATTTTTCACTTCAGAAAAGGAAATTAAGTGACTGCACTGCTGCTGCCGAGGCTGATGCACATACATTTGTCGGGGTTTCGTTTATGAAAGGGATTTTCTTGCACTGGGTGCTTGCGATTGGAATCGATGTACAGCTGGGTTTTTTTTCTCTGCTGAGTTGCAGTTGCAAATGTGGGAGTTCGATGGAAGGAAAAGCGCTTTTTCGAATCAATGGATGCACGGCATTGGACACGCTAAAGAATTTACCGCCGTTTTCCCTGCATAGGACTACACAGCAACAACAACTGGCATGCAACACATAACAAAAACACACTCGCTGGGAGTCAGCACTCCTCCGGTATTTGTGCAATTTTATTGACAAAGCCTTCACAGTTGAGAGCCTTGTTTGGTGTTATTTTTTTGGCCCCTGCTAACGCGCCACAGACCTACTGAGTGCCGTCGCTGGAGTTCTGGGGACCGAGGATGGTGTCACGTGACGGTTAGTTTGGAATACGTACACGTAAAATTAAATCAATATTAACACTATGCCAGTGAGCCAACGAATAGTTTCCAGGCAGCAGTGTAGCAGCATGTCGTACATTTGTGACTTCATATGTTTCCTACACAAACTACTGAACGTAACTAGTGTCGTGTACGGGAGGACGGACGAAAATTGCACTTTTGCATGCAAGTCTCACTCAACCCGCCTGGCGAGCTCATCGTAGTTGTATGAATGCCGGCAAGTTTTATGAGATTTTTTTTTCTATCGGGAAACCTCGTCACACAAACTGTGCCTGGCCGAAATCAATCTAAATGCAAGAAAATTAACAATTGTGAGGGCAAATTCTCTCCGCAATACTTTTAGGACTTGTTAAAATACACATTTTTGAAGGAAAAAGTAAATTGATAAACCTGAAACATCACGCGAATATGAACGATTTTCTTTATAAAATATGCCCTAACCAAATATTAATTACTTTGCATTGAATGGGCACAATTTTAAGGATGTGATTCGAAAGAATTATAGATGAGTTATTTATAATACACTTATATTTGTAATTTTTTTATTTAAAAAATAATAATATTGGGAATAACTTCTTTATCATTGGCGTAGCTAATGAGGATGCCAGGGGGCCAGGCCCCTTCCAGATTTTTTGGTATATTTTTTTACTCTCTGATATTTTGTCAAGCTTGTTAATTTCGATGCTACTATTCAACAGTTATTAATGAAATTGGACCACCAACAAAGATTTTTTTAAGTACTTTATGTTGATTACTTTTGTTATGTTCTGGACTAGAAAAAAACAATTTTGAGAAATTATATTATATCAAATCGATGCAAAAAGACGTCTTCAGGCTCTACAAATTGGCCATGAGCCCAGGGATTTTTCTTTAACTTGTGGGAACTTTGTAAATCTTCAAATAGAAGTTCAGGGAAGAATTTCATAGACCTTCAGAAAAATTCGTAGAAGAAAGGAACTTGGAAAAGTTTTGAAAACTGCGTAGAAGTAGAGAATTCATTTACCTTCGAGGAGCTTCGTAGAAGTTAAAGGAACATAATTTTATTTTAGGGAAGCTCATTATTGATCGGGAACCATTACATAATTTCAGGTTATTTTTAAGCCTCATGGACTTGGAATAGTTGTGGAAATTGCGTACAAATTCAAGAAATTTCATTCATGTTCGCGAAAAATCAACGAGAAACGCAAACTTTGTAGAAGTTTTTTAGATTTCGAAAAGTTTTGAGGAGCTGCGTAAAAATTCATAGAAGTGTATGGAATTTTGAAAAAGATCAGCGAATTTTGTAAAAGATTTAAAAATAGTTCAATAAACTTCTAAGAACTTCAGGGATCTTCGTTGCAGTTTATCAGAGATCTTACTTCAAAAAAGCACCGTGAACTTCTTGGAGGTAGTGGGAACTTCATTAAATTTCAAGAAATTTTCTAGGTGTTCAAGAATATTTGTAGATGTCTTAGGTGTCTTTGCAGGGGAACAAAGATGTACAGAGATCTTTGTAGAATTAAGAGAGATCGAAAAAAAAAATGGAAATTGGAATAAATTCCAGGAATTTCGTAGAAGTTATATTGTTAAAATAAGTTAAATTACTATATAGTTATAAACAGGAACACAATCATTCAAGTTAAGTTAAATCTTGGTTTTATAAATAGCTCCGAATGTTAGTAAGTCCGATGCATCGGAAAAAAAATTGTCCTGGATAAATGCTTTATTACTTTTTTTCTCTTCAAATATCATAATCATGACATTCAAAATCCGGTTTCTTAGAAACCTGAAAGAATTAAATTTTAATAAGATTATTCACAATTTTCAAGATTTTTAAATCTTAATTTTTTCTTACTTCCTTATCTCGAATTTTTTTCTTTTGATAAATGCTGTGGGTCTCAGAATCTAGGTAAGTTTCCTAAGATCTTGAATTACGAACTTTGAAGACCAAAAGATTCAAAACTTTTTTTTTCCCTTGATTTGTTTTCCGTCGATCTTGTTTTCCGTGCTTAACACCAATGATACCAACGCCAGGAAGGCAGCTCCCACACCTGGACCCTACCTATTGACCCATCAACTCATGAACCGGGGACCACCGGCTTTACTTCCCTTGCGAAGAAAGGCGTGATCAGAGATGTTATGCCTCAGAACATTCCGGCGACACCGACTGGGATTGAACCCAGGCCTGTTGGGGTGAGAGGAAATCACGCTTACCACTACACCACCGGCGCCACTAAGATTCAAAACTTTCCGAAGCCTATAATATCAAAAACTTTTTCAAATTCATTAAATTTATTTTGAACAAAATTTCATGGAATTTTTTTATCAGGCTCATTTATTTTGTGAACTTTTTTTAAACTTTTGATTAGGTCAAACATACTATAATTATTAAAATTCTTATTTGTTTTAAATATTAATGTCCTGGATTTTTTAATTGAGGAAGGATCTTGCAATTTTATCTTAGTCTTATAATTAGGACAATTGATCTAAATTCGTTTACTTTTATTTAGATTTGCATTCGAAAAATTTATACAAAATCTTAAAAACGCAGGCGCTGGTGGTGTAGTGGTAAGCGTGACTGCTTTCTCACCCTAATGGGTCTAGGTTCATTGAATTCCAGCCGAGTTCGGTGGGATTTTTCTGAGGCATAAAAATCTCTGCTCATTCGATTGCCGTTAATGGATGACAATCGATGTCTGTCGGTGATTGACACTAGATTGCGGAACAGAGACCGACGTTAAATAAAAGAAAAAAAATATTGCGAATATATGGGTTTGGGCTCCTAAGTTTTTTTATTTAAACATTCAAATGTTAAGAATTGTGCATCTGCAGCATATGTGTGTACGTCATTGGTGGATTAGCTAGTTATTTCGACACTTTTGGACAATACTGGCCATTTCCCATTGTTTCATTAGTTTCTTGTTGAAAATACACAATCGGAAGCATTGCTATCGATGCGCAGAAGTAGTTTTGATCGATTGGTGATACAATTATTGAAATTGGTCCAGGGACAGCTGAGTTATTAACTTTCAAAATCTATCATATTTTCGTTACATGTTCCATTTTTGGTTTTCACAAAGTGTACCCCCATATAGAAATCGGAGACGTAGTCCTACGTCAAAATATTGTGCATCTTGAACATTTTCCTACGTCCTAAATGTATTAAATTTATTCTGTATGCACTCTACCTTGAAACACCCAGAATTTTATAAAATTATAAAATTCAAGCTCCTAGAGTTTTATTTTGGTTCCTTTGCTTGAAATTTGACTGATGGTGAAATGAACAAAATCTAAAACAAAACCAGTTACAAACCAGAAATTACCTAACTCTGAGAATTTTCTTAAGTTTGAGATGCTTACATTTTCAAGATCCGAACTGTGATTTCATTACTAAAACCATGAGCAAACGATCATTGCTAGTTCAAAATCAGTAAGCGTTTAAGGCTCTCCCAATCGACGTCCCAATCGTTGTTATGGAATAAATATTATCAAATTTAATCTTTCACCATTAAAATAATAGCTAGCCTCAATGACATATTATTGGTCACAGAAAAAAAAATGTACCAAAAAAAAAAGTGAGTTTTTATTTAACCATAGGGAAATGTAGGTAATGTTGGCCTACATGTCCCTAAGGGCCCATCGCTAAAAGTCTGCTATTTATCAATTTTATCTAGATGAACGCGTCATTAGGGCGGTACTAATGGATATTTTTGGTCGCTTTTGAAAATTTAGTCGATTGCTGAATTTATTTATGGGTCCAAATTAGGGACATGTAGGCCGACATTACCTACATTTCCCCTAGTTTTGCAAAATTAAAAAAAGTGCAGCAGGCCCCTCTTAGGCCCCCTCCAGATAAATTTTCTAGCTACGCCAATGTTCTTTATGAAAAGAAATACAGACATTTCTTATTTTGCAAAACATGTAACATCTAGAGATAACGCTTTATTAGGAAAATAAGGTGTATTTTAGCAAGCTGAAATAGTTTCTTAAAAACGACTTTCACGAGAAACTTGAAACAAAAGATTTAGGATTGAAAACTACATTTTTCAGATACACCCTAATTCATCTGAAAAATTTCTTTGAACTGAGAACGTTAAGAGACAAAGAAAATGTTAGATGTTAGCACATCCCAACAAACAATAAAAGCTGTAGACTAGCTAATACAGGCAAAAATTAGCTGCATCAAGTTTGCCTGTATAAGCTTATCTGCAGCTAAAATTGTTAGTTAAGATATTTTCGGCAAAAGACGTGTATGTGTGAGACAATTTGCAAAAAAAAAAAAATAAGGGCGCCGGTAGAATTTGAACCACAATTTCCATTCAGTGCACGGGTGCATTTCCAACTATACAACGGTAGACTTATGGTCTACGTATGTATTTGACTAATTCGAATCCGTTTTCCTCCCTGGTCTTTTTGAGCAAGCATTCTCTAATACACAACAATTTAGTTTTTGATTATCAATTATTTTTAGGGCCACCCTAATGTTTACAATTGATCAGTTCCAGATCAAATAGGATAAACAAATACAATTTTTGGCTCGACCTTCTTCGATTTGCATAGAATTTTGTATAATTATGTGTTATGGACAATATGCACATTTTTGCAAAAAATCGACTATTTAGGATTCTATATTTTTTTTTCCAAAATGGTGCCT
This sequence comes from Ochlerotatus camptorhynchus, assembly GCF_037179485.1. Classification (NCBI taxonomy): domain Eukaryota; kingdom Metazoa; phylum Arthropoda; class Insecta; order Diptera; family Culicidae; genus Ochlerotatus; species Ochlerotatus camptorhynchus. The sequence goes on from NW_027040719.1 coordinate 1,573,450, forward strand.
TTGACATTTTTTTTAAACTGTAGCACGAAAACTTCACTTTTGATCGAACTGACGTCTGACACAATGTTGAGAAATAAAATCTTTTGTGAAATGATCCTTTTGGCGAAATGACCTTCGGAGAAACGTCCATTTTCAACTTCTATGCAAATTTTCACACTGCCATACTCTATCTGAACTATCCACCAAACCTCTTCAGAAATTTCTCTAGCTAATAAATTTTCTTACTAAAGCTTCATGTAGATATTAGGTAGCATATCCAACCAACTTTCCAAAAAAGTAGCATGTCTTCAATATTTGTAAACATTCAAAATAACATACAATCATGCAAAGTTTAAGGCAAATCGGAGAAGGTAAAGTTTTCCAGATTTGTCATTTGGCGGCGAACTCCTCAATCACCAAAATAAAGGTAGTTTTTAAACTTCACCTGATATACCAAACATCTTAATAATAAACTAAAACATTTAAAACTACTATTCCGGCTGATTTCCCATTCTGGACCACTGTGCGATGTACAAGCTAGCAATGTTTCTAAACTTTTCGAAACTTCCTCGAAAATCACGGAACAATCGTTAAAATCACAGAAACTTCCCTGAACTATCTGGACTTGCCTAAAGTCTACGTTCCTCCATAATAATATTCCTTTAATTTTCAATTGATATTCATGATATTCATGGAATTTCTCGAATTTTTTGGAACATTCCTGAAATTCTTGGAATCTTCCATAATTTCTCGGTACTTCCCGAAAGTTCCTGCAATTGATTAATGTAAATGCTTTGAAGTTCTCTGATCATCCTATAAGTAATCTAAACATGCCTGAAAATAGTGAAAGTACCCAAACATCTCAAAACTTCTCTGGACCTTGCTGATAATCTACTATTGCAATCACAACTCGACAGTGAGCATGCACAAGGGCGTAAACACGATGATCGATTCTTTTCGTCGATTTTCCCTTTTGTTAATAACTCGCTTGGATTAACGTGAACGGACGTCAAGTTTAGTTTTCTCCTTGGATTATTTTTTATCTATTATTCGGCTTTAGATCCGGTTAAAATTTTTCTATTTGGCCCACCCTACGATTGCCAGTTTCAAATAGTGGAATATGGTGATATTATAACAGTGACTCAACTAATTCCTAATGATATACTAAGTCTACGTCTCTGGAGTTTGCCAATTACACGCAGTTTCGGAAGCGGAGGACTATTCGATACTTCGATACAAGTTTATGTTCATATCCGGCCGGCGGACCGTGAGTAATCAACTAGTTTATAAATTTAAGTTTAATTGAAAAAAAAAGAGGATAGGCCTAGCTTCACGTGGAAGGACACTCTGAAGCAAGATTTTGTAAGGTATGAAGGGATGGATTAAAGAGTCTGGAAGTTGCTAGTAAAGGTTAGGGAAAAAATGAAGTAATAAGCAGAGGAAATTTATAAGGAAAGTGATAGCGCAATTTCGGATGGGGTAAGTCATCATCAAAAGGTAAGTTCGTTGGTACAGCTAAATTCATTGAAATTATTCGTTTTTTAGCACATAAATAACCCTTTTTGTCAACCCCTCCTTGATAATCTTTTCAAAAATAAAACAGAAAACAAGGCCTTAAAGCACCCAAACAAGACAATTAAATGAAGTAATGAAATTGGGTTTGTGAGCGGAATGCTTAAATAAAACAGTAAAAAAAAAGGTTATCTTCTATTTAATTCCACATAATTAATTTTGGTATCCATGACAGATACGTATTTCGACTACAATGTGCAGTCTTCATCAGTGTCATTCCCACTAAAGAACTATTCAAAATCCATCCCCCTTAAGTACTCATCCCCTAGGTATAAAAGTCAAGATCACAGGTATAAAAATGAAACTACAATGTGTTGAATCGGAACCTACCTAACTAATTACTCTCTAATAAGGAATAAGGAGCATTTCGCTAACAACCCAATTTCATTACTTCATTATGATGGCTACCAAGCCTTTGGGATTTTCCTTATTAGAGAGTTGAATAGATTTTTCTCCTTCAGTGGGAATGACACTGATGAAGACTGCACATTGTAGTCGAAATACGTATCTGTCATGGATACCAAAATTAATTAAGTGGAATTAAATGGAAGATAACATTTTTTTGCTGTTTTAAGACAATTTAAATTTATCTTATCAAAGAAAGAGAGGTAAAATAACAATTCCTATTATCTAAAATAATTAAAATTCGGATGCAGATGGGTTGACAAAATTGGAACATTACTGAAAATCATGTATTTTAAAACATTATATTATATATTGGGTTGGGGAGGGGCAGCCTAAGGGAATCAAAGGATTTGTTGACTAGACGAGGGCTCGTGCATTTGCCAGTCCCTTGTCACGTGATCCAAAGGTCTTCAATGCAGCTGATTCACCCTGCTGCCAGAACTCTACAAGCGGTAAAGTATCTGCAGACATTGATAATCCTTTCACTGATGGTGGGTTCCATTCACATCACATAACAACTCACTTGGATTAACGTTTCTCGGTGCGTTTACTGTTGCATTTGATAGCCAATACAACCTGTTACAGCACTACATTGAACAAATTCCAGAACATTGTTTCGATTAACTGTAGCATTGTAAAGCGAAAATCGACGAAGAGAATCGATCATCGCCTTAACGCCCTTATGCATGCTCACTGTAGAATTGTAATTCCAAGATAGTGATAGATCTTCAAAATGGTGGATCAAGATGGTGGATGATTTTCAAAACAGTGGAATCAAGATGGCCGGTCTTTTATAAAAAGGTCAATGCGATTTTGTTGTAAATTTATGATAATTTCGCTAGTAAAATCAGCCAAAACATATTTAAAAAATATTTCATTTAGGAATAGAAAAGCCAATTAGTCAAAAGATGTTTGAATCTTCTCAGCTTCATAAAAGTGCTTCAATCAAATAGGATGATGTTCTTAATAAACATTAGACACATAGGTTACTAGCTTAACGGTACCAGAAGACGCAAATTTGGTCAACAACTGACAAAGTTACAGCCTAAAACGTATTTTTTTTCATCAAAACTCTGTAAGCAAAATAACTTTTGTAAATCATAACATAGTCAAAACGTTATTTCAGAGTCATATTTTGTATTACAAGCACACATAATTATCTTTAAAATGGATAAAATAATCATAAAATAATTATCTTTAAATTGGATAAAAAATAAGTGGACTTATTGTTTCAGTTTTTTCGTCTTTCCGTGCAAGTTTGTAAGAAGCCTGGGTTGGAATCCCAGTGGCAGCAATATAGAGCAATAAAGGGGGAAAGGGGGTGGAGAAAAGGGTGCCTAGAGAGTCGGTGTTTTTTAAAAAATATTATATTAACAATCTAAAAATAGAAAACACGCTTCAAATAAGTTACCCAAAAACTGTGTTAAAATGTCCAGTGTATACCCTTTTTAGTTTTTACCCTAATGGGTTATTTGTAACAAAGTTTGTTAGAAATATGATACAACCCTAACAACAGTTGGTATATTCTTGATAGCACGTAGAAGATTTTTGTTAAAAGTTATTATTTTATCTATTACCGGTACATGTTTTATAACAGGCCAATTTTATATCCCAGTTAAACAGTGTGTAATAATTCTGATATTTCATTCTGCTCGGATAGTGCCACTGATTTAAGACATACATGTACTAGCAGGCTGATATTTTAAATCATTCTCTTCTTACTCAATCATGCTAACATGGAAAGATCAAAAGAACCAAATCATATCAACCAGAAATCATCTATTGACATTGATATGAGACATGTAGCACATCATTTACAACACCCAGCATTCCCTCTCTTCAAAGCACTAAACTTACATTCGCTTTTTACGGTCATCCGAGATCAGAGGGCATAGTCACCTTGATGGACAATAATAGGACACCCTACAAGGGTTCACCTATCTGTCAAGAAACGACTCCTTTACATGAAACTAGTGTAGGAGGCACGAGAGAAAGTTTCATTAAGATAAAAGGTTTTTCGGAAAAGATGTGAAGCTGAGATTTCCCACGAAACCCGGTCTTTCGTTTCCCAACATGTGTGACCCACCGGACAAGGGTTCAAGCGTGATTTCAGCACATGATTGTCATTTCATTCAAATTAGCTTTCCAATATTTATCCAAACGAGCATCTTCGTACTGAACTTTGAAATCCGTTTCCAGAACAAGAGGAATTTTGCAATTGGAACTTTCTTCCCATCCATTGCCAGTTGTTGCTGAGATACACGTAATGAATATCTAATCCGATTGACAACCATCTAATGCTCATTCACACTCACGCGCGCTCATTCCACAGACAGTTAGACAGACAAAATCCAAGAAGGAAGCTAGCTGCAAGTTGTACAATAATTAATATGTGATTTAGATTAAATTATTTGTTTTGTTTCGCCAATCAGACAAAGTTTGCTTGGCTTCGGTACGGATTCCACATCCGTAGTTGATAAGTAATTGAGTGTTATCCCGTTAGCCGGAGGATAACACTCAACAGTTTCTGGATTGCTGGTGTGGCCCGACTTGAGTGGGATGCCAATTTTTGTTTTAAATTTGTTCATGAGCTGTGACTTCAACATCTTTCCAACAAGGACATTACTAACGTCATATATGCACAAGTTGTTTTCAGGTATTTAACTACAAGCTTCCTAGCGTTAGAAAGGAATCTGTAAAACAACACTATATTGGGCAAAGTTATTTTTATTACAACACGCTGCGGTGCTTGATACGTAATATTCTTAAATTACCCTCTGAGGATTCCATTATTCGCAAACACTCGGGACTCTCGTTCTTTCGTATGAGCTCCAATTAATCATTCCGAAAACAATATCCCATCTAAAACTGCATGCCGGTGCCGGTACATCTAAGTGTGTGTGTATGTGTAAGAGACTGAGATTCCGAGTAAGTTCAGCATCTGCACCTGCTGCTTCTGCCGCATCAATTGCACACACGCTAAGCTGTATAATTGGTAATCGAAACGCACCAGAAGGCGCACATAATCCAGTGCTACTTCGCCTTACGGACAAAAGGTAGTCTTTGCAGGTCTTTAGTCTCGAACAATGGACATCGTTCCGGCCGAAATATAATGAATACTAATTTGTCGCAACTAGCCAGCTAGCAGCAGCAACGGCAGCGTGCCAGACGACCGTCAGTATCAAGATTATACGCAGGAACCGATTGTTTTGTCTCCATTCATAGTGAAAATGACCTGAGCTAACATTAGATGCCCACCGCAGCACACGACTACTTCTGGTTGGCGGCCAGTCGGCCACCCCGGAGGATCTTCGGCGCTCTATTCTTAGGCACGATTTTGATTTATTGAGCCGAAATGAGATAAACTGTAGTGAGGCCCTACATTGGCTCAATGGCTTTTCCATCGCAAGCAATAAGGGATATAATTGTTCCTCAAGCTCGTTTGCAGTTTTCCCTCGGAACGGAGGAGACACAAACAATGGACTTATACCACATGAATGGGAGCCACGTGCGTACGTGTTTCTCAGTGGTGATGGCGAAGCAGATGCTGGCCGGCCGGTTGTCCTCGGTGCAGTAGAAGTCCTTGGCATAATTGGCTTGCGAACGTGCTGCGGGATTGAGAAATTCCTAGAAGTCGGATCAATGCGTGCAATAATACCGGCTGGATGTGCGACAATGGAAACTTTCCACGCGGAAGCGTATTGTTGCACTCGATAAATTTGAAAGGTATGTATATCATCGGGTAGATTAGCAGTAGTTCACGTTGATTCCGATGAGTATGACATTGTTGTAGAATTTGTTTTTGGGTGGTTTGGATAACTAGTTTAGTTGCAATCTTGAAAGCACTGACCATTTGATGATTATATCAGGTGCAGTTCCAAGCGAAATTTAGGTAAACGACCAGATGGTCGGTATTAAGTCAGACCGAACTAAGTAACCTTTCTTTGATTTCGGGAAAAACAAATTTAAACTTTGCTTAGTAGCATTGTTTCTTATGTTTGGCAGTTTTCCCTTGTTGTTTATTTCATTCAAAGAATTGTTTCGCAAAAGCCCATTTTTTGAATCCGCAAAATACGTGCCACGACATTGGGTGTCCTGTGCCAGGATGCCAAATCCGGGCCATAGAAAAAAATATTGAATTGACAACTCAAATACCCACAACAAAATTAGGAATACACTCTACGAAGCCGTAAGCTATAATTAAAACAAACCTCTACGACTTAGAGTCTAAGAAGCGGTGCTCGACTACTTGGCACTGTGGAGTATAGTTGAGGAAATACACGTTTTAACTTAAAAGATGGGTAATTATAACGGGCGATTATAAAACTGTGAAAATAATTCGGAGAAGCTTTTTATAATCTGCAAAACATGTGAAATTATTTGAATTCCAAGAGTTAATGTGTACCCAGAATCATGAAAAGTCTCAGGCCGCGCACATCCCAACTAACAATTTTAGCTGCAGACTAGCTTATACAGCCGAAAATTGCCTTATGCAGCTAATTTTTGTCTGTATAAGCTTATCTGCAGCTAAAATTGTTTGTTGGGATATCCCCAAGTCTGGGATGTGTAAATGCTTTCCATTTTTTTAATTAGTTTAGTTTTTAGGCTCAAATGTCCAAATGGACTCCACGGAGCCGAGAACCATTGCATAATTTTATAATTACATTAAAATATTAATGAGGGACACTGTTTATAAGCAGGCTTGCAATTGCTCATTACAGTTAAAGAGCTAGTTTTCGTAATTATGAAACTATGGGATATTATAATGATAATTTTTATTTCTAAGAAGCAACAAGAGGTGGTAAAGTTTGTGTATGACGTATAAAATTTGTCAATTTTGCTTTCAGAAGGTCACATCTAGCGATTTTATGATCGCTGATTGCTCGCTCATCGCGTTGCTCATCGTTACAGCTAATCGCTAGTTGTGACCTTCTGAAAGCAAAATTGACAAATTTTATATATCATACACAAACTTTACCACCTCTTCTTGCTTCGAAGAGAAGATTTGACGCTAACTGCGATGTTTGATTTTTCTCGCGGTCCAGAAATTTGTGACATCGCGAGCGATAATTTTTATTTTAGTTGTCGTCCATCCAAGGCGTGTCTTGAAAGCAACTGGTTCATTTGGCTTCCCGTCACGGCTGTCCAGGGCGTGGACCACTCGTACGTTATTCATCCCCATCAATATCTTGGGTTGAACGTTGCAGTACGATTCTATTGGCAACCCTTCAAGATGAGGGTACTCCTCCGAAAGCTTGCGAACGGAGAGAGATTGCGACGGCTGTTTCAACTCTTTAACCGTGTAGACATCTGTCAGGTTGTTTTGAGGACATCCGTTGTACGTGCCGGAAATGTTGAGAGAGACTCGCATGGCATCGTCTTCGTAACGGCAGGTATCGGGCGTCCAGCGGAGGCAGAGTGGATGACTTTCGCCACGCAAATTCAACTCCTTCGCCAAACTTTCCTCCATCAGTGTCAAGGAAGATCCGCTGTCCAGGAACGCATAGGTTTGTACCTTGATCCCATCATTGTACAACGTGACCGGAACGTACTGGAATAGTACAGCTCTGCTTTCTGCTCGGTGCGTGTTGCATGATCTGGTTTCTCTGGAACTGCTCGCGCTGACCTGCTGTGAAGTAGAAGTAGTCGGTGCCGAACTGGTCGAAGACAACGCTATCGATTTATCTTTCGCGTCGTTGTGCATCATCCGATGGTGTTTGTATTGGCAGCCGTTTTTACCACACGACTTCCCGGACTTGCAGGGACCTCGATGACTCTCCAGGCAGCTACGGCATAATTTGTGTTCCCGCAGTGCAGCCCACCGAGCAGAAAGATCCATTGCAACGAATTGTTTGCACTTCTCCACTGCTGAGCAGTTGCGATTGCAGATGACACATCCACTATCAACGTTGCTTTGGTTGACCTTCGGAACCGTTTCGGTGTGTGCGTTCAGAAATCCATCGTTCTTCCGTTCCCGGCGTGTCTTGCTGTCGAAGGAGCCCGAGAACTGAGGCATCGTCACCGTGCTCGCTGCTTCTGCTAGTTTGTACAGCCACTCGCTGAACTCCAACAAAGTTACCGATCGAAGAGACTGACGATGGGTCGCCCAATTCAGCCGAATCATCGGTGGGAGACGATCTACCAGATTGTGCAGCAGTGTCAAATTACACAGATGCTCCTCTAACTCACAGGCCTTCACTGTTGCTACCATGTTGCGAACGGCCAGCGCGAAATCGACGAGCGTACCCAGACGTTCTGCTTTGGGAGCGGGAAGAATGTTTATCTTTTGCAGCATCGAATGCACGATGATTTCCGGACGCCCAAACAGCATTCGCAACGTCGAAAGAACTTGATTCAGGTTGGCTGGATGCAACAGCTGGCATTTAACCGCTTCCAATGCCTTCCCACGTAGATACTTCTGTAGACGAGCCATGTTTTCTTCCGCCGATAATCCGCAAAGGTTCGTTGTGTTCTCGTAGGTTGCGAAAAACAAGGGCCATTCATCCGGTTCCCCGCTGAAGATTGGTAGTTCCTTAGAGACTGCATGACGTGCGGCGATTTGGCTTTTATTGAGCAACGCCGTCCCCCCGGTGGCGGAAGGATAGTCGTGTAAGTCGTACGGATAATACTCTTGAGCGGCAGGACGCGGAAGACCAGCATATGGGGCAAATGCCGAAGCATTCGGGCGCTGAGTATGATTCGCTTGAGAGAATGTCGGAATATGCTGATGTTGATCGGTCGGGAGAGAAGCAAATGTCGAAGCGATAGGACGGTGGATAGGTGGAGGTGGATTGAACGGTGGTATGTTCGAATGATGATTGATACGAGGAGGGTAACGAGCAGGGAAATCGGGACGATGGTTGATTTCAGATGGAATATCAACTGGAACGTACAACTGTTGCTGTTCCCGATGTGGAGCGAAAGTTGGTCCGTCGCGATCTTGGTGGACTGGGGGTGGTGCAAAGGGAGGCATATTTCTACGGTGAGTATTCACAGGCGAAGAATGAAAGACAGGATGGTTTCTTGTGTTGTTCGGTTCGCAGCCAGCTTCACTCCACTCATGATGACTGATGCAGCGTTGCTGCATAAATAAGGTGAACCAGTAGGTGCGGCGTCGCACGAGGGGCGTAAGTGTGCCTGCGATTTGCATTGAGTGTCGGAGATTGTAAGTAATCTGAAGGATGCCTCGCTGGATACGCCCAAAACTGGACGGGCAGTAGCTGGTGGCCGTGAACGGTTCCTGGGGAAAGCACTAGATGCGACCCTCCTCCCAGATGACCATGGCAATACAGGAAGTATTGGTATTGGAAGGTAATTGTTATTAGATATTTTGCAAACAGTGACAGATAGTGGACATGAAGAACCAGTGGAGGTGCCGAGCAAAGGTGTTTATCCTAGACAAATAGTAAGTTACAAATTCGCTGTTGTCGTTGTCGTAGGCGCCACCGTAGTCACTGTCGTAATTGCCGTCGTAGTCGTAGGCAGTACCGTTAGTATATTTAAAAATAAACCACCAATCACTGAAAATATGAATTATCGCGTATTTCTGTTGTTCATTACATGCCAAGTAAAATTCGAGAGCGTAATTTCATTTGAATAGCTTGTTCAACTAGGTCTTAAACAATCGTCTCGTCGGTCATAGCTTGTTATGATTACCTGAACCATGCGTAAAGAGAAAATCAAAACATTTAACGTCGTTTGAAAATGGATCTTAATAAAGGCCTCTTTCGTAGCTTTTAGTTTAAGGATTTCAAAGATCGTCGGTTGCAGTGGCTTGCTGACTGAGCAGAAAAACGCGGTCCCAGATCCTTTCATATTTAAAATGTATGGTTAGATCGCTTGTTTATCGTGTATTTTGTAAATCTTTTCGTTGTCGTCGGTGCCGGGTCTGAATAGTCATAAAAACTTGAGTAACGCTATAATGTGATATGAGAGGCTCGGTGGCCTTAGCACAACCGGTTTTGCTTACTGAGCAGAACATCATGAGTCTAATCTCAAGCCCATCCACATTCAAGATTCGTCAATCGTTTTATTTGTTAACATGACTACATGGTAATAACAGCAACTCGATGATTAAAAAGGAGCTCGTCTGCCTAGTAGCAAACGTTTTTGCTTACTGAGCAGAAGACCGTGGGTTCAATCCCAAGCTCCTTCGCGTTATATATGATTGTTAGGACATCAATTCAGCTTACCGTTTACCAAAACGAACCCTGCTGCAAACCTAACCCAGCCCTTTTAGCCAACATCCCAGTGATTCCTCGTGGAAGTGTAGAGGTGTTCTCGGCTTCCATGAAAGCGAGTGTGACGTCAACACATTCCTATCCGTTCCTTTATTGACCTGTGTTCGGGCGCGGCCGGCGCTGGTATTGCCTAGTTTGAGATAACCAGTTTTTACACATTGAGGATGATTGCTAGTCCCAAGCATCGTCTATTGGTTCTCTGTGTAATTACAGCTGGTCTGACAATAACAGAGTAGCAACCGTGGGCGGTCAATCATGCTATGCTCATGCTCATGCTCATGCTCATACATAAACTTTACCACCTCTTCTTGGTTCTTACAAATAAAAATTATAGTATCCGCTAGTTTCATAATTACGAAAACTAGCATTTTAGCTGTAATGAGCAATTGCAAGCCTGTTTATAAGCTCTTGTTACGTCAGGCGACTTGAGTTTAGTTCGTCTTCTATCGTTTTAACGGAGACGGTTAAGTTCAGTACAGTCAATGGGTGTAGAATAGCTTCGAATCGGAATTAATTCATACTCATCAAAGCTTAATAATAGAAGCCATATGGACATTCGATTTTGTGATTATTGCGCGGTTTGTAAGCTGAGGTGTTGAGCAACATTTTTTTTAGAATTAATGCTTGAACCTGAGTGAAGCCATTCGTGTCTAAATTATGTGTTAATTTCGGTTATATTTTTTTTTCGACATTCCGAGTGCTCGATGGACCAGCCTCATCCCATGGAAATGCTGGCGAAAATTTGTTTTCGTTGAAGAAAGTATCACAACACAGGTAATTACCGAGGGGGGCGACACATCTAAATCTCAAGTCTAGATGCTCAACAAATCTCACACTAGCGAATCAATCTTCTTTCATTTCTCGCATCTACTTGCATCGCGCAACATCTTTTTGCAGGAAATCTTCAGAATCCTCATCAATCTTCTTTCTATCTACTCAACGTACTCGCAGCTAGCTACAGCAAAACACAATCTTTTCTGCATCGTAGATAGAGTCGTCCCCCTCGGTAATTACTATTAGATATTTTTGCAGACAGTGACAGATTGTGGACATGAAAATCCAGTGGAGGTGCTGGACAAAGGTGTTATATCCTAGACAAATGGTAAGTTCCGAATTCGCTGTTGCCGTAATCATAGTCACCTTTGGCAGTAGTATTCGAATATTTAAAATTAACCATCAACCGCAGAAACTATATGAATTATCGTGTATCTCTGTTGTTCATTACATACCAAGAGGAAACTTAATCATATTTTGCCGTGGAATATTGTGGTTTTGAGATGCTCGATGACGTGTTTGCTTACTGAGCAGAAAATCGTGGGTCCACGTTCAGTCGCGATGTAAAACTTTTGACGGAAAAGCTGCTTGCAATCGAGTTTGACATATGTTTCGTCATCGATCAAAGTGCAGCGGTCGTACAAAAGCCTTGCACGAAATTCTGCTTCATGTGCCGGTTCGGATTTTTACTGGCTTTGTACGACTTGTATCCTTCCCTGGCAAGGATGTTTCGCACCGTTTTAAAGTTGGCGTTGTACCTTCTGGCCACATCTCGGATCGAAATACCGGGGTTGGCTTCAACGCACCTCAACACTTTGCTGGGTAGCTGACGATCTCTGGTTCCAGTTTTTTCGTAGGTCTGCTGATTCCTTTCCACACTCAGGGTTTCCTTGTAGGTTTTGAGTACTCTACAAACTACAAACAATGGCATCTTCAGCACACTAACCAGCTTGGAACCGGACCACTCTGGATTTTCCAGGTGTTTGTGTAAAATATTTTTTCTTCTTTTAAGTTCCATTTGACTTTATATCTGAACGCGATCGACTACTTTGATCAAACTTGCACCAGAAATGTAAACAAACTGCTGTCAAAGATTTTCGATTCCCAACACAAGAGACGTGCTATCGACCAATTTACTTTTAGGCAGCCTTTAGAGCAGGAATTGACAGAAATGCGAGAGAGGTAACAAAGACAATGTCTGCCAGGGTACCCCAATAGTCCAGGAAACTCAGAAAGAAGGTCTATGAGCAGGGAAAAAGAACAGAATCGCATGAATGGTAGACGAAATCACACGAACTATCATGAACGAGGACATAACCGAAGCCACACTATTAGTGAATCAGAAATAATCACGGCAGACAGGCGTATGGAGAAATGGCATCTATCATTTAGTGGTGATTCACGTCAACGATCGTTAGAAGACTTTCTTCATAGAGTCCGTAGGCTTACGTTTGGTACACACTTAAATTTTTTCGCCGAGATTCCAACAGCTGAGTGGTTCTGCAATTTACTTTGCTGATATTCAGTAAAACAATTGTCGAGAATCCAGTGTTCGGAAAAACTGGAAAACTCAAATCTCATGCATGAGTTTATGCGCCTTGCAAAATTCATCATACCAAAAATTACCGATAAGTTTTCAGGTTCAAAAATTAATTTCTTTATATTTTGGCGGTATTTATTGCACTAACGAACACAAGAATCTTGTTAAGGAGGAGCAATTTTTTTTTTCTATGGTGCATTTAATCTGGGTGATGGGAGTACTCCAAAGGGCGTAGGAGATGGTGCTGTCCACCCAGCACTGTAACCCTACTGTTTAATTTAGCTAATATTATTTATTTTTTGCTCCGGTTGTGGTTCATCTTCTTCAATGCAAACTGTGGAAATTGGTAATTTAATCGCATCGACGATGAGAAACCGTCTCAAAGTACCGTCAGTCTGGGTGACAGAAAATGATGCCGAACATTCAACATGTTTTAAAGATGATATAAAAGACAAACCTGAATTTATTGCAACGCACATAGCTGTAACTTTTTAACCACGGTAACAGATGATTTGAAATTTTCAGAGAAAATTCTTACACAATTTTTCAGTAAGACAACAATAGACTAAGGTTCAAAAGCAAACTAATACCCACTTTTCAATTAGGGAATCCAAAAGCTGTCTTTAAACTTTGTACAGTTGCAAAAAAAGTCCATCCTCAGAATTCCTTGAGGTTCCTTTCGAAATTTTTAGAACTCTATGAGCTCTTTTGAAATTCGTCTTAGAAGTCCTCTGGAATTATTTTTAGAACTCTTCTCGACTTTTACTGAGAACACCTTGGAACTGAAATTCCCTTTGAGTTTCAGAAGAATTTTCTCAAAAAAAAAATGTTCCTGGAATGAGCTAAAAATTATCGGTACTCCCTTGAAATTTTCCTCAAAATCCCTTTGGAATTTCACTCAAAATTTAAATTTCTCGGAATTCTTTCCGAAATTATCTAGGAACTATCTGCAGGATTCACTAGAAATTGCACGCAGAATTTTCTTGGAATACTTCCCAGGAATCCTTTGGAACTGTCCTCAGAATTCAATATCCTTGAGGTTCTACTCGGATTTTTTTAGAATTCTCCTAAGAGCTCTTTTGAAAATCTTCTCAGAAGTCCACTGGAATTATATTTAGAACTCTTCGTGATTTTTTCTCAGAAAACATTGGAACTGAATGAGCTAGAAATTATCCTCGGAATTCGCTTGAAATTTTGCTTAAAATCTCTTAGAAATTACACTCAAAATTGGATTTTCTCTGGATTCTTTTCGAAATTGTCTTGGAACTATCTGCAAAATGCACTTAAACTTATCTGCAGAATTTTCTATGAATTCTCCCCAGAAATATTTTGGAACTTTTATATGAATTCAATATCCTTGAAGTTTATCTCGGAATATTTTAGAACTTTTTTTTTCTCAGGACACCTTGGAACTGAAATTCCCCTAAAGTTTCAGAAGAATTTCCTCTGCATTCTCCAAAAAGTCTTCCAAGAATGAGCTTGAAATTATCCTCGTAACTTCCTTGATATTTTTCTCAACAATCCTTTGGAATTTCATTCAAAATTTGATTCTCTCGGTATTATTTTCAAAATTATATTGGAACTATCTGCAGAATTCACTAGAAATTATTCACAGAATTTTCATGGAATTATTCCCAGAAGCCTTTTCTTTTAGAATTGTCCTCAGAATTCAATACCCTTGAGGTTCTTCTCGGAAATCAAGTCTAAATCGACCGCCCATTCACCAAATCGTTGTAGTTTTTCTACCATAAATGTTCAATTAGACTTGACCCTCCATTCATCAGAACTGCATCATGCAGCAGATTGTTGCAAATCTTACGCCAGAAATTTTCAATACAAACTTGCCACCAGAAAATTTCAGTTGATCAAAACGATGCAAATTTACCAACGTTAATGTTCAATAAAAATTGCTTCTCCAATCTTCTGATTGGTGCAGATTTCCTTTTTCCATTTTCCATGAATTATATGGATTCAGCAGAAGGATGCTAATTTAAGACCAAATTTTTTCCAAAAAGCTTGCCTATCCGTTCACCAGAACGGTGCAGATTTTCCACCAGAATTTTTCAATATAGCTTAATTTTAAATAAAGCTTGCGCCTTCATTTACCAAACCCGTGCAAGTTTTTCACTAGAAATTTTCCGTTCATTTCATTTATCAGAGCGATGCAAATTTTGCACTAGAAATTTTCAATAAAGCATGCTCCTCCATTCACCAGAACGGTGCACCAAACATTTTCAGGGAAGTGTGTATCACCATACACCTTTGTGGTGCAATTTTCAGACTTTGCCTCTTTATGCACCAGAATGGTGTAAATTTTCCACCATGAATTTTCAATGAAGCAGAACGATGCAAATTATGCACCAGAAAAATTAATAAACCTTGCTTCTACATTCACCACAGTGTAGCAAACTTTCCACCAGACATTTTCAGTAAAATGTCCACCTCAAAATTTTTAGCGTTATTCAAATTTTCCAATTTTAATTTTGAATAGTCCCTCCATGCATCACCTTGATGATATTTTTACACCAGAAATATTCAATAAATAGCTTTTCCTTCGATCAACCATCACGAAGGTGAATTTTTTCAATCTTAAATTTACCCTCTTCTTTAAACCCTCCTTGAAAAATATATTACACCAGAAATTTTTCGTATGCACCACCGTGGTGCAACTTTTTGACCAAAAAATTTCATTGAACTTTGTCCCTTCATGCATGTTTGTGGTGAAATTTTCAGGGACCATCACAAAGAATTTGACGCTATAAAAGGTTTTCAGTTCAAATCAAGTTATCAAGAAATCAAGTTATTTTAGATCATAATTTTGTAAATGTGGAAATAAAAATCTTATTTATAAAAGGAGGGGCAATTGCCCCACCCTGTGCACGCCCGTGATTTATTGTCATTACTATTGTTTGTGAAACAATTTGGAAAACTAACTAACCATGCATAAGAATGCTATCAATTGACGTTTGAGTGGTTTTATGAGTTTAATGCTGGGATGATTTTTCGGCGTTGTGAGTGTGAGTGCGTGAATATGCATGAGAATCTCAATCGTGAATTTTGTTTGTCGCATTCGTACGCGAGTTTACTCTCGCACGGACGCTCAATGAATAAGATTTGAGAATGATTTTCCGAACACTGGCCGGGACTCAGCTAACAAATAGCATTTTGCTGAGATATCAGCTAACAGACAGATATTTTGCAGAGCTATCAGCAAAAGTACAAGCCGAGGTAATCGGCTGTTGGAGATTTTACCGAGCTTGATTAAGTGTGTATTTATGCTATTCTGAAGAATTTACCTACTGGGAAGATTTTGAGGAACGTATTAGATAGGGGAGAACAGTACATAACGCACCCCTGGGGTAAGACGCACTTTTTCATTTTATTTTGATTTTTTCTTGGAATTTTTAATCCAATTCTAGGATTTATCATGCAGAATTTTGAGTACAGATGCTATGCTAGAAGTGCTGCTTGATAAGACAACAAAAAAGTTGCTTAAAAGCTATGAAAAACACAAATGTCAGCTGGTGCGTTCTGCCCAGGGGGTGCGTTGTATACCATTCTCCCCTACATGAATGGGAATCCGAATAGGGACCAAGGTAATCGAATAAAAATGTTTGAAAGGAAGCAACAACGTAGTGATACGTTCTAAACTTTTAAAATGGAGGTCGAACGACTAAACAAACAGCTTTCCAATCCATTAGATCCGGGAAGGCTATTTGAGATTATCTGGGAGAATACGCGTCCTCATTATAGGTCAAAATTGGCTTGTACAACTGTGAGAGATCTTGGAATGTTGGAATACTATGCTTATCGGATAGACGCAAATGATCTAACTTTCAAACAGCAAAGGGAAGATCAACTCAGGCCTACCAATTCAGTACATAATATAGAGGTGATGGCAGAATCAGAGGGATCCTACTCATCATATTCGGAAACAGAGGAAGTGAACGAAATCAGGAATAGGCGAACAAAGGAAGGAACATCGACCAAGAGTTAGCCAGGAGAATAGCGAAGGAAGAACTATACCTGTATGCGCGAATTGCAGCAAGAATGGCCATCTTTGGAGAAACTGCCAGGGACCTAAGAGGATTTTTTGCAATGCTTGCGGAAATCCAGTGCAAAAGTACGGTCTCTTGTCCTAATCATGTCCGAGACTCACAACAACCAACCTAGCGTTCGGGAAACTAGATGTAGGGTGTGAAGCTGAGGACAATATCACTCCAAATGCAGAAGATGTTCCCCACTCTGAACCTTTTATTGACCCTTTTATTCAAGTATGTGAGATCAAGGTTCACATAGGAAGTTATTATTTATCATTAATTTATTTGATAAGGCTCAACCGAATTAACTTTACAGAGCCGAGGATTCTTGGTCACTATACAATACATCTTAAAACTATAGTCAAAAGGTACAAAACAATAAACACTTTATCTTCCGCCATCCAAAAAGCCTCCTCCATCAGAACTGGAACCGCTTCCAGTGGTTTCATTGTGTAGCAGTTACGCCATCGTGGGGCAAAGCGCTTCCATTGCAGCAATGGACGCAAAACGTGGTCAACACTCACACACTCATCACGAACGGTTGCTTTCCAAAGTCGACGACGCATCGACCGAAAGAACTGCTGATAAAGAACAATGAGTAGGACCACACAATGGTTGCTGCCGAGAAAACAGACGATCGCGTGGCACACATCGAGAGTGGCCTGCATTTGTCGACAGCCGAGTGAACACTACATACATAGGAAGTTGTCCACACGCAAATGTTAAAATTTTCGACAAAGAATATGATGCTTTACTTGACTCTGGTGCAAGTGTCAGGGTAACTAATATATTTGATATTGCTGAAAAAAACGGCCTTATAATGCATCAGAGCCCGTTCCAGATCGTTACAGCAGACAAGACAGTCCACGAATGCTTAGGGTATGTCCATCTACCCAGAGTATTCAGAGGAGTTACTAAAATTATACCCAAGCTACAGGGTGAGGAATAATTATCCGTGTTTAATGATTTAGTCGTAACTTTATTGCTTGTGTATTGAATTACAACTTATTTATGGGAAATGTAGGTACACCAACATAGTTTATGATATTCACAACAATTTCTCAAAATTTGCTCCTTTAACTCGAACACACGCCTTCAACCTCTTAGGGAAATTATCGACGATGGACGTTAGTTCCTCCACAGATATTGCATCCCAGACTTTAGTCAAACTTGCTTTCAGATGATCTAAATATATGTGTGACTTAGTACAGGCTCTGGACTCAAGAATAGACCAGACGGAATAGTCCATTGGATTTAAATCAGGAGAATTTGAAAGCCTTTCATCTTTTGTCAAATATCTAGGAAAAAGTTTGCTACAAAGCTTCAGCGTCTTTTTCGCTCCATGCGATGGTGCCCAATCCTGTTGAAATGTCCAATCGTTGTTACCGAAATGTGTACGCGCCAAAAGTGCAATTGTGTCCGTCAGCAAATAGTCCGTCGACTATTTGGTTGATTATGACACCTTTTTCGATAAATATTAAGGGAGTTTTACCGGAAACCGTAATTCCAGCCCAAACCATCCAGAACAACAGCAACATTCGTACGGTTAGAAGAACCATTTGGGCAATAGCTGGCGATCGTTTTGGTGGTTGTGGTATTGCTCAACAGTGAAAATCTTCTCATCGGTGAATAAAATCGTGCGATGCCGTCCATTGCCGAAATCCTTCAATAAAATCTTGGATTTTTGGTACCGATTCCTTTTCATCCTGTCATTACGGTTATGGTTCTTCAAAAATTTGTAAGAATGCAATCCTAAATCCTTGCGTAGAATAGTTCGTACTGACTTTGGGTCGATTTTCAATGATTCCGCCATTTTTCGGATAGACCGTCTTCCGGTTCTGAGGGGTCCTCGCACTTCTTTTTCTGCCTTTTCCTGAACGGTCAGCTGTTTGCAAAGGCATTTGCAATGTTTTTTGCAATACGTGCCGGACGAAATCCTTGTTTATGAAGCTTAATTACCGCAATTCGTAGTGGACTGTACTTCATTACGGCAATACACGTGAACCGGTTCAAACGAAACTACAAGCGTTTGTTTATTATGTATCAAGGTCTCAATTGGCAGAGGTGTGCTCATTTCATCATCTGTCAAATTCGAGCTACACACTGTGAGAAAAAAACACGGATAATTTTTCTTCACCCTATAGTAGCTCAGATTTATAGAAATCTGATATTAGGTTATAACTTTTGGAAAGCTTTCGGTATAAGCCGTTGGTTTTGGGTGAAAATGGATTTGATCAGGTTGCGACAATGATCATAGATGAAGGACAGTCTGTCGATACAATTGAGTTGTCATGTTTCCCTATTGAAGTGTTACCGATTATTTAAAAAAAATGGAACGCGATGAGACATTGGATATCCCCGCATTGGAGCTTCCGGAGGCTTCCAGAACAACCCCCGATACGATCGAGACCGAACACGAACTGACGGAAGAGGAACGTAAAGAGTTAGTCAGGACTATGGAAACTTTCCCGTACACTACGGAACATCGTTTGGGAAGGACAGCGTTGTTAGAACACGAAATAGTGTTAAAGGAAGGAACCAAACTCAGACGACAGCCGTTGTATAGGTGTTCACTAATGGATCAAGCTGAAATGGAAGCAGAACTTGAGAGTACCAGAAAATAGATGCTATCGAAGAGTGTACCAGCCAGAGCGTCACAATATCATCTTCAATTGACAAAATCGATGCGACGAAGAGACTGCTAGCTTTCTTTTTCTGTTGAAGTCGAACAGCTTCGCAGTATTCTAGAACCTCAGTCGGCATGTCGACAAATGTTCAATTGCTTGTCTCTATTTCTCCCGTCGCTTCATTGGTGTTTCTTTCAAGCTTCGGTTGAGCGGACGAGTGAAACAGCGCCTGACTTTGATAGTTTCGTCTTTCATGAAACAAATCAACAGAGGTTTCATGACGTATATGACGGAAAATTCAAATATATGTTCAAAATATTTCTCACGTGAAACAACTTGAAGATTTCACGTAATATGGTTAATAAAGGGCGAACACGAAATTATTGCGACACATTCAACAGGGCATAACTTTTTTACCATTGGGTAAAAATCAACCAAATTTTGCACACTTCCTCATTGATGTGTATTGTGTACATGCTCTCAAACTCGAAGTCGTGTTTTTCGATTCAACGAAAATGGAGGTGAACCAACGCGAGTTGAGAGAACAAATTCTTTCCAAACACCTGGAATTTCCTGACCTGTCGCACCGGCAGTTGGGAAAAATGTTGAACATTCACCATTCAACCGTCTCCAGAGTGTTGAAGCGGTTCCAGGAGCGGTTGACGTTGGACCACGGCAAAGGAGCTGGAAGAAAACCGGGACCGGAGAACAAAAAGACGGAGGGAAAGGTGAAGCGGATGATTAAAGCAAATCCCAACGTCTCAAGCCGTGATTTGGCTAAAAAGATCGGCATGTCGCAGAGCTACGTCCAGAATGCAAAGAAGAGAGCTGGACTACATACATACAAGGTACAGAACTTCCCAAACCGCGATGAGCGGCAACAATCGACGGCTAAAACTCGGGCACGGAAGCTCTACGAGAAGATGCTGACAAAATATGGCTGCTGTGTGATGGACGACGAAATGTATATAAAAGCCGATTTTAAGCAAATTCCGGGGTTGGAGTTTTTCACCGGCAAGAGCAAGTTCGATGTGGACGACAAATTTAAGAAGAAGAAAATGTCGAAGTTCGCCTCCAAATATCTCATTTGGCAGGCCATCTGCTCTTGCGGACTGAGGAGTGAGCCTTTCGTGACCTCGAGAAGCGCCTTTTGCCGTTCTTGCAGCAGCACGACGAAGCTCCGCTATTTTGGTCAGATTTGGCATCATGCCACTATTCTAAAAGTGTCCTGGAGTGGTATGAGGCCAATTCTGTCCATTTTGTTCCAAAGGACATGAATCCGTCAAACTGTTCGGAGCTGCGCCCGGTGGAGCAGTACTGGGCAATAATGAAGCGGAAACTTCGGAAGAGCAAGAAGACAGTCAAAGACGAGAAGAACATGTTAAGAAAATGGAAAAAAAAACTGAGAAACTGGTACCAGATGACACTGTAAAGACTTTGATGGAGGGCATCAAGCGAAAATGCGTTCAATTTTACACTCAAGGCTCCATCGATTAACTTTTCTTTTGATTTTTGAAGTAAATATATGTATAAAACTACTCTAAAATTTTGGTTTGATTCTAAACATTATAAGAAAATTGGCATGACATTTTCGGTGTCGCAATAATTTCGTGTTCGCCCTTTAGCTAGGTGTTATGAACACGTTGTATGAAAGAGACAAAATTCGAGTTCATTTTAGAACTTCGAAAATGAAGAGCCCTGGTGATAGTGAATGGGCCAGCGCTCTAGTGCCAGTTCGCAAATCGAATGGCGAATTACAAGTTTGCTTGGACTCCCGGGGAGGTAAGGCATGGACAAGAAAGAATTCGTACCCTATGCGAAACATGGGAGAAATATTCCATCGCCAAGGAAGTGTGAAATACTTTTCGGTAGTGGACCTTACAGAGGCATATTTTCAGATTCTTCTTAAAAAGGAATCCATAGACTACACAGCTTTTAGGACCGCACAGGGATTATTCCGGTTTAAGGTTTGTCCATTTGGCTTTACCAATGCTCCTTTTACAATTTGCCGTTTAATGGACCGAGTGATCGGATTTGATCTAGAACCCAACGTCTTCGTGTATCTAGACGATAATGTTATCGCAACGACTACTTTTGATGAACTTATCCGGCTGTTACAGATAGATACTGAACGACTTTATAAGGCGATACGAGCAGGTTTTGTCGGAAACTGGTGTCATAATTGGGATATCTTCTTACCAAAGAAGGTGTTTCAATTGACAACTCTAGAATATCTCCAATACACGACTACGTTCGTCCAAAAACTATAAAGCTGGGCTTACACAGGGCAAGTCAATTGATCAAGTCAGTTGAATTCAACTGACTTGAACGTGAATTGAACGTGTAAACCATGCCATTCAACTGAATTGATCAACTCACTTGAATTGAAAAAAGTTGAACCAGGCTCAACTTTTCAAGCCAATTGAATTCAACTGAGTTGATCATTTGACTTGCCTAGTCTAAACCCAGCTTAAAGGAAATGCGACGACTATTAGGACTTGCTGGATTCTATTAGCGTTTTATACGCAAGTAGAGTGGCACCAGTATTCAACCTACTGAAAAAGACAAGGAGAAAGTTTGTTTGGGCAGAAGCTACGGAAAAAGATTTTGGTGACCATAAAGCTGCATTAGATATAATGAACAATAAAAAAATAAAAAATAAATATCCTGGTTTATGAAACGGCCGGTATTCACTGCATTACGGTGGATGGGTAATATTGATATTGATTAATATTATGAAATCTTGGCTACTGGTTGGATAAGTACTCAAGACTTATCGGTGTAATTGTGAGCTTTATTTGCTGAATCTGTATGAAGTTTTATCAATTTCAGTAAAACGTCTTTTTGGTGTATCCTTTCTGATACTGCATATTTCGTGAAGTTCAATAATCCAAATAAGCTGACATTTGTATCATTTAATGTCAAAATATAGATCTTTTCTATACTTTTGGATTGGTGAGTACTAGCTTCAAAACCTGAAAAAACGGCAATGTGGTAAAATTTGCTGGATTTTCACTCTGCAGACAAAAATATCCCACCTCATTCGAAGGATTATTCATCGTTGACGTAAAAATTTCAAACGCAAAAACCTTGTCATCGCTTTTCTTTGCGTAAGACCCTCATCTCGATGACGAGTCCTTCCATCATCACTTGAAATAGCACTTTATATCTGATTTATGGAGCCTTTCAGTGAGAATTTCGTCAGCTCTTGACTACTGTGGCATCATCAGAAGCAGCCTCAGCGACCTGGCTGACACAACAGATTAAGATTATACGCAATTGTCGTCTCCTTTGGCAGAGCGTCGCAACTGTCGTCCTAGCTAACGATATCTAGCTGTGAGAGGATAGAAAATATTCACTTTCTGATACTCGTGGGGTACGACGGTTCACGCCACTTTTGCGCTTCGAGTGCATCATCAAAATTGCTCAACTCTAGTTGCCGTCCGAGTCGGGGAAATTGAAAGCTATCACAAACCGTTGCGCTGATGAAATGATTTCAAAATGTTTTGATTCTGAACGCGAACAGAAAAGAGCATTCTGACGACTTATGGATATTGAAATTCTAGATTCAATTTCAGATGGTGCCTGCAGGTGGTGAAACGGGTTCTATTCGAGCGATTCTCGTTCATTTTTCAATCTCTTTTCGTATGGTCAGTAAAATTATGAGACACATGTTAAACTTCCAATCGATTTGAGAGGGATCGAACCGATGTCCATCGAATTAATATTCCGTGAACATCTCCCAGAGGCTCCACTTTGGCCACTCTTTTATTATTCACGCCCATTAAGTCCTACATTTATCCACACCCTTTGTGTCTCTCCGCACAAGAAGTGAAAGCTTGAAATAGTGCCGTGAATCGTTCTTTTCAAACAAACATCCTTCTCACGAACAATAGCTTTGGAAATCGAAACAAAAAGAATGGAAAGACAAATCAATCTGATAGCAGCATCCATTCTTCTGTGCTTTTGTTTTTCTTTTGCTGCTGGTTGCTTCCCTGGAATTGATAGGAAAAAGTAGAATACAAGGGTGCTAAAATATCCGATCGGCTTAGCGATTCTGTTTCAGCAAACGTTCACCTTTTTTCCGATGTGTATCACACTTTAGTTTATTGTTACTAAATCCGATCATCGTGTGATTGGGACGACGACGACGAGGACGACGACGATGACGACGATGGAGAGAGTATTTAGTTCTACTTGGATGCACTTTGCTCCTCGTTCTCCAATGTGTCCCCACCACCAGGCAGGTCAGTTTTAGCGAAACATGTCTTGTTATTGTTTGTTGTTCTTACTCATGCGTTTCGCAATCCTATTTTGCGGTTCACAGGAAACAGAAGCGAAGGGTTATATTTAGTCCAGATCCGAAGTTAACACAAATCGCACCACAATTTCTTGGTTGTTTTCCAACCGATTGAGCGGATTCCGTTGAGATTAAAATTTGAGTTTTATCGGCCATTAAACAACATCTTAGCAATAGAAATCAAGCTTCTCGATACAAATCCTCACCGAACTTTGTGTTTGGATTTTACCAATCTTAAAATCTATTTATCTTCGTGAATCAGTTAAAATGAGTTTTTTTTATAAAGTAAATGAAAGTTAAAAGTAAACTTGAAACCACATAGAAGATCATACTTATCCGATTCCGTTGCAACAAAAGGTCATCCGAACTCATCCGAACTTCAGCACTAGACCATTTTGAAATCGTCCGCTCTGTGAGTTTCTATATGAACGGTTCACAATTACTACATTTTTTATGTTACAATATCTTACGATATCTGGTCATATAATCTATGGAAGAATGAAACTTCAACTTGTTATGAACTCAACCAAACTCGTCCTGGTTGGCATTTGTGAGCTAGTTGAAAACTGTATGTTTTTGATCATTTGGAACAAATTTGAAAATTTTGGTAAACATTGGTTATAGTTCATGTTTGCCTCAAAATAAATATCCATAATATAACTCAAAACGATGATTTTGGCCAGGTTTTTGAGCTAGTTACTCGTTTGTGTGTTCAAGGGGACTTCAATACACATCAAATGAGCAGTGGGGAGCAGGGGATTGTAAAGTGGACCAACCTTAGTGGATAAACCACAAATCTCAAACACTACTGTGACGTCCCAGTGAAGCTCCCACATGAAGTTTGCTGCGGTATATGAAGTGTCTAGGAGCACATTGGCCACATCCGGACAGCAATACCAACTTTGGCTAAAACACCATCATGCGATACATCAAATCACATGAGAATCCAAAATCAAGACCATTGACAGTCATATTGAGTGCCTATTTAGGACCACCACATTGGCCTATTCTGGATATTTTCTGGATGCCCCATGGAAGAGGTCACTTTCAAAATTTGGCCACAACCCATCATGCGATACATGAGAACTTAATAATAAGTTTATTGGTAATCACCATTAAAATCTCAATAAAAGCCTTATTTTGGGAGATAAGTGAATTTTACGATATGGAAAACCCAATGCCCCAGAAATCTCGATAAAGGCCTTATTTACGCAGATCAATGGATTTTGAAATTTGGGGCTCTCGATAAATGCCTTATTGACGAAGATGAATGGATTTTATGATTTGGAAAATCCAAACACCCGTATAATCTCCATAAAGTTTATATTAACGGAGATAAATGGATTTTAATATTTTGAAAACCCAAACACCATGATTTCGGCCAAATTTACGAAGAAAATCGAGTATACAAATTTTGAACACCCAAACACCTCTTAAATCGTGCTTACGATTAAGGCCATATTTACGGAGATAAACGAGTTGAAAGATTTGGAAATCCCAAATCATGATTTGTCCCAATTTTGCGGATAAAATAGTATATAAACATATCGATTCCTCAAACACCGCTCAAATCTCAAATAAGGCCGTATCACCTTTGTTACCTTATCGTATAACTAAGGTTTTTAAATTGGATTCAAAGCGTCTTTTACAATAGCCAGCCACACAAACTATTTCACTTGTGTAAAACATTCCCAATCGATTGATTCACTTTGACTCGACAGTTTGATTACGACAGTGTTGAATCAAATTCAATATGAGAAATCGGCTAGGCAAACTTTATCCCACTAAAGAACTTATCAAAATCTAACCCCCTTAAGTACTCATCCCCTAGGTAAAAAAAGTCAAGATCATAGCTATAAAAATGAAACTACAATGTGTTGAATCGGAACCTACCTAACTAATAAAAACCAAAGATTTAAGTAAGCTAAAGGAGAAAAATCTATACAACTCTCTAATAAGGAAAATCCGCAAAGGCTTGGTAGCCATCATAATGAAGTAATGAAATTGGGTTGTTAGCGGAAAACAAAACTTTCTGTTCATTGTCTTTTAGCCTTTTTACGTATTGTACTGTCAACAAATTCTATTACTATTCTTATGGGAATTTTTATCAGCTACAACTTTGCAGAAAATTGTTTTTCAGCCAAACGTCAAACTAAATAGTTATTAATTGTTTAGAGATTGATAATCTTATGGCAAGATTAAGCAACTGTATTGTGGGCAACACTGTTATCTGCAGTGTGACATAGTAGCCATGATTTTTGTCCTCTATTCTACGCGCCATAAACACCAATGTTGCCTACTGAACAGTTGATTGAGCATAATCATAAGACATCAGTGACTTGAATCATTGATAACTTTTGTTCCTTACATTAAATGATTAAAAAAAAAAAAATTTTGTTCGAAAACTAGTCTGAAATAAAGTTGTAGCTGAGAAAATTTTCAACAAGCTTAGCTATTATTTTTTACCCTTCTTACAAAGAAGGGTATAGATATCACTTGAAAAACGGACTATCGATCCATATCGAGTGTCATATACCATTCGACGAGATCGGAACATGTCTGTGTGTGTGTGTGTGTGTGTGTGTGTGTGTGTGTGTGTGTGTGTGTGTGTGTGTGTGTGTGTGTGCGTGTGTGCGTGTGTGTGTGTGTGTGTTGTGTGTGTGTGTGTGTGTGTGTGTGTGTGTGTGTGTGTGTGTGTGTGTGTGTGTGTGTGTGTGTGTGTGTGTGTGTGTGTGTGTGTGTGTGTGTGTGTGTGTGTGTGTGTGTGTGTGCGCGTGTGTGTGTGTGTGTGTGTGTGTGTGTGTGTGTGTGTGTGTGTGTGTGTGCGTGTGTATGTGTGTGTGTGTGTGTGTGTGTGTGTGTGTGTGTGTGTGTGTGTGTGTGTGTGTGTGTGTGTGTGTGTGTGTGTGTATACGTGTGTATGTGTGTGTGCATGTTACGAAATGAATGCGCTCACGTTTCTCAGCAACCGCAAACGGTTTTGGAATCGGTGAACCGGTTCCGGAGATATGGCCGGAATAAGATCCGGTGAATATGGACCTTCACGCTGGATTTAACGGAAAACGTATCAAAACCATCATGCGACACATCAAATTACTACAGAATTCAAAAATAAGATGAATGCAAGTCGTGTTAAGTGTTCCAGAACACATTGGACACACTTGGACATGTTCCGGGTACCCCGGGGAAGTTGCTTGAATATGAATTAAATTAAAACCCATTAAATCACATTCAAATACGATGATACGGTGATTGGTAGCCTCACCAAATAGACTACACCCGGATATATTCCGGGTACCCCCAGGCAGTGGCGTAGCGTCACTGGATGACACGGGGGTGGGGGGCTAGGTCACTGATAATGACAATAAAATAAATAAACTTGAATAAGTAAGAAGGGTCTGATCACACCATAGGTGGATACATTCGGGTTTTTTAAGTAGAGTGAGCTGGTAAATTTTGAGATAGATTTGAACCGAAATTATGGTTTCTGTACAGTAATTCCCATATAAACTTCAAATGGTTTGTGTTAAGTCAGTTTCTCACTAAATAAGTTCAAATTTTGGTAGGCTAATCAGGGTCCAATTTGGAACCGTTTGAGCACTGTGGAGCAAACATTTAAAATTTTGCATCAGTCTAGTGTCTGACCATTATGTTGAATGGACATTAACCCAGACGTAAATAAATTTTGTCGAGCTTCCTTACACAGTAGTTATGTTTTTAAGATTTCTGACACTTCGATATTTGTTCTGAGTAGTTGGACGTTCCAGAATCTATGAAATTTGCCCATGATTGGAATATTTTAGCATAAACTACCTGAGTTTTGATGATATTTTTTTAATTTAAGATCATTCAATTTTAAAATTTATGAATTAACTAAATTTTGTCGAATCCTAGATCTTGATTCATTCTTTTTGTCCAATATTTCGAAAAAAAAATCTGTGTTGAAATCATTCTAATACTCTTGGAAATTTTTACAGGATTTCTTCAGTGTTTTCTGAAAAATTTGCTTGAATCATCTAAAAATACCCTGAGAGTTCACCTTAGACCTCTTTTTGGCATTTTATTATAATTTGCTCCCTAATACTATTGAAAATTATCTGCAGAACTCTCTTTGAATTCAATATATAATTTTCTTCAAATTATTAAAAATTTATGCAGCATTACTTAGTGCGAGGAGATTTCTCCGGAAAATTCACTTGGAGTTCTCCTCAGCATTCACTTTGTATTATCCAGAAATTTCAATGGAACTTTTCTAGGAATTCCTTTTAGGTTTTGCTCAAGACTGCCATACATTCTTTGAAATGCCCAGCACAATTTTCTTGGAACTCTCCTTTAAATTCTTTAAAAATCATCATCGACACATGATTAAGGTTTCCTTGAAATGTTCAATGAAATTTCTGTGAAATCATTCTCGGATTACTTGAAATGCTCCTAAGTATGAAATCCTTTGGAATTATTCACAGAATTTTCAGTGAATTCATTTCAGAAAGCCTTTAGGGAGGATTCTATTTCAAGTGTTCATAAAGTTATCATTTAGTGATATATCGTGTTTCGACTGTGTTGAGCGTTCAGTTTGTTAATCTAGTAGTAGATATTCGGAATGCAGCAAACTACAAGCAACAAGTTTTGCAAGTTTCCCGAAATGTGCAGCCACTGGGGATCATCGAAAGCCTGGAATATGGGGGAAACATGCAACATGACGGAAGAAGCAAACAAAGATAAGATTAGTTCTGTTCGAGGGATCTATCATTTGATGTTCTAGAAGAGATCCGAAAAACATCGAAAAGTGATAGAGAAAGAGAGAGAAGAGTATTCCACTCAAAGGGTAGGTCACTCCGCACACCAATCTTGGGTCATTTTTTTGTCAGTTTGCCGCATGTGTGCCGAGTGTGCCGGTCATAGAGCAAGCAGCGATTGTTTGTTAAATATCCATCCCGGCAACCCGGTATTTCTGACACCTTGAATGATTTGGTTTGAAATCGCAAGGATCAATCGGATTAAGCGTGGGAAGTGGCATAGGATAATAAAAGTCCTATGCTTTAGGGTTTTATTATGCCCTCAAATGGAGACCAGAAACCTAGCCTTTCGTGATATGAAAGCAACGGTCTATCAGTGGCCGGAAAGAGTTGGAACCGGTGGGGAACATTGTTGGAAACCGACTATAGAGGATGATGAATAGACTCCTGTAGTTTGTTTTGTGTGAGTTGCAGCATTATTTGAATTAAAGGTGTTAATGGGGTCTGATTAACTGCCGCTTTCTCTTGAGCCCACTCTAGAACCTACATTTCGTATTTAGATCTATAAGTGGACTGCTGGTCTGAGTTCCTCTGGCATATTCAATTAGAAGATGCTCCTGAACATACAGTCAAACATGAATGACAGTTGTCCAGAAATGCTCCCATTTTATTTACAACAATCCAATGCCTACGAGATTGTGCCAATGGATGTGCCTAAACTGTGCCGGATTAAATTTTGGCACAATGTGCTGAATGACTTACCCCTTGATTCCACTACAGATGCCGATTAGTCAACAGTACTCAACGAGAATCGAGATGACAAAGATTCAGCAGCAAGGACGCAAAATATAAGTGGTAGGTTTAACTGATTTCAACTAGATATAAAAATATGAAATGCATCCTACAAAATACGTGCCATCTACAAAGCAGGAATTGCTTTGATGATGGAAGTGTACACGCAGTACCAATATACATTTTATATCGGTACCACGTGTATGCGGCGCTTGTTGTAAGTGAAAGTAACCTCGGAATGGACGTGAGTGACCAGGCATTCTGAAATGGGTTACTTAATCTCAACAGATCTATCACCTTTCAACTTCCGGGCTAAAATTGTTTGCAATGGGATCAGTATAAGATAATAATAGATTATATTGCAAACATTTTTCTTCCATAAAAATACTGCCGGACAGTGGAAGTTGGATTGTATATACATTTGTATACATACATACATACAATTTATTTCAGAAAGTTCTTAGAATTTATTCCTTCTGTACTCAGTTTGAAAGTTTCCTCCATTTGCAGTGTAACAAATTCCATGGATTTATAATAAAAAATTATTTGGCATTGAAGTCAGAACTCTACTAGAGTTTCTTTGAACTTTTCCTGGAATTATTTTCAGATGTAATTGTAACTGCCAAATTGTAGATTGTAGCATACTGCCAAAGTATTCTCCGAAAATTCCCAAGGATTATGTTTCTCCCTAAAACTTCTTGAAATTATCCTGAGAACTCATTTAAAATTCTTCTTTGAATTTCCTTGGTACAGAATACCTAAGAAATTAAGTTCAGAAATTCGTATGAATTTTCATTAAAGCATCTTTCGAAGTATCCTACTCAGGGTTTACTTGGAATCCTACTCTGCACTACCTTGGCATTCATGTTTCACATTGAATCTGGAGTTCATCAGGACCTTGAAAGAAGACTGCACTTGATGTTTGCCTCACAGTTCTTTCCAGAAGCCCCTTGGAAATTATTATCCAATTTCATGAGCCTTGAACATTATGCAAGGTCTTTAGTAATGATGTTTTTTTTTCAAATCTGTGATTTTGGAAAACACCTAGGATATAGGTTCTTGAAAATTTCTTAAAGCATAAATATTTTAAGAACATTATTTCAAAACAAAAAAAAAAATGTTCAAAATTTAAAATCCTTAAATAATTCAAGCTTCATAATTTTTAAAATTTATTTTGTTACTGAAGATAGATCCAATCAGGATCTTTTTAGTTCAATGATTGAAAGAAAATATCAAGAAAAATTAAAGGTTTGTATATTCTTAAAAATATTATTATTATATAGCTTTATTAAGGAGGCTTTCAGCCTTGGGCTGGTTCGCCTCCGACTCTTAAAAATAATCCTTAGTAATAAAATTCGAAAATTCATTGAGTAATAATGAAATTCTCTGGGAATTTCAGGTTTCTCCAGGAAAAATAGAGTTCCCAGGGATTGTTCAGCTTTTTCCAGGGTGTAGACAACCTGAATTTTTATAGTAGTTGGTAATTTGAGTCCAAAATGGAATAGCCTTATTTATCCAGCAAGTTTTCAAGTGTTAAGAACTAATTTTCAGCGGCGCTGGTGGTGTAGTGGTAAGCGTTATTACCTCTCACCCCCACAGGCTTGGGTTCAATCCCAGTCGGCGCCGCCGGGATGTTCTGAGGCATAACATCTCTGATCACGCGTTCCTTCGGAAGGGAAGTAAAGCCGTTGGTCCCCGGTTCATTAGTTGATGGATCAATAGGTAGGGTCCACGTGTGGGAGCTGCCTCCCTGGCGTCGTTAGCATTGGTGCTCAGCACGGAAAACAAGATCGATGGAAAACAAATCAAGGAAAAAAAACTAATTTTCTGCAATTAGTTCTAATGGCCATTCGGTCAAATAACCGTTTGGCTTATTGACTTACAGCCTAAAGACCGTTCGATCTAATTACCATTGCGCCTAGTGACCATTCGGGCTACTGTCCTTGGGCCTATCCCTATCTACCATACACAAACGAAGTCTTCTGTAGCATGTAGACATCACCCATTGAGGCAACAATGCGATGAACCAACGGAATGAATCAGAGAGAATCTGTTATGTACCTGCTTTGCACACAATGCGCTGCTAATCATTGCACACGTCACGAAAGTAAATAGGAGGCATGGTACATGTAAAGTACATAGAAGGAGGATGCTTTTTTAACCGATGCAATCCCAACATAGAAAGCAATAATCTCCTACCGGAATAGTTTGATTTCAGGAAGGGACATTCCGCAACGCACCAGCTAGTACGGGTGATGAGCAACATCCGAAGTAACAAGGCTGTATCCAAGTCCACACCTATGGCCTTGTTAGACGTCGTTTGACAATGTTGTCTTTCCGACACGTTCTCCATCGCAGCAGGCGTCCCACCAGGTAGTCTGTTGGGCCCCTTGCTTTACATCTTATGCACTTCCGATATACCCGATCTCGGTAACAGGTGCGATTTCTTCCTGTTCATAGATGATACTCCAATTTCCGTCAAAGGCAGATTGCCTCGCGAAATCACCAACAAACTTCAACGATGCCTTGACACCTTTGCTGACTACGCGCAAACGTGGAAAATCAAAATCAATGCCGCCAAAACCCAGGCAATTATGTTCCTGCACAGGCAATCCCCCAATCTAAAACCACCTCACTCCTGCACAATAGTCATGGACGGCTCAAGGGTCGAGTGGTCTACAGAAGTAACTTATCTCGGGATGTTGTTTGATGAGAAGCTCCTATTCCGCTCGCACATAGAAAAGACGCTAGTTAAGTGTTCAAGCTTAGTTAGGTGTCTGTATCCGCTCATTTGTCGCAGGTCTTGTCTCTCTGTGGGGAACAAACTGGCCGTCTACAAACAAATCATTGCGCCTGTAATTATCTACGCTGCTCCGGTGTGGGAATCAAGTGCACAGACTCATAGGAACAAAGTCCAGGTAGCACCAAGCAGAGTGCTGAGGATGATCCTCGATCGCCCCTTCGACACAAGGATAAAAGAGCTTCACCAAGAAGCAGATACCCTAAGAATAAATTTTAAATTTACTGACATCAAGACTAGATTTATGCAGAAATGCAACATTTCAGAACATGCTTTGATAAGCAATTTGTTTATAGTAGGTTAAGTGTAAATAGTAGTTGTAGATTAGTTGTAGGCTAGGTAGTGTTTTAGTAGTATGTTTTCAAATTCAAACCAAACCAATTCAACTAAAGTGGTAAGTCCTTAAACAGGCCTGATAGGTCTAGGGAATTTAATTAATAATTTTATATTAATAAAACAACTACAGATGAATAGATACCTTTGTAACACTTGTTATAACAAACATGTAATCCCACTTCAAACAAAAGAAATAAGGATCAACTTAATTTAAAAAAAAAAAAACAAGAGGGATAAGTTCCATTTCAACCATTGATGTTTATATACAAGTTCTTAAATGCGAAAATATAGTTTAAGTTTAGTGTAAATCAGTATTTTTCTCATCCACCCGATCACATCCAGAAGCAAGTGGTTTTCCAAATACAGCCCTCATCAGTTGCCTGTAGCTTGTTTAAGTGGTCCACCCATGAGTCGTTTGTCTGCGGACAAGCAAATCAAAATCCAGTCACAAGACAGCAAGCTGCATTCTTCCATCATCAAGGTCCATACCTAGACCCAAACAAAAGGTACGGACCATTTCCCCGAACCCCCAGGAACATGTTTTTAAAATTCCCTTGATGTTAACATCAATACCACAGAATTAAGAAGCTCTAATTTTGACATATGGAGTTATGAATCAAAATAACGCTACATAGATCATCGTCCAAAGGAAGCATCGACTTGTAGAAATATCGACTTATGGAAAGTACGATACATGGGGAAATGAAGGGACTGCAGAATCCATCGAGTTATAGATTATCGAGTTGTGGAGAGTTGACTGTATTTACGGAGAAAAATGCATTTAAAATTTGAGCTCCCAAACACCTCTAAAATGTAGAATTTGACCATATTTATAGAGTAACATGTATCTTTGCTCCGTAACGTGGGTAGATCACCTTTTCGTGGTACGTTACGGGATGTAAGATCTACCACCGATTCCTAGTCCTGACTACTTCAAACTAGGGGAACAGGATTTTTCAGTAATCCAAGGAACACATCTTAGTCCTTGTTACTGCCTTAGTGACAAGACTCGGCTTTGTCTACCGAGGATGATCTTGAAACAAGAAAAAAAGATGAGTTAGTTGTCTTCATCTATGTGATTTCTAATCTTCTATTCGTTGTTCCCTAGTTTGAAGTGGTTAAGACTAGGGTTCTGATGCATGGTCATTATCGGTGTCATATCTTAATTTTGTTGCTAAGGAATCCAATTTTGACTGACAAAGAGGCGCGCCTTTGGAGGGTGTTTCAACACTCCGAAGGGTATAAATAGCGGGACCTTTCAATTAGAGTCGGATCCTTGCGATCAATGCAAGAGTGGCAACTGTGAAAAAATCGAATACTTCATCATTTCTCAATAATGATGGAGTAATACGACATGCACTAAACTAAGGACACGGGATATACTACAATAGATCAATTTACTGGTCGCAGTAGTGTTAGGTCCTGAACAGAGGAAAAAAACTCTCAAACAACCCTAAAATGTTGAACCCTCTCCAACACTCAAAAACCCCTACCATAGAGGTTACCAGAAGGTCCCGAAGAAACGTGCTCAACTTTTTGGCTCAGCTCTGGTGCTCTCTTCGGTCCCAAGCTAATCGATGCACCCCTCGAAACATAGGAAAATCCTCGAACCCCTCATTTTATCGGTCAAACTTTCATAGTGTAGTAACGGGTGTTCAATAAAAAAATGAGGATGATTTCAGTGCCGTCCAGCGCTCTTGTGAGAGCATCGCGACTAAGTTGCCTCGTATGGCTAACCAGGGTCCCTTCTCCAATATTCATTAACCTTTTTTTTTGAAGAATAAACATTATGTTTTTAATAAAAAATACTGAATTCGCTTAAATTTTTTTTTATTCGCTAGCTAGGGGAAATGACGGCTTCGGCATGCCAGACTATTTTCGGCAACCCAAATTGAAACACTATTTTCACTGGATTTTCTTACGAAAACACTTCGCTGAATGCATGCAAACGATTCTTTATGCTTTCAGCTTCAATTTGACTATATTTTTACCACTGAGAAAAAGCAATCTAGCAAGGTTTTCTTGAAATGACACACGCTCTACAAATTGTAGCTGATTTCGAGTTGCCGATAATAGAACAGCAGATTTACATGCAGTTCAAATGGAACGGTTGCCGAAGAAAAACTGGTTGCCGACAATACTCGCTCTCACTAGAGAAGATTGGAGCTTTGTAAAAGCGTTTCAAAACAGTTTTTGACAATTCTTTCGACTGAAATTGTTAGAGCAGCTGGCAGCAAAAGATTGTAAACAAACCAATACTGCATATGTGTGCGTTCCTTAGAGAAAAAGGCTATAGAAAGAAAGTCGCTGCTTAGATTGCCGAGAATACGTAAATTCCCCTATATGACTGAAAAAATTCTCATTTTTTATTGAACACCCGTTACTAGAATTTCGACTAGAATGGGGTACGTGCAACCGGTGGAAACTAACGATTTAAAATTGGCTCACTATTGACTAGCCTATTGGTTCCAAGCAAATTGATTAACGTACCCCATTCTAGTCAAAATTCTAGTACTGCACTATGTTTGTTTTGATTCGCTATGAAAGTTTGACCGATAAAATGAGGGGTTGGTGGTTTTCCTATGTTTCGAGGGGTGCATCGATTAGCTTGGGACTGAAGAAAGTACCAGAGCTGAGCCAAAAATTTGAGCACGTTACCTCTATGGAACGTTCATCGATGTACTTGGGACCGACCGGCTAGTCCAGTGTGAGTCAATTTAAAATCGTTAGTTTCCACCGGTTGGTAATACCAAGCTCTTCAAACCATTCCCATTAACACACAATGGCCGCTTTGCACCACATGGTTCACAGGATGCAAACTTTTTCTCCTAGCGATACAGGCAAAATCACATTTTTTTAAATCGCTAGGCTTAATGAGTATCAAGAAAAAACAATTCAGGCAGTAACCGATAAAAGAACAAGGGATCATTTTAGGCATACTTTGTCAACTCTTACACCAGTAACTGGGGGTTTAAAACGGGTAGCGGTGACTTTCGACAAAAACATTACCAAACCATTGAATTTGAAGTTGAGAAGTTTTGGCCCTAGATTTAATATTCAGCAGCAGGAAAAATCAGCTGAAGTCACTGTTAGGATCAACAAAAGAGTCAATAAATGTCATAGGAAAAGCCGGTGTCTACAAAATCTCTTGTCTTGTTGCAATAATATGTATGTACATTGGTCAGACGAAAATGATGGATACAGACATCGTTATGAATTTAACTCCAAGGTTGCACAACATAACTTTACAAAGGGGCACAATTTGACAAAAGATAATATTAATATCCTGCATAATATCTTGGCCATGGACGTAGCAGAAAGTTTAGAAATATGTTAATATAATCCATCAATATTGCTTAATATAGATCAAGGAAACGAATACTCGAGATTTTTTAGCATACTACCAAAAATCACACATCGTAGCATGTTCTCTACCTCTATATATTTATTTTTGGAATAAAGTCGAAAGCATGTTTATTTCAACAATAAAGGATTTGGGTAAACGATTTTTACCGTGTCCTGCCTTGTTTACATTCGGCAGAAATTGACTCAAGCTATTTCTCGGAAAACGGGAAACCGAGTAAATGGACGTGAAACCGAATAAAAGGATCCGGAAACCCATCTAGGTAAGTATCCAAATGTTGTTCCAGCTCGACAAAACCGGCTGAACCCCACAAAATCAGCGTCACTCCATTGCTTCTGATACCGATCCCTATATTACCCTTTCCCAAGACGTCGAAAGAAAAACGAGAATTCTAAATGGATGCCGGATCCTCTCCCTTCTCCCGACACCAATCGTAGAAAGAGAACCAACGTCAGAAACGACGCCAATATCACAAAATTTCACCGATTCCACTGAACTGGAACCACTGTCAGTCCTTTTGGAAACCGGACTAGAACACCACCATCCACCCTATCCACATACCACCCTTTATCGACTCCGAAAATAGCGGGAATTTACATGTCCTGTCTGCAGACCTTTCTTCTGTTTATATGTTATCCATTTTTTTATTTGTTTTTTTGCGCTTTCAAATACTAAAATAGTTTAAAAATTGTATGTTTGTTTTAAAAATGAAAAACATGTTTAAAATCAACAAGTGTATGTTTGTTCACTTCTATAACAAAACGTTTTCACGTTTATTTTAAGCTTGAATATCGAAACATCGATTGTATTGACTTCAAAATTGGAATACTTTTGCAATAAAACTTTTTTATTTTTGTGGCCAGAACAAACTGAGATTACGTTTCAATTTACCTCAAATATTTTTGTTTTGACGATATATTTTTCTGCGTATAAATGCAAGATGGATTCTTCAGTGGGGTTGAGTAATATAATCAACACACTCAAAAAGATTTTCACAAAATATCTTAGCCGTACGGTTAAGAAAATGACCCACTTACAGAAGCAATGTTTGGAAGTCAATTTTAAGCTTCCAAATTAAATAATTTTGAGCTGGCACTTTGTCTTTAAGCTCAATATATTTTTCTCTGCCGAAGTACATTTGCCCAGAGGTCAATTCATCCATGTTATCTAATTTTTAGCTGCGATTCCCTGGAGCTAGTGCCAAAACTGGCTCACCTACCTACGTAGGATACACAATCAATTAGTATCCCAGTTTTTAAATTCACTTAGCATTCTGCATGATCTGAACTTTTCATCTCTTATTTTGGATTTTGGTATTTTGGTTTTTACTCTAATTGCAATTATTTAATTTTATTATTCTTTGGTTACTTTAAAACGTGACCTGTCCGGTGTTGAGATTTTTACTCCTGACCTTTAGCGTAAGAGGCATGGATGCTAACCACTACACCGGAGCCGTCTCCGCTTCATTTGGGTTTAATTTTCTTAATATTGACTATAATTGTGTTATTATGAAAAACCGTATATTTCTACGATTTTAATTATTCCTGCCGGAAAAAACCACTCTGTAACAGAGCGCCATTAAATGACTTCTGACCCACATTTCGAAACCTCAAAACGCTAAACCAGAACCATGCATCCACTGGCTAATGAAACACAAATCATAAAACCAAAATCTTCTTGCGGATGAAGCCATCCCGCAGAATAAGTTGGTTGCACCATAATCGGGGAACAAAATATGACTCCTGTGTGGTCAACCGAACCTACTGCACACCCCGCACTCCTTTCCAACGAAACTTCCGCCTGCATACAGGAACAAACTGTTCACACGGGGCAAGATTATTTAACCTCTAAATATACATGCAAAAGTGGAAAAAATCCTTGCTACAGCACTCTATAAATATGTGCTGTCCATCCGTTCGTCTCCTGCCTGCCTGTCTGCCTGCCAGCCAGCCAGCATGTGTATCATTCCCTTCGGGACCCCTTCCAGGAGTGGAGGGGTGCCAAGGAAAGAAATCAAATTTTCTAGCCATGACCGTGGTGGAAAATTCTTCTTCCCAGAACGGACTACCGGACGTTTTATGATATTTTATAAAAATTAATGAAATTTCATAACCCTCGTCGTCTTGCTTTTCGCTTCTTTCAGGCTCACTTGGAAGCAACACATCCTCGACAGTTCGTTGTTAGTTTTGCGGTGGAAGAATAGGAGGGATAAACCGGCCTGCAAATAGTACTAGAGCATAACCAAGAAGGAAGTCCCAGAGTCAAAGCGCACTAAATGAATCTTTTCTGGCCTGGCGTTGGTTTGGGTTGGGTCGGTGGTATACTCACTGGCAGACAGGCAAACGATGACGATAGATAGATACTGTAATCCTTCCATTTATGCGGTGGGTGGAACATTTTTTTTTAATGTGATTAGTGTCAGTCATTAGCTAACTATGTGTGTTGTGTCATCCTCTACCCCTCACCCAGCTGGGAGCGTTGGACAAATAGAACTGCGAATAATTTGATCAAATCTCATGCCCTTTATGTTGTGAAGATCAGTACTATAAAAAGGATAACTTTTGAGGCAAGACAAGGAAAGGGTTGTACTAATGTCCACAACAAGTACAGCAAAACATCACATAGACGCCCTTATTTGCTCTAGCTATTCAGGTATAGAAGGAAAAGAAGAGCCATCACAGCCAACTGAAGCTTGAACAGGGTACCTGGAAAACCAAAAATACCCGCGGCAACAACCAGCTAACGATGCCCTGTTGTATTTAGTTTTTGAATATTGTTACCTTTATAAATGCATTGTATATTATATACTAGAATAAATTTAAGTTTTACTGAGCCGGATCCTAATATTCTCCAAACATAATGTAATGTTATGCTGACCGCCCACTTTCACCACTCCTCTTTCTATACACTTCTTCCAGGTAAAAAGGTAAATGAATCATTAAACAATGATGATGTTCCTTAATAAGTAAAAAAAAAAATCTCCTTAAAATAGATTGGGTTGCTCCTTAAATGATTGATCAAAATACGTTAAAATCTTAAAATGCTCAGTAAACATTTAAAGTACGCTCCCTAAAATAGAGAAAACTGTACATTATGCATTTGAAAATGCTCCTTAGTATGCACCGCTTTGCACCATTTTGAAGTGTAATTGTACCATATATCATCGGAAAAGCTAACCAAAACCACTTCTGATTCTCGGTGATTCTCCTCGTGATCAACATTTGGATTTCAGCGCAACACCCACTCAAATTCATTGCATACTGCCGAGGAACGGACGAGAAGTTTGTGACAATCGACTTCCTCAACAACTTCCGAGCTACGCATTTACTATCAGAATGCACGAGGACTTCGGACAAAGATAGATTATTTCTTCTTAGCTACAAATGACTCGGAATATGATGTTATCGTGCTAACTGAGAGTTGGCTGAACGATTGCATCTTGTCTACTCAATTATTCAACGACTCTGACACTGTGTTCAGGGCAGATCGTAGCTCTTTGAACAGTCGATTGGATCAAAATCAAACTGCAGAACTATGATGTCAGCATTGGAGTGCTATATCTACCACCTGATTGCAGAGACAACCTGTCGCTCATACAGCAGCATACTGACTCCATTGATTCAATCCTTTCCGGCTTGAGGCCTCATGACCTTGCTTTCCAGTTTGGAGACTATAATCATCCTGAAATGCACTGGGTACCATCAGAGGATGGTGGCCTTACAATAGATTCTCATACATCGAGATTAACGAATGTGCATTGTACGATGCCTTCTGCTTCCAGGGTCTGACAGAAATCAATACTGTGAAGAACTCCAGTTCACGGATTCTCGATTTAGTACTCGTGAATGACTCAGCGTTATCAAGCTGTTGCGTATCCGAAGCGGCTGAATCGCTCGTAGAAATCGATACTCCAAATCCTGCTATTGACGTCACCGTTTCTATTTCGGTACCAGTGTCATTTGAACCATCTCTAGACGACTGCCGGTTCGATTTTCGTCGGGCTGATTATAGTTCGATGAATGATGCGCTATTATCAGTCGATTGGCAATTTTTGGATTCTGATCAGGATCTGGACGATATTGTATGTATTTTCAACACGGAGATACGTCAAGTCATCGAAGCTCACGTGCCTCTTCAGCGCCCTCCACTGAAGCCTCCTTGGACGAACAGGAGCCTCCACCAGTTGAAGCGCCGTAGGCGATCTGCACTTCGAACGTATAGTCGCAGCACTCCAAACATCGCTTTGTAGTGGCCAGTAACAAGTACACACGGTATAACCGTCTATTGTATGCTCGATACGTTGATCGTACGCAGAGAAATTTACGTCTACATCCCAAACAGTCCTGGTCTTTTGTTCGTACTAAACGCAAGGAAGATGGATTGCCAACGTCCATGTATTTCGGCGACCAATTTGCTAGCACAGCCTCTAGTAAATGTGAGATCTTTGCTAAACACTTCAAGAATGTCTTCTCAAATACGCCTGCTACGCCATCGCAGATAGAGGCTGCTGTTCGTGATACGCGAGGAGCATGTCGAAAATGCATTACGTAAGCCCAAACATTCCGTGTCACCCGGTCCTGATGGGATTCCTTCATCTGGTTTGGAAAAACTGTTCGAGTTCTCTGATGACGGCCAATCAGGCTAAGGCCTTGTTGTCCTCTGCTGTCCGAAGAAGTCGTCTCCACTCTACTCGATCCATGGCCACAGTTCGCCAGCATCGTAGTCTGCGAAGGGTCAGCAGGTCGCCTTCTACTTGGTCGATCCACCTTGCCCGCTGCGCGCCTCTTCTTCTTGTTCCTGTTGGGTCGCTTTCTAGAACCATTTTCACTGGGTCATCGTGCGGCATTCTTACGACGTGCCGAGCCCACCGTAGTCGCCCAATTTTTGCGATGTGGACGATGGATGGTTCTCCCAGCAGCTGGTGCAATTCGTGGTTCATTCGCCTCCTCCACGTTCCGTCATCCATCTGCACTCCACCGTAGATGATACGCAACACCTTTCGTTCGAAAACACCAAGGGCGCGTTGGTCCTCCACACGGAAACAAATCCGATTCCATTTTCATGAATAAAAAATCATGATATCCAAAAACTTGCTATCCCATGAAATCGTAACAATAATTCATGATTTCGGGATGGAAATTCATGATTTCATAATGCAGAGGAATCAAGGCCGCTACAAGCGTTACACGTACTTGGCAAACCGTGTTCATAAACCGCACTACAAAGGTATCTCTTATACGCTTTTTGCCTTCCATCTTATACAAGTACTGATAGTCTAGTGGTCAAAGTATGGGTTTAGTGATCTCAAGGTTCTTGGTTAGAATTCAGTCTGATGCTTTATTTTATTCTTTTTACATTTTTTGTTAACAGTTAAACCCATGAATTTAGCTCATGATTTCAACTCTGATGATTCATGATTTTGGGAATGTTTGCTGCGTTACGCAAAAGTTGATCATGATATCATGAATATTATTCATGGTGTATTTTCATAACATGAAAATACGCTGTGTTCATGAAATCATGAGTAATTTTTTTCATTTCGGAGATCAGATTTTTTCCCGTGCACGAGCATGGTCCAGGTCTCGTGGCCGTAAAGGACCACCGGTCTAATCAGCGTCTTGTAGACAGTCAACTTCGTGCGGCCGCGAATTTTATTCGACCGGAGCGTCCTCCGGAGTCCAAAGTAGGCACGATTCCCTGCCATAATGCGTCTTTGAATTTCTCTGCTGGTATCATTTTCGGCGGGCACCAGTGAGCCCAAATACACGAACTCATCGACCACCTCGATTTCGTCACCGTCAATCTGAACTCGGGGTGGGAGGCTAACATTGTCTTCCCTAGAACCTCTTCCTTTCATGTATTTTGTCTTTGATGCGTTGATGGCAAGTCCAATCCGTCTAGCTTCAGCCTTCAGTCTGATGTACGTATCCGCCATCATCTCAAAGTTCCGTGCCATAATGTCAATGTCATCGGCGAAGCTGGATGGACTTCCTGAATATCGTGCCACTCGTGTCTATCCCAGCTCTTCTGATCACACCTTCAAACGCGATGTTGAACAGCAGACACGAAAGTCCATCACCCTGCCGTAACCGCCTTCGAGATTCAAAGGGACTCGAGAGTGTCCCCGATACTCGAACAACGCACATCACTCGATCCATCGTTGCCTTGACCAATCGCGTCAGTTTGTCCGGAAATCCGTACTCGTGCATAATCTGCCATAGCTGATCTCGATCGATTGTGTCGTATGCGGATTTGAAATCGATGTATTCGCGGCATTTCTGCAGAACCTGCCGAATCGTGAAAATTTGGTCCGTGGTAGCGCGGGCACCCATGAATCCCGCCTGGTATTGCCCCACGAACTCTCTTGCATATGGTGACAGACGGCGGCATAGAATTTGGGAGAGTACCTTGTAGGCGGCGCTCAGCAGTCAGTGTGATCGCGCGGTAGTTGCAGCAATCCAACTTGTCGCCCTTTTTGTAGATTGGGCATACGACACCTTCCATCCACTCCTCCGGTAATATCTCCTCCTCCCAAATCTTGGCAATTACCCAGTGCAGCGCTCTAGCCAGTGCTTCACCACCGTATTTTAATAGCTCACTTGGTAGTTGATCTACACCAGTTGCTTTGTTGTTCTTCAGCCGGCCGATCTCCTCCTCAACTTCTTGAAGATCAGGGGCCGGTAGCCTGTCGTCTTCTGCGCGTGCTCCAAGGTCTGTTGCCGTGCCACCTTCGTTTTCTGCTGCTTCACCGTTGAGGTGCTCGTCATAGTACTGCTTCAACCTCTCAATCACCTCACACTCGTTCGTGAGAAGGTTACCGTCCAAGTCCTTGCACATATCGGCTTGCGGCACGTAGCTTTTGCGCGAACTATTTAGCTTCTCGTAGAACTTCCGTGTGTCGTTTACGCGGTACAGATTTTCCATCGCCTCGCGATCTCGGTCTTCCTGCTGACGCTTCTTCCTTCGGAAAACCGAGTTTTGTCTGTTCCGCGCTTGTCTGTATCGCTCCACATTCAATCTCGTGTGGTGTTGCAGCATTCTCGCCCGTGCTGCATTCTTCTCCTCTACTAAAAATTTGCATTCGCCGTCAAACCAGTCATTTCTTCGGTCCGGGATTGCAGCACCTAGTGCCGCTGCAGCAGTACTACCTATGACTGAACGGATGTCCCTCCAGCCATCTTCAAGAGAAGCTGCGCCAAGCTGCTCTTCCGTGGGTAGTGCAACTTCCAGTTCTCTGATGACACCGTTAGTAAAACTGTTCAATCTCTCGTTCCAACAGCAAAAATTTCCTGCTGGATGGAAAACTTCGTTTCTGTCACCGATTCACAAAAAGGGTGACAAATGTAACGTCGTCAACTACCGTGGAATAACGTCCTTGGGCGCTTGCTCTAAGGTTTTTGAAATAATTGTAAACAACGCTCTCTTTGAAGCCACCAAAAACTACATTTCATGTGCCCAGCATGGATTCTACCCGAAACGATCTGTTACTACTAACCTCACTCAGTTCACCTCACTCTGCATACGCTCTATGGACGCTGGTTCACAAGTGGACGCCGTATACACGGACTTCAAGGCTGCATTCGATCGTGTGAATCATGATATCCTGTTGCAAAAACTCGAGAAGCTGGGGGTATCTTCCGCGCTTGTTAGCTGTTTTAGATCATATCTGTCTGAAAGATCCGTGAGAGTAAGGATTCGTTCGTCACATTCGGAGCCGTTTATGATTCCTTCTGGTGTACCGCAAGGGAGTTATCTTGGACCGCTGCTTTTCTCATTATTCATAAATGACATTGCCTTTGTGTTGCCACGTAGAAAGCGAATATTCTATGCCGACGATGTTAAGATCTTTATGATCATCACGTGCACTGAGGATTGCCTGGAGTTGCAGAGGTTATTAGATTTGTTCGAGGACTGGAGCAAGCGAAACCTACTCGATTTATGCATAGCCAAATGCAACACAATATCATTCAGCAGGAAGCGGCAACCAATCAATTTCAACTACAGCATGTGTGGAGAAACTCTCGAGCGCTTGTATCAGGTTAGGGATCTCGGTGTGATATTGGACCGCGAACTCGCCTTCGGACCGCATTACGAAGACGTGATTGCAAAAGCCAATAAACAGCTCGGCTTCATGTTTAAGCTTGCTGATGGATTTCGTGATCCTCTCTGCCTGAAGTCCCTTTTCTGTGCACTGGTTCGATCTATTTTGGAATCTTCCGTGCTGGTATGGTGCCCGTACAACAGAAACTGGATTGACC
Source organism: Ochlerotatus camptorhynchus (assembly GCF_037179485.1). NCBI lineage: Eukaryota > Metazoa > Arthropoda > Insecta > Diptera > Culicidae > Ochlerotatus > Ochlerotatus camptorhynchus. Next base: position 1,617,213 of record NW_027040719.1, read on the forward strand.
GTATCGAGGCGGTTCAGAAACAGTTTGTGCGCCTCGCTCTTCGCCACATACCCTGGCGTGATTAGTCAAATCTTCCTCCATATGAACATCGTTGTATGCTGTTAGGCATCGATACTCTGGAGAAGCGAAGATCCAATTTGCAAGCCATCTTCGTCGCTAAGCTAATGACCAATGAAATCGATGCCCCAGATATTCTTGCTGAATTGCACGTATATGCGCCGCAAAGACCTTTGAGGCAACGTAATTTCCTGCACCTTGCTACCCGTAACAGCCGTTATGGTCAACACGATCCTATCAGGATAATGTCTTCTCGGTTTAACGATGTTAGTGGACAATTTGAGTTCAATGTTTCTGCTGCCACTTTTCAACGCCGCCTCAATGCACAGCGGAGAGTATCTGTCCAATCACTGCTACTTCGAAAGGGTGTATTACCTGCTGTTTTTTTATTACATGGTCCTTCTACAACACTACGCCGAGTTTCCAACCCTCCGACGCGTGAGCTGCGACGCATTTGCAGATTGTTGTGTTCAATTATTTTAGATTATTGACTTGACTATTAAAATGTTTGTCATTTGAATTCATTTGTATTCAACGTATTCTGTGTATTGACTATTTGTAATTTTATTTATTGTTATATGCATGAAAAGACATGGGGTTTTACGCCTCTTTGAGCCAACTGAATGGTTTACTCAAAGAGGCTTTTCCCCATCCAAAGTCAGATGAAATAAGAATAAAATAAATAAATAAATAAATATATGTATAACGTTTTTCAATACTGGGAAAGCACATACGCGTAAAAACTGAAAAATCGTGACAGCTCCTTAAAATGCCAGCAAACCGTGTCAGTCATAAACTAGCTATCTGCAGAATATCACCACAATTGGTTGAAGGACAGCCGAGTGCCTTGTAACGTGGGTAGATCACCATTTTGTAGTACGTTACGGGATGCAAGATCTACCACCGATTCCTAGTCCTGACTACTTCAAACTAGGGGAACAGGATATTTCAGTAATCAAAGGAACACATCTTAGTCCTTGTTACTTTGTATACCTTGTTAATAGTGATAAGTTCTCGGGTTTCTATAATGAATATAATAATGAGTTAGTTAGTCTTCATATACGTGATTCCTAATCGTTGTTCCCTAGTTTGAAGTGGTTAAGACTAGGGTTCTGATGCATGGTCATTATCGGTGGCATTGCTTAATTTCCAATTTTGACTGACAAAGAGGCGTGCCTTTGGAGGGTGCTCTCATTCTTCGAAGGGTATAAAAAGCAGGACCTTTCAATTAGAATCGATTCCTCGCAGTGAAGGTGAGGATGACTACTGTATCAAAACCGAGTACTTTATCATTTCTCAATAGTGATAGAGTAATACGACATTCACCAAACAGAGGATAAAAAAAGACAGCCGAGAAAAAGCGGAGGGTGCACCCACCGCACACATAGAGGAATTGCTGTAGATAGATAAAAAGAGAGCGAAAATGTGGTAGGTATGCCGATCCATTGGGATTGGAGGCTACAAACGATGATGGTTGCAAGTGAAAAATCACTTGCTTCCGTTCGTTGGAGGCTGACACCGAAGGATGTGGAGCGAACAAGTTGAAAGTGCTAAAAAGAGGTAACTGGCACATGTACAGAAAAAGAATGACCAAAGGACTTTATTCCTAGGCCGACGACGAAAGGGGAAGATGTTAGTAAGGGTGGTCAGTGTGAGTGATCTCTCGGTCCGGTGGCAAGCGATGCTAAAAACCTAGAGAGCGGTCTATGCAGTGCACAGCCAGTGATGGATCTTTTTTTTTTGTGTCTACATAATTTTAATTAAGATACATGAGGGATCGGGCAATGATGTGTGGGAAAAAAGGACATGCAAATATTGAGCGTCCTTGTAAGTAGATGGGGATACAAGCAAAATGTTCAAGGGGACTCTGTCCGCTATATATGTACATCCAGCGCTCTGGGAGTCTGAGCACGTCAAAACGCTTTTGACATCGTGTAACAGATGGATACATGCAAAATCTCACTGGAGAGACAGCCAGCTGTTACCTGGAATCGACAGACAGATAGAGGACAGTTGCTGGGAAGCACAGACTTTTGGAATACTTTTCCCAAAGCGCTTGTCGTCTACGACAGTGGGGTAATCAGATGAGTTTTTTTTTTTGATTATTTAGGATGTCTTTGCATACAAATTTACCAAAATACATGTATGTTCGTCGAATGAGAATGACGCAATCTTAAAACATTTCGCAGCGCCCTCGCACAATTACACCAACATCAAGTTGGGGAAAATGTGTTATACCTGATGGTGGTTTTCGTACGTAAGCTAGCAGTTTCTACAAATTGACGTTTAAAGCCATTGTTTACATAAGTTCCTACGACTATTTGACTATTCACTCGAGATTTATTGATCTATCTTCGTTGTCAATTTCGTAATAGCACTTGACGCTGAACCCATTTAGATGGTAGCAACTTACCGGATTGTTGAGGAGAAAGCACTTTTTATAAAGTTATAATATCGACAGAAGAGTCGATACTGCATTAAACTGATGCAAAATTTGACTTGGGTCCAGATTAGCCTCCCAAAGTAACAACTCATTTGGTTAGAAACAGACTTCGCACAAGCCATTTGAAGTTTACATGTAAATTACTATGGGAAATCTCAACTTTTTGTTCATTGCCTTCTAGTCTTTTCCATATTGAGCTGCGAAACAATTTGATAGCCATTCTTATAGAAAATTTTCTCAGCTACAACTTTGCTAAAGATTGTTTCTATGTAAAACGAGACAGAAAAAAGTTATTAATTATTTAAGAGATTGGTAAACTTATGACATGATCAAGCAGCTGCTCTGTAGGCAACACTGTATTTTGCAGTGTGACATAGTAACCATGATTTTTGTGTCCTATTCAACGCCCCAGAAACACCAATGTTGCCTGGTAAGCAGCTGGTTGAGCATGATCATAAGACATCAGCGCATTGAACCATTGATAACTTTCGATCCTTGCATTTAATCAAAAAGTGGTCTTCAGCAAAGTTGTAGCTGGGAAATGCTCCTACAAGTACAGTTGAAAGCTTTTGAAGCAGACCGATATGGTGAATTATTAGATAGACATGAATAAAAATCTTGGTTTTACCATAGTAATTCCCATACAAACTTCAAATGGTTTGTGCCATCTCAGTTTCTCATCAAATGGGTTCACATTTTGAGAGGTTAGTCAGGATCCGATTCGAAATCGTTTAAGTATTGTGGAGCAAAAATTTCAAATTTTGCATCACTCTAATACTGCATGCATTGACGTTTAATACGGAAGTTTTAAATTTTCATCATTTGAGTATAATAGAAGGGATGGTATGCGGGGATAACTTTCAATATGTTTGTGTGTTCGATTTACAGTATGCGTGAGCAATGCCGACATGAATCCTTACATCCCGACCAACGCTTCATCTGAACAAGAAATCGCTTTGACCCAGTCGATCCTTGCATGTGTATAACAGCAGGTTCAGGATGTACGTAACGTAAACGAGAGATTACTTGACCTGGCTTTCGTTAGTGATACTGACAGAATCGAACTTTTCGAATCACCCTGTGGAATTTTAAAACTCGACGCTCATCACAAATCTTTTATCATCAAATTTGACTACCATCGTAATACTGACGACGTTGGACTGGACCGCTGTTATTACGATTTCAACTTCTGCAATGAACCCCTTATCAACGCCCGGATAGGCTCAATAGACTGGACGACGCTTTTGACTGATTGTGACGTTGACGATGCTGTTTTCCGGTTTTATGGTGCCATTTTCGATATCATCCACGAATATACTCCTATTCGACGACATTGCCTCCGTGTTAACTACAATCAACCATGGTGGACCACGGAACTTAGGAACCTCCGAAACAGGTTACGGAAAGCAAGGAAACGTCTTTTCAAACAACGGACTGAGGAAAACAGGCGATTACTTCACGACATGGATGAGCACTACACCAGCCGGTTGAACACAGTTTTCCATGAATATGTATTGCGCATTGAGTCGGAGGCAAAGCGGGATCGATCGTCTTTTTGGACCTACGTGAAGAAACTTAGGCGGAATGGCGGTATACCACTCGATGTGTCCTATAAAGAAGCTCGTGCTGACTCCGCGGAAGAAGCTTCTGATCTCTTCGCAAAATTCTTCAAGGATGTTTTTTCGACTACCCCTCCCGCTCATTCTCCGGATGATCGTCGTGACTGGATGAGCAGCATAGCTCATTACATATCATTTGCCACAGTTGGATGTATCTGTTGAAGAGGTGATGAAAGTTCTTTCATCTGTAGAAATTTTCTGCATCTCTCGCTTCACCTGTGTCGATTATCTTCAATCGTTCGCTAGTTAGTGGTGTTTTCCCCACAATGTGGAAGGTTGCGTCCATCACACCTATTCACAAAGCTGGAAACATCCACAACGTTGAAAATTATCGTGGAATTTCGATTCTAAGCTGCCTCCCAAAAGCTCTGGAGAAGATCGTATATGAGGTCGTATATCAAACGGTTGGGCCAATAATTACCGAACATCAGCTCGGCTTCGTGAGGAAACGCTCTACATCAACCAACTTAATGGTGTTCGTCAACTCGCTGATCAACTCCATTGAAAAACGACGACAAGTTGATGCGATCTACGTGGACTTCAGTAAGGCGTTCGATAGGGTTCCACATGTGCTTGCAGTGGACAAAATGAGGTGTATGGGATTACCTAATTGGGCCACGAAGTGGCTACAGTCCTACTTAACTGACCGCTCAGCCTATGTGAGCATTAACGGTGTTAATTCGCCTAGTTTCGAGATACCCTCTGGTGTTCCCCAAGGTAGCCATTTGGGGCCTTTAATTTTTATCCTGTTCGTGAACGATCTGTGTAGTCGACTGTGTTCTTCGAAACTTATGTTCGCCGATGACTTAAAGATCTTTCGTACAATTAAGTCAAGACTTGACTGTTGCGCACTCCAGAAGGATATTGATTCCCTTTTGCGCTGGTGTACATTGAACGGTATGCAGTTTAATGTCACAAAATGCTGCGCAATATCTTTCAGCTGTTCACGCGAGCCCTTACGACATGACTATAGGATAGAACTCAGTAGTTTGCTCTTCGTTTCTTCAGTTAAGGATTTGGGTGTTATCATCGACTCTAAAGTCAGATTAAATGAGCACATCTCCGTGATAACTGCTAAAGCATTCGCCACATTAGGTTTCTTGAAACGAAACACAAACGCATTCCAGGACATCTACGCGCTGAAATCACTATACTGTGCTCTGGTTCGCAGTCTTCTAGAGTATGCTGTTGTTGTGTGGGCACCCTTTTACGCTATTCAAGCTAACAGAATCGAAGCCATTCAGCGAAACTTCGTAAGATACGCTTTACGTGTTCTGCCCTGGAACGATTCGGTATATTTGCCGCCTTACGAAGAACGGTACAGGCTGATTGACCTGGACACGTTGGCAGCAAGGAGGAAACTACTTCAGCGACTCTACGTATTTGGATTGCTTAACGGTGACGTGGATTGCAACTCTCTTGTGAGCCAAATCTACATCAATGCTCCTCAAAGAGTTCTACGTAGTTACACGCTTCTGTGGCAACCTACCCATCGGACCAACTATGGATTCAACGAACCGTGGACTTTGTGCTGTCGTGTGTTTAATGAAACGTTTGATGTATATAATTTTAACATTAGTCAGTCTACTCAGTCAGTCCACCGGGCCGTAGTTGATGAATACCGGCCGGCAGCTCAAAATGTTAGAGTCATACTGTACTGGACATATTTCAGCATGTAAGATGAACAACAAAAATGAGCTGTGTTTGTTCACATCGACTGATACTGAGTGGTTGCGGTACAAGCACATATCGTCGATAATAGACGATTGTTGTGTATCAGAGAACGCTTGCGCAAAAAGACTAGGGTGGGGAACGGATTCGAAACTCAAATGTCATTAGCCAAATACATCCGTAGACCATAGGTCCACCGTTGTATAATTGGCAATGCACCCGTGTACTGAATGGGAATTGTGGGTTCGAATCCCACCGGTGCCCTTAGATTTTTTCGCAAATTTTCTCACACACATGTCTCTTACCGATGATATGTGCTTACCTCTCAGTATGTTCAAACTTTCCTATAAACAATTAAATTGACTGCAAAGTCGCTAAACCGTAAATCAAAAAGTTGAAGATTTAATTAAATAAATAAATGTGGCCCCAGATTCTCGAAATGGAGAAGCGAATCTACAAAGTTCTGGATTTCCACCTAGGAAAACCCTTACCGACACATTTTTTGAGACGTTTCTCCAAGGCAACCAAAGCCGCTGACAAGAATCCCCAGTGAGCCAAGTATTTCATTCAGGTGGCCAGTATCAATTACGACACTGCGCACTTCAAACCGTCTGAGATCGCCACTGCTGCACTGTACATTTCGTTGGGCTTGATCTCACTGGCCAATAGCACCGAGACAAAGGTGTGGACGAATACCCTGGAACATTTTACAGACTACACCGTGGAACATTTGACACCGTTCATTCAGACGACGAATGCTCCCCTCAAAAAAGTTCAATCCGTTTATTCCAAGTATCAGTCGAGCAAATTTGAGAGTATTTCTATTCAGCCGAGTTGCAGGGATCATTGACGGACAATTTGATAGACGCTGAACTGAAAGCTTAAATGTAGTCTTTGCATAAATATATAATATATATCCTCTAAATAGTTGTTTGTTTGTGTATTGATTATTAGTATAAGCAGATTTTAAGAATCCTAAAACACATTATAATTTGCTTGAGCTTGAGCTTGAGCTTGATTGACCGCCCACGGTTGCTACTCTGTTACTGCCAGATCAGCTGTAATTACACAGAGAACCAATAGACGATGCTTGGGACTAGCAATCATCCTCAATGTGTAAAAACTGCTGATCTTAAATTAGACAATACCAGCGCCGGCCGCGCCCTAACACAGGTCAAGAAAGGAATGGGAAGGATTGTGTTGACATGACACTCGCTTTGATGGAAGCCGAGAACACCTCTGCACTTCCACGAGGAATCACTGGGATGTTGGATAAGAGGGTTGGGTTTGCAGCAGGGTTCGTTTTGGTAAACGATAAGCTGAATTGATGTCCTAACGATCATATAACGCGAAGGAGCTTGCGACTAAACCCACGGTCTTCTGCTCAGTAAGCAAAAACGTTTGCCACTAGGCAGACGAGCACCTTTTTAATCACCGAGTTGCTGTTATTACCATTTAGTCATATTAACAAATAAAACGATTGACGAATCTTGAATGTGGATGGGCCTGAGATTAGACTCATGATGTTCTGCTCAGTAAGCAAAAACGGTTGCTCTAAGGCCACCGAGCCCCTCATATCACATAATACCGTTGCTCAAATTTATGTATCCATTCAAACCCGGAACCAACGACAACAACGAGTTTCGCAAAATACACGATACACAAGCGATTTTACCATAAATCTCTTTGATATGTAAGGACCTGGGACCGCGTTTTTTTGCTCAGTAATCAGGTCACTGTAACCGACGATCTTTCAAATCCGAAAACTAAAAACTACGAAAAAGTACTGGACAGGGTCCTATCCAGGATATTATTGTCTGAAAAATCCAAATCTGGCCAACGCCCACCCTAAACCTAAACCTGCTCTAATCCACCTGAAATGACTAACGAATGGAAGAATTTGACTACCCAGTCATGCAATAGTCTCATTCCGTGCCTTATGGCAACTTGATGATTCTATTGCGCTCATCTTCTGGCACCACCCAGGGGAGACTTGGTCCTGTACCCAATGCTTAATTTATCTACATTCCACTCAGCTACTCGCAATTTCTTGTGATATAGTGGGCGGAATATTATTATATGAGACAATTCAATGCAGACGTCTTTCCAAATTTGGCAGATCGACAGGTAATCGGTGAGTTACCACGATAGTTGCTATTCAACAACTCGACAACGTCCCATCGTCAACGCCTGCTATGAGAATTTCCCATTGTAGACGCCAACGAAATGACGTCATTGAGCTATCGATCAACTACCCTGGTTATCGCCTGGTACCTTATAGCACGATGCTAGGAGGCGAACCGGAAGAATCGATGAGCTACCTCCTTTGGTTAGAAATTCTCGGTTCGGTAAATTGGATGAATCCATGCGCGAATATTGTTTGAACCAATACGAAAATATTGTATAATAGTCCTGTATAAAAAGACAATTTAATAAACGGATCAACCAGACAAATGTCATGGAAATGATGTGAGGGTGGGAAATGTCACGACATTTTTCCTCCATATGTTTTCATAGTGACATTTTTGAGTAAAAAGTATCGTTTCCACCGGAGTGGTGCGGAGTCACTCGAAATGGTTGTCAACAAACAATCCAACGATCAGAACCGACACCAAGGCTTACACACTTAATCTAGCTCGGTAAAATCTCCAACAGCCGATTACTTCGGCATTTACTTTTGCTGATATCTCTGCAAAATATCTGTTTGTTAGCTGATATCTCAGCAAAATTTTATTTGTTAGCTGAGTCTCGGCAATTGTTTGACTGAATCTCAGCAAAATAAATTGCAGAATTACTCGGCTGTTGGAATCTCGGCGAAAATTTTTAAGTGTGTAAGTCCCTTAAACAGATTCGTTCGAAAGAGCAAAAGCATATTCGACCGTTTGACTTGATATTGGTTAGTTTCTTGATAACTTGACTTGATAACCTTTTTAAAGCTTATTCCACAGTTTAAAAAAATTTTCGTTAAATCAGGCAATTGTAAACAAATAATGAAAATTTTACGATCCTTCCCTTTATATTCAGATTAGATTTAGTTTTAGTTGTTAGTGATAAGATGTGTCTTATACTGAAAGGATTAAAAAACCGTTTAAAATTCTGAATTGCTAAGGCAGTAACAATGTAAAAACACTTAGATATATATCATAAAAATTGAGACTGGTAATTACTGTAGTAGCAGGAGTACCTAGGTTAAAATGAAAAGTAATTTAATTTGAATTTGGAACAAATACAGAGTTAAAGAAAAAGAAAGTCACGAACGAATTCTTATTTTTGCTCTGGAAAAAGGCGCCATCCATCCTTTAAAATCAAAGGCAGGAAATGAATATTTTTCAAGCAAAATAACTTGAGCATTGAAAGTGATCGACTTCGCATCACTCTGCCTCCAATCTATAATTTTAATATTTTCAGGAATCAATTTAACAGAACCACCTCACTCAGCTGTGCTCGTCTACGACTCTCATATTACTTTTCTCGCGAGTTCCTTTATCCAAAATTTGGGCAACTATTGAGCTCCCTAGGATCACACTCTCTGAATTTTCTCCCAGAGCAAGCAAGAGCGAATCCACTTTATCCACACATTCAATCTCTCCCACCGAGATGGTACGCTTTGTTTACACGAGACCAAGCACCATTCCATTCCCCGGTTGCAGTCAGCGACGAATCGTCCCAACTGATGATCTAGGTGCAGGTGTTCTACTTTATTCTACTCTCAGGACGTCTCAGTAAATCCTTTCATCAACCTCGGAGCGCTGTTATCTTTGAAGAAAATCTGCATCGTCCTACCTAGTAGAAGTTTGTCTTTGTCGTCGTTGATTCGACGCCGCAATTTCATCATGTGCTAGGTTGCTTGTGTGCTTGCGTACGGATACGTTCGTCTCTCTAATGGGGGAAAGAGGTAGTAATAGCAGCTGAGCGAAGGAAAATTCATGGTCTTTTGCACCACCACGTGAGATTAACGCTCTGCGGTGACTAGCCAAACAACGTTAAGAAAATGAACGGAGGAAGCGGGAGGAAGTGTGTTTTGCTTTCCGTTTGTTGTTCGGGGTTGGAGCGGACGTGGGGTTGAGGGTATTTCCATTTTTAGCGAATGGCGGCTAATCAGGTTGAAAGGAGTTGCTTGGAGCAACCGGCAGAGGGAGGAATACAAATGAAAAGCGGTTCTTCAATTTGGTGCGACTTGAGCTAACATTGGATGAATAGGAAATTGGCAAACAGTTTATGCTTTGCTCGCTCTGGCAGTGGGTGGAAAAGGTGAATGGAACCTGACTTAATGTATTTGGGTGATTGACACGTACAGATAAATTGTTGCCGTCGTCGTCGTCGTCGAAGTCGTCGTCGAATGGTTCAGTCCAGCAGTGGTGGACGATAATGTGCTACAATGAAAGAAAATAAACGATGTGGGGTACACAAAAAGCATTTGGATGTCCGACACAGACCTAATGGTGTTTGTCGTATTTTGCGTCTTGGCAGTTGTATTATTTTTTGACCCAATAGAACTGATCGACGGCGCACACTGGTTGCGTCTATTTTGGGATCTCATTCACGTGTTTGCCATCCGGTTTTTTGTTGTACCGCGAAATGATGAACTACCGCAGGATCCTATTTGGTTTGTTAGATAATTGAAATTCGCAGTGGAGGAAATGCAATTTTCATCGTGGGTGAAAATAACTGTAGGGTGGAGCACTACTTCGGCATATGGGATCCATTTCCGTCATACGCGTCACAACAATGACAAACATCTACATCCAACATACATGCATGAAGTTCTTTGCTCCCGAGTTAAATTACGAAAGCCGTAAACAAATTGCACGGGGCTTTGGAAGACTTATTTAAGGGCGGTGTGCCGAAGTGACGAAATAGTACCACACCCTATAGCTAAGGTTTATACACAGCGTTCTTTTTGTAAGTTTTCTGATCGGTTAAAGTTTCTTGATCTTCTTCTCGATCAGCGGTGCCAGTATTCCAGATTTATCTGCATTTTCCAGATTTTTAGTCGTCTTGAGAGATACACAGACAGACCACGTATATTTCCAGATTTTTTTTAAAATTTGTTCCAGATTTTCCCAGATTTTTTAATCATGTTGCTTTAAAAATATCACTGCAATTTATTTACCATCTAATCAAAAACTTAAGAGCCAAACTTGCTACTTTAATTATTAAAGCTCATCAACGTTGGACATTATTGGAATTTTAAGATAATTATGTAAATAGTTCACAGTGAGGTGTAGGGTGAATTCCTTGTGAAATCAAACGAGAATTTCAAGCCAATTCTGAGTAGAGTTCCATCCATCTTTGTGGGGTTCGTGTTCGTGTGATTTTATCCGTCGTTCAGGCGTATTGTGAGTGCCACGAAGTAAGGGTTCGATTCCCGCTCCAGCTGGTGCAAATTTTGACTAATTGTATCAATTGTCTTGTCAACTCTGATGACAACTGCATGGAGATTTTGTGAATAAAGGAAATACGATCCGGAAGAGAAATCATAGAAAATTCTTATGATGAAACTTAACGAGTATGCTGATACGAATCGTGAGAATAATTTCAATGGAATTCTGTTCAATGTTTCTATGGATATTCATTTTAATAAAATTTTAAAACAGTTAAACGGAATTATACGCCATTTCTGGGAAACTTTCAAAACCATTTTGGCAAAGTACTTGAGTAGTTTGGAAATACTGAAGAGGATTTCAAAACATTTCTAACCTTTCCTACAATGCAGTTCAAAGGGAATTATCCGATGAGTCTGAGAAGAGCATGACGGTCATTCTGGAGAGTGTACCAAGGAAATTATGAAGAATATTGTAAGAATTTATAAGAGATTACAAGAGGTAATGCTAGGCTTTCTTAGAATGTTACTGGAAAATTTGGATATTATCAAAATTATTTTAGGGGAATATAGAAAAGAAGTATGATGTAATTTTAGAATGATTTAAATGGAACTAAAAAAGGGCGAACATATCCTGTGAAGAGTTCCAAGTAAATTCAGACTAACCAAACATTTAATGATCTGGGACCCAGGAAAAATAGAATCATTTCAAGATCCTGAGACTTCAAAAATGAAGCTATCAGACTTTCATTTAAGTAAATAATAAAATTATTCTTTCGCAAAAAATTGTTCGTAATGTGGCAAGGAGCAGTACAATAATTTAAGGCAGTAGATATCCGTGAAGTCTTTGACAATTCTGAAGATAAACCCTAGAATTCTGGAAGTTTTGTCGACGGCGTGCGAGATGTGCTGCTTGAAAGAGAGTTTTTTTTATCCAGAATCACGCCTAGGTCCTTAATTTGGCTGACACGCTCAATTTCAGTGCCTAACAAAATATACTTGAACATAATAGTCTCTTTCCTGCGCCAAAAAGAGATAACCCAGCATTTGGACGGGTTAATCTCCATACGATTCAGCATACTCCAATCAGCAAAAGCATTCAGCTGACATTGAAGGAAGCAACAGTCTTCAATTGAGTGAATTCGGAGGTAGAGTTTAAGGTCATCTGCGTAAGATAATCGTGGTCCCTCAATTACCAGATTCACGTCGTTGAAATAAATCAGAAAAATCAGCGGTCCCAGGTGACTACCCTGAGGTATGCCGGATGTGGCAAGAAACGTACGGGACTGGTGATCACCAATGACAACAGTAAGATAGCGATCGGTGAGGTACGACTGAAACCATTGCAAAAGGCAGCTGTGGATACCAAGCCTGTCCAGTTTAGCGATTGATATGCGGTGATTCAATTTATCGAAGGCAGCAGATAAGTCAGTATAAATGACATCCGTCTGAGCACGATCCGACATACTGTTAGAGATGTAGGAAGTAAGGCACAGCAAGTTAGTGGCAGTGGAGCGACCAGCCATGAAACCATGCTGGTCGATACTAATATACGGCTTACAGTGAGCGAGTAACGTTTCCATAACAACGAGTTCGAACAATTTAGCAACAGCGCTAAGCGAAGTAATGCCACGGTAGTTGCCAACGTCCTGTTTGTTGCCTTTTTTATGTACTGGAAACATGTGCGCTAGCTTCCAACAGGATGGGAAAACACCGACGTCCACAGACCGTTGAAAAACGTGCAGCAGTGGAGACAACAAACTGTCCAAGTGCGTTTTGAGGAACGCCGATGGAATTCCGTCAGGACCCGGATTGTACGACGACTTGAGTTTCGAGGAAGCCCTGAATAACATCTCGAGATTGATGTCAATTCTGCTCTCATGGTTTGGCCAGAGAGTGGTACGTAACTGGCAGCCGGGCATGGTCTTCACTCAGTCTCTCGTCCGTGAAGACACTAGCAAATTTTTCAGAGAACAGCTGACAGATATCTTGCGTATGTGAGGCCACGTTACCATTATGTGTCATAGACGACAGCAGACCAGCTTCATGGCGTTGTTCGTTGACAAACTTCCAAAACTGCTTGGGACGTGACTTAAGCTTTTTCTGCAATCCACGTCGATACTGAAGAAAGCACCGTTTCGCAACTCGTTTGTATGCGTGATTGATCCTGACATAGTCACGTTGAAGGGATAGTGTGTGGTGCTTGGTGAACTTCCTAAGAGCGGCTCTCTTTCTGGATTTCAGTCGACGAAATTTGCTCGTATGCCATGGTGGATGGGTCGTATGATGATGAATCTTTTTCGGAACGTGTCTGTCAATGATATATGCCAAGACATTTGAAATAGTTTGAGCGGCGGACTCAATGTCAACGGTGTCCAATAAGTCGTCCCAATCTTAATTGGAGAGTAACTCGGCGATACTAACATGGTCGGCGTTGCGAAAATCGTAGGAAACGGTGGCAGGTGAAACATTAAAATCATGCATCAGCTTAGTACTTAACGTCACCAGTAGCGGCGGGTGGTGACGATCCAGTCTCACCAGAGGAGTGGGCGCCTCGCATAAGAAAGGAGCCATGTCCTGGGCGCTTACAAAACAAAGATCCAAACTGCGGTTGTTCTGGTTAATAACATGGTTGATTTGAGAAAGAGTGGCTGAGCTGTAATTGTCCAGAAGGAGCGAAGCGTAGGAATGGATGACAGAGTGATCCATGTCAGGATAGAGGAAGCCGTTGAGCGTTTTTTTTTCCATGAAATCCCCGGGAGATTGAAGTCACCAAACACAATAACTTCATCGGTTGCTTTGGCGGTATCCAGAACAGAGAAAACCGATTGGCAATGTGTTTCGATGAGGTCACGCTCCCGTATACGGTCGGGAGGAAAGTAAACCGCACAAAAAAACAAGGTATGATCGCCCAGTTTAATCGACGTCCACACCTGCTCTAAGCATGTACAAGCATTATTTTCTAATAACCTCGCTCTAAACCTAGAATGTATAGCCACTAAAACACCTCCACCTTTAACTTTCCGACTATTAGCAGCATTCCTATCGCAACGGAAAACTTCATAATCGTCGCCGAACACCTGACGAGAGAGCGTGCGTGAATCCAACCATGTCTCCGTGAGAATAATGATGTCGTAGCAAAGATCCGAGGTAGCCACGCGAAAATCGTCGACATCACAGTTGATACCACCGAAGTTCAGATAATACAGCAGCAAGTCTGAAGGAGCAGGTATAATTTCAATACGTCCTAGAATCCGAGCAACTTGCGAAGGATGCCTTGATGGTGCAGGCGAATATTGGCTGGAAGCAATGGTAAGCAAATACAATATTTATACCAACCTTCAGATTTTTTCCCGGTTCTATGTTTTTCTCGGTCCCAGTATTTCCCGGTTGCTTATGAATGTTTTCCTAGTTTGATAAAAACAGCTAGATTAAAAGAGAAGTGTATCACGAGCTATTTTGACGTAGGACTACGTCTGTGATTTCTATATGGGGGTACACTTTGTGAAAACAAAAATGGAACATGTAACGAGATTATGAAAGATTTTGAACGTTAATAACTCAGCTGCCCCTGGACCAATTCCAATAATTTTATCAACAATTGATCAGACATATTTCTACGTCTCAATACAATGCTTCCGACTGTTGGTTTCCAACAAGAAACTGTTGAAAAAGTGGTAAATGTCAAGCATTGTTCAAAAGCGTCGAGATAACTAGCCAATCCGCCAATTACGTACATGCATAAGCTGCTTCCCCAACACTGTCATAAAAGAGTCGTAAGTAGACGAAACATGTTGGTGTAGCATTGCTGCTTCCAAGTCGAAGTGGCATTCGCCTCCGAACTTCGGGCATGTGCGAATAGGAAGAATGTAATTGTGTAACATTATGCACACTCATCGCCATATTCAGAATCACAAGCCCCAAACGAACACACAAAATGCTCTCCAGAGTTGTAATCTTATAAAAAAAACTAGGAAGCAGGGGTGCAAGTGATTTTGATCGTTTCTCTTCATCGACTTTCTGTTTCGTTAATAACTCGACGTCAAACACATTAATTGATACGTTTATTGTTCTGGATGATAGAAGAGCATAGCAGAAATAGTGTGCAATAGGTTAGTGAAGCCATGGTGATCAAAAGAGGAAATCGATGAAGATAATTGATTTTCACCCCTCTGCTTAATTCCCCCACCTTAATTCTGCTTAACACCCCCACCTTAATTCAGTCGTCGTCATGTGTGTGCCCAATCATTGAACCGATGAATATGGGATTGTCCGGTCCAATTTGCTGATCCACTTGCCTACACGTCATTATCATCTTCCAAAGGATCGGTCCTTTTCAGGGGCACCAAGATTTTCCAAAAGAGTTAAATTTCTGAACATGTCCCAACTAAAATTCATATCAAAAGATTCTTTTCATGACAATCATTCTCATACTAAAGAATATAAATAGATAGGATCCTGCTCAAATTCCTATTCCAACACATAACACAAGCTCCTGCTGCAGTTAGCAAATAAGATTTCTCGATGAACATTTCAAAAGTGTCCTATCTGCGATTCTCTTCATCGACTTTCTCTTTTGATGACCACGTCTACGCAAACATATTTCGTGCTCTTTTTGCCACACAGGTTGATAGCAGAAGCTATTGTCTTGCGCTTAGAACTTTGAACACAGCAAGGAATGCTTTTGAAATTGAGTTATTAACGAAATAGATAGTCGATGAAGAGAATAGATGAATCCAGATAGGACCTTTTGAAATGTTTATCTAGATTTATTATCTAAGACCACGTAGTCTTACGTCACCATTGCGTACAACCCCATAGGGCTGTTCCTTGTAGTTTTTTTTTAGGATTTAGGATTTCTTTTCGTTTGTCATGGATATAAACTGATTTCTAAGGTTTAAAATCTAGACTTGAATTTACATATCCTGGGTTAAAAAACAAGCACGATCCCAATAGAAACTAATTTTTAATCTCGGACCTAACATCATTTTTAGGGTTCCGGGGCTTATTTTATTACTGAAGACAACAAACAAAAAACTTTCATTAAGCATAGCCGTTTTGATACTGTGTTTCGTGCGTTACCGAGACTGAAACAGATTGAATAGATTATGTCGGTCTTACGGAACTTTAACTACAAAATTTTAATCTGTAATAAATGGGCTTTCAAAGTAATGAATTTACTGCGGTAAGGGCAGGTACGGGAGACTACGACAAAGGTTCAATTCCCTGGCCGGTATAGTCCCAGGCTTTCAGAAGCTTTCATTTGTTTAAATCACGTCAGCACGAACGGTTCCTATTGAGCAGGACTTGATTTGGGATTAAAGTTGAACGAGTGACCTTCAGGCTTCCATAACTTCATGCTACATCCTCCTTCCTCAACCAGAACGCATTAAACAATTGTTCTACACACACACACACATTTCATCGCCACATCTTTATGCGCCATAAATCTTCCTCTCGTTAGTGAAGTGTAGCAGATTCTTTTCCGTTGTTTCGTTCATTTGTGGCCTTTCGAGACGTGCTTAATTCGTATCAGCTCAGAGTATCCTTGGGGAAGGATGACTAAAAATAGAATCCACTGCCTGGTGCAAAAACAGCCCACCCCAGCCCATCAAACCAAGATAAATAGGTCGTCGCCTTTTCCTTGTTAGCCAGGCACCACCACAGTGGAAGCGAAAGGAAAGTGGTGCGAAGCTTTTCCCCACAAGGCAGATAAACGCGCGGTGGAAAATAGATGCGCACATTACTGTACGTACGTCTGTATACAAATAGTCTCAGATAAACCGTTTCGACGGATGTTTTCCTCCTTCCAGCAAGTGCCATGAATCGTTAAGGAATCGGGCTTTAAAGAAAAGCACCTATTTTCTACCCCATGGCGTTCATTTGCGCTGCAGAAATCGCGTTTGGATGAAGATAAATCGTTCGGCGAAGTGATGATGTAATTTGCGTAAAACACGCATCCGAGTTATAAATCACAATGCGTCTCCTTCAATTGTGCGTTTGAACTGCGTAAGCGTAGCAGTTGGTACTGTTTTGCATATGGTACTAGACATATGGTTATTGGAAATATCCTCTAAGAAACGGTTTGCTTCACTTTACTTCAAACTAGGTCAAAGTTCAAACAACAAGCTTTATTGGACTCCGAGGTACAAGACAACAACTCTTGGTCTTCAGGCAATATTTTACAAATTAACGTTTTAACGACAAGCTAGAGCTAGCTTGTAAACATACAAAAAGTGGAAGGCAACCCTCTTAAACAAAGGCGACCTAGAAAATAAATAAAAAAAACTAGGAGATTAACAACAAGACTGTGCTCTGGAAGCTGAAGAGCAAGGGTAAAGAAGTGCGCACATAAAAGAAGCCCTCGGAGGAAATGGCTTTATTGCATAAATTATTGATGCTGGTGTGCCAGATCATGAGTTGTAAAACGAAATAATAAGCTAAGTTAAAAGTGGAGAAAAAGACTTTGGCATAGTTACGCGTTGATGAGCGACCAAATGGCAGGCACTGCATTCAAATTACACCATTTTCTTGTTTATAGCTTTATAGTGCCTTTCAGAAATGTTGAGAGTTTTTAGACCCCCATCCCCCTGCGTTTTAGGTAATTCTATTAAAACAATGAAACTAACTGACCAACATAGCGCATTCCCTGAAACGAGATTAACCACAAGTTTAATTATCAAATGATATATAATATCGAACAACCAAAACAACAAAAAGCCGGTAAAGGACCTGTTGGAGTACCTGAACCGCGGATAGCTCTGGAGAGGGAATGGCGATGAATCACTCTTACATCGTCTTGGGCGACTCGATGGTACGTGCAGCAAGTGATCGGTTAGTTCGTTCGAAGGCACTGCAGGACAATTTGGCACTCTCTTTTATTGGGCTAATTACAATTAAAATCCATTTTTTGATGGAAACACTAACTACACAGCACTACATTTATTCTTCTTAACACTAACAAACATTGGCTTAATTCTAACACAAATGGCCGGTCTTGGTGACCGTCTTCGACCTATGGCTAGTTGTTAGTAACTAACAAATCTATCCCTCTGTCAGCAATAAAAACCTAAACCCATATTCGAAGTCTAGTGGTGAATTTCTGTCACATGATTGACCCGGGCGAATCTCTCTCTCTCTGTATCATCTCCATCTCCCATCGATAACGTCAAAGGAACTCTCCAACGTTGTTGAAGCTGCTGTTGTATCGGTCTGGATGCTGCTCGATCGATGCGTGTAACAATAGCCAACTTCAAAACAATCTGCCTGGCTGGTCGATAGCCAGTACAATAGCCAACAGATGTACATCAGTAGCAGCTACCGGCTAAATTAGGGTGTCTAGGGTGGTCCTCACAGATAGGACCCAACATCAACACAACAAAGATTGATAGTCATCTTCACTCTAGGAGCTTCATCAAAGATGACACACAAGGAAGAAGTGTTAGTTTGTTTACTAAAATGAAATATGCCTATTTTGTTATGGCAAGTTTTGCTATAAGAAATGCTCCTTTTGTTCATTAGTGAAATTCACATCAAAGGTTGTTTGGGACAATATTTGTGACCAGCATGCACCTTCCGGTCGTATGAAACAGGTCAAAAACTGTCCAAATCCACCCATATTTTTTTTTGAATTTCTGTATGGCAAAATAGTGAACTTTTTGTGAACATTAACGGAAAAGAATTCACCAACACTGGAAGACCGTAAGCTCCTGCCCAGCCTTGATAAAACCATCTCGATCTACACTATACTATTTCAGTACTAAATATTACCTCTAAGATTGTTACCTTGTTTGACTCTTATTCCTCTTCAATCCTTGTTTGGCTCCTACCGGAGGTAATCCTGTTTGGACATCGATTTGGGAAATTCCTCTTCAATCCATCGGATTCTTATAGTAATCCACTTGGAAGTCGATTTAGAGAAACTTTGTTCTGCCACCATGGTGCCTAAGCGCATGATCATTCTTCAGATGAATTCTTTATTTAAGATGTTTTCAGCCTCCTTCTGATGAAATTAATGGGAGAAATCAATTTGATATGCTCATGGATGATGAGAGTGATTCATCATCCAGGAAAAAAAAATTAAAAAACTCTCCCGCCTTAATGCCAACATGAAAAAGGTCCCTCCATTTGAGGTAACCACTTCCGATTTACGTGCTTTTGGCACGGAACTTTTGATTTTCGTTAAATTTAATTTTTCACTTCAAATTGGCCGTCGTGGTGAATGCCGTATATTAGCTGAAGCCTTGAACAGATTTAAACGTCTTCTCGAGTATCTTACTGAGAAACAACACCAATTTTTCACCTACGACAACAACACTGAACGTCTGTTCAAGGTCTGCCCAGTGGTGAATCCCAGGATCAAAGATCAAAGATGAATTGACAAAATTACTTGGAGTTGAGCTTGTAATCAAAATGAAAATGAAATGCCGTGCTGGAGATTTGCGCAACGGGTTTTCTAATGATTTTTATTGAGTTCACCTCAAGTCTAGTGAACTAAACAACCTTACACGCTATTTAAAAAATACCCAAATTTGGGTACAATCCACCCAGATCGGTCAAAACTGAACATACCCAAAAATGGGTAAACTGTGTTGGGAGTGACAAGTTGACAAATGAACAACGTCGATCGGATTCATGTAAATGTTAAGTTTTGACCGATCTGGGTGAATTGTACCCAAATTTGGGTAGTTTTGAAATAGCGTGTAGGGCCTTAGAAAAAGCTAATTTTATGCTCCATGTCCGACTGAAGTGGGTACACTTCAGGAAGACTGGAGGAAATTTACAAAACCTCATCCAGTGCCGTAAGTGTCAGGGATGGGGTCACGTAATGGAAAAATGCCACACGCCATCTAAATGCTTGAATAGTGGAGATTCCTCTCACGCAAAGGACGACTGTCATGTGAAGGAACATCCTAAACAATTGTAATGTTCAACAGGTACAAATACATCTGCTGTTAACAACGGCCAGCGAGGAACAAATTCTACAGTCGTACCCGCAGGTACAAACATCACCCCTGCTTCAAATTCTTCATCTACACCTGCTGCTAAGACTGTTCAGCAAGATAATGGAGCTACCGATGCTGGAAGCATTACTGCTCCTAAAATGGAATTTTACAGGAATCATACTGATATGCTAAAAACTAACTCCATGTTTGATAAATTTGTGAACAATTTCGTCATAATTTTTAAATTCAGTAATGCATATTAAATCATTAAATACTTTGAATTGGAATGCTCGATCTCTTAATGATAATGAAGGCGAGCTACTTAATGTTTTAAGAGTTCATAACGTTTGACCATAAGGTCAAAAGGGATCCAAATTATTTCATTTATCGAAATGATCGTCTTGATGGACCCTGTGGTGGCGTTGCCATCATTGTTCATAGACGAATCAACCATGTAACATTCTTTCTTCATTTGAAATCAAAGTTTTTGAAACTTTGAGAGTATCTGTTGAAACAAAATGTGGACAACTTTTATTTATAGCTGCCTATTTGCCATTCCATGCGTAGGCCAGCAAAAGAATTTCCTCAAGGCGACCTTCTGAAACTTACCCTTCATAGGTCTAAATTCTTCATTATTGGTGATTTGATTGCAATATCAATGCTCAAAGCAATTCAAATGGTAATATTCTGTCTGATGATTGTTCTGCAGGTTATTACACTATTCAATATTCAAACATGCTTTTCTTCAGCAAGAAGTCCCTCATCTATTGATTTGGTCTTAACTGATTTTTGTCAACTGTCAACCCATGCTGACTTCGGTTCTGATCACCTTACCGTATCTTTTAAAATATACCAATTATCATAGAGCTGAGGAGCAATATCGAAAATTTATGGAATATATCTTTGATCCAAATATTCCTTTCCAAACCAAAGATTATGTTAATTATGGTCTTGAATTTCTGACTACTTCTATAGTTGAAGCAAGATCTGCTTCAGCACCAAAATGTGATGTTGAATTCGACAATCTTCAGCTCTTGATCTGTCTGCAAAATGTCCGTAGGAGACAATATCAAAGAGCATGCGATCCTGCCATGAAAGTTATCTGGAGGGATTTGCAAAAACAAATTAAAAGGCGATTCTTTGCCATGAAGAATAAAGCTGTTGAAAATAATGTTTCGATATTAGGCCCGAATTCGAAACCCTTTTGGAAGCTCACACCAATATTGAAAAAAAAAACCTCAAAAGCTTATTCCAGCGCTTAAAGAAGGTGGTAAAATTTTGATCACAAATTCGGAAAAAGCTCAGAAACTTGGTAAGCAATTTGAGAGTTTCTATAATTTCAGTTTGGGTCTAACTCGTCCTATTGAGAATCAGGTTGCTAGGGATTATCCGAATGTTTTCTTTCGGGAAATATTTTTGATGATTCCTGGGGGACTGATGGGGACGAAGAAAGATCTATAACTAAAAAGTTTCATAATGTGAAAGCTCCAGGTGATGATGGAATTTTCTATATCCTCAGAAAAAACTCCCAGAGAGTACGTTGTCTTTTTTGTTGAAATTATTTAACAGATATTTCCATTTGGCATACTCTCCTGATAAATAGGAAAATGCGAAAGTTATTTCATTGTTGAAGCTGGATAAAAATCTAGCTGAAGCTTCTAGCTACCGTCCAATAAGTTTGCTTTCTTCAATAAGTAAACTTTTTGAAAAGATAATTTTAAATAGAATGATTCACATCAATACGAACTCAATTTTTTGCTGTTGAGCTGTTTGGATTTCGCCATGGGCATTCAACTACTCATCAACTCTTAAGAGTTAAGCGGCGCCGGTGGTGTAGTGGTGCGTGATTACCTCTCACCCAACAGGCCTGGGTTCAATCCCAGACGGTGCCGCCGGGATGTACTGAGGTATAACATTTCTGATCACGTCTTCCTTCGGAATGGTTGATGGGTCGATATGTAGGGTCCAGGTTTGGGAGCTGCCTCCCTGGCGTCGGTAGCATTGGTGCTCAGCACGGAAAACAAGATCGACGGAAAGCAAATCAAGGTAAAAAAAAACTCATATGAGTTACCAATTTAATTCGTTCAAACAAATCTGAAGACTGCTCTTCTTATCATGGAAAAAGCATTCAACAGTTTTTGACTTGAAGGTTTGATTGCCAAATTTTTCGCTTTATATTATGGTTTAATAGTTTAAGTTTCCGCTCTATATTATGATATTAGTCAAACTTTATTTGATTGACAGAACACTGCAGGTAAATTATCAAAATTCCAAATCTGAACGACTACCTGTTAGAGCAGGAGTTCCTGTATGGTTCCTATATGTATATTGTACAATATTTTCACTTCGGACCTCCCTGATTTGCCTCAATGTTGCCGTAAAACTTTGTTCACTGATGCATTTCCGCTAAAGGAAGAAGTCGGAAGACCGGCATCATCCGGAAAATCACCGTGCAATCTGATTTTGCTCTCTGCAATTGCACCGATTCTTCAACCCGATGCAAAAGAGAATGGTGCCTTGGCAATTCCACACCATACACCGGATCTTTGAGAAGCATCGATTTCCACCGTGATTGTTGAGGCAGACTCCGCAAAGTTTCTGCTTCTACACTTCTCTTAGCCGTTCTGCCCTCCCCATGGACATGGAGGTTGACGGTACTGAAGCAAAGGGTTATGTTTAATTTCTTTATATTTGCAACGATGATGATTTCCTATAGTGACACATATCACCTTCTTAATGCTTCAGTATACCTCAAACGATTAATTCTTGGTTGTTAATAGAACTTCCTTGATGCAATCGGCTGCATTATGCAGACTGAGCAATTCTGATTATAGTATAAGATTTGTTCTGTATACAGAGGAACTGGGATCTTCTTGTAAATTTTGCATATAATTTTATTAATATTTTATTTTATTTAAGCATATATTTTTGTTACAGTCAATTTGCATTAGCATATGATACAAGAGATTTAATATTACTTGCTTGTTTTCGCGTAAAATAATCAATATTTATCTTACTTGTAATTACCTTTGAAAGTTTTTTTTTCAAGTTTTTTTTTTTGTGATCTGAAAATTTACCAAGGGGGGCGACACATCTAAATCTCAATTCTAGATGCTCAATAAATCTCACACTAGCGAATAAATCTTCGAAAAATCTTCTTTCATTTTTCGCATCTACTTGCATCGCATTATCTTTTTGCAGGAAATCTTCAAAATCGTGATAAATCTTCTTTCTATCTACTCAGCGTACGCGCAGCTAGCCACAGCAAAACACAATATTTCCTGCATCGTAGATAGAGTCGTCCTCCTCGAAATTTACCCAGTTTGGTTAGAAGTTTCGAAGCTAACGCATGTCCACAGGCCTAATAGAAAGATAGGCAGAAAAAGTGTATCATGAAGAATGGTTGCATGCAGGGTTGCTTCCACTCACTTGCTATAGATGAGTGATTTTCGGAGTTTTGAATTCGTTAGATGTTGTAATGGAGATTTGTGCTGTTGGATGCGGGTGGAGATTGGAGGGCGGGTGTTTGACGCATAGAGCCTGTCAATTTCGCTTTCAGAGTGTCGCAGTTAGCGGTTTTATGATTCTTGAGCGCTCGCGATTCGTAGAATCGTTGATTGTGGATTTGACGGGTTTTGTGTGTCGGACGCTTGCTTTTTGGCCTCTTCTTGTGTCTAATATGTGCAGAGTATCATTATAACGTCTAATGGTTTTGAGATTCCTGGTGGCGTGAAATATATTTGTGAGAATATCTTTTTGAGATTTTAGCAGTCACGTTTTGTTTGTAGTTTATATTTTATTTATTTCATGTAATTATCGTAAATAATAGTTATTCAAAGCGCTGTGGATTATAAGATGCTCGATGACCCTCGAGGGATCGATTTTGCTTACTGAGCAGAAAAATCATGGGTTTAATCCCAAGCTCTCCATCATGACTCTTAAAATTCATTATCACTAAACAAAATTAATATGTTCTTTCGATAGCTGGCTATCGAGAGATTAAATAAACAACAAATAAACAATACATACTTTTGGTTGCATCGCCAACTTGAGGTGAATCCTAACCGAATACCCTACCCAACCCTCCAACTCCGTAGCACTTATGAGGGTGTCGCTAAGTCGGTGGCCTCTCGTTAAGTAAGTACTACATCAACATTTCCTTCCCTATCCCTAGTTATGGTAAAGATGGGCGTGGCCGGGAATAGCGACAGTCATGCTTCTGTTACTCTTGTTTAGATTGGAACCAATGTTTACTCCTCAGCATTATTCCTGAAAGTAGTCTAACTGAGAATTTCAGAAGAGACGTGAGTGTCGCTAGTATCCAATCTACGAAGTATATCATAACAACGCTAACGCTAACGCTAACGCTACACTTTTCTTAGCCGTTCTGCGATATTCATCCGCTTGAACTCACCGCAGCTCTTGATCATGTGATCCGTCCGCCTACAAATCCAACAAGGACGGTTGACCACCTCTCTGCGTAGTTCTTCGCTCTGCTTCTGCTCGGAGTCGTGCACATGCACAAACTCCTTCTTTCTAGGATTCTCTCGCCCATGCCACGCTTGCTCGATGCTTAAGGGGTTACGCCTACCTGCAAACTTTCAAAAAATCGATTTTTTTTTATTGTCCTAATCGAAAGTATATAAAGTCAAGGATATTTGCTCAAAAGATCAAGTTGATCCGATGAAAATTGTAAAAGTTATGCGACGTACAAAAATATTCACTTATAGTGGACTAAACCCAACTTGAAACTTTAAACGCGATTATCTCGGAATCATATTTTCAAAACCGGTGCCAAAAATTTCTCGAAATGTATACATTCGATTCGTCTAATTCGTTTTGATTTCTTTTTTTTTTATTAATTTATTTGAAAAGGCTCAACCGAATTAACTTTACAGAGCCGAGGATTCTTGGTCACTATACAATACATCTTAAAACTATAGTCAAAAGGTACAACACAATAAACACTTTATCTTCCGCTATCCAAAAAGCCTCCTCCATCAGAACTGGAGCCGCTTCCAGTAGTTTCATTGTATGGCAAATTGTTGTATGCCAACGAGGGTCAGAGCGCGTCCATTGCAACAATGGACGCAAAACGTGGTCAGCACTCACACACTCATCACGAAACGGTTGATTTCCAAAGTCGACGACGCATCGACCGAAAGAACTGCTGATGAAGAACAATGAGGAGCACCACACAATGGTTGCTGCCGAGAAAACAGACGATGGCGTAGCACACATCGAGAGTGGCCTGCTTTTGTCGACAGCCGAGTGAACACTGGTTTTGATTTCTGTTCAGTACTATTTTGTGCAGTCCACGATCGTTCGGATTTCGTCTATCATTTAATTTCGATTTTTTACAGATGATCAAAGACAAATTTTAAGGATCAAATATCGGCACTTCAACTTTGCAAGGCCGCCATTTTGTCAAAAAAAAAAGAAAAAGAAAACCGAACGATCAAGGACTAGTTTAACACATGCTTAACGATTTGGCATGGTTTTATTTTTATTTCAGATGATTACATCACAAGCCGCAGTTGGCACCGCAAAAAGCGTTTTTTAGAACATCGTCAACGGGGAGCAGCCGTGCGGGGCACCAGGACCTCGTTTTTACAGCATCTACTTATAAATGTATCATTTAATGTGTGTTCAATAAACGGTAGAAAACCGATTTTCAATATGTTGGGTCGTTTTCGAGAAAAAAAAAATCCAAACTTTCGCTTTTTTCGGTCTTGCAGGTAAGCGTAACCCCTTTTTTACTGTAAATTTCTCAAATACCATGATTTTCATTGTTGTGGTAGATTTTATGGTAATGGACAAAAATATCCAATGTTTTGACAGTAAATAACATGGCTACAATGACAATGTAAAGGCACGGTATTACCAAGCCGGAGGCGGTGGGTTCGATTCCCGGTCCGGTCGAGGAAATCTTTCGGGTTGGAAATTTTCTCGACTTCCCTGGGCATAGAGTATCATTGTGCTTGCCACACAATATACACATTCATGCATTGGTATTGGCATCGAAAGCTCTCAATTAATAACTGTGGAAGTGCATTTAGAACACTAAGTTGAGAGCACGCAATAAGCTAATATGCGCTAAGCAATAAGCTTGAAATGCGAACAAGAAGAAGAAGACAATGACAATGGAAATCTATGGATTTTTTTATACGGGTACCGCACCCAATCCAGTTTGTAACTCGGTGGTGTAACTTGTCGACCAACTCCTGTACCAGCATCGGGTTATTAAGATGATCGTTGAGTCGCGCAGCCTCAAGATGGTCGCACAACTGCTTCACCGTAATCCCAAAATTAACGAATATATCCAGTCGATCAGCTCTCGGCGCTGGAGTGTTCCTCACTTTTGTCAGTAGCGACTTCAGCAGCTTCTCCGGCCTTCCGTAGGTCACAAATCACGTTCGGAATGGAATCCGGCAGAACGAGCCGACTCCGCACTGCTTCGAGCTCGTCGCCTTGCAAACAGTCCTGCAGTCGCTTCAAGTTCTCCAGGTTTGAGAACCCACATGCCTCCGTCGTATATTCGAAGCTGCTTATAAACAGCGGCCAAACTTCCGGTTCTCCACAAAATTTTGGAAGGTGATGCGAAATCACTTTTCTAGCGGCCAGCGAAATCCTTCGAGATTCGACCGCCGGTTCGCCCCGACCCGCCAGGTCACTCGCACGATCTTCCGACGAGTCGCTGCTTGCACGGTCTTCCGACAAGTCGCTGATTTGACCCTCATCACTTGATTCGGCCTCCGGATCTTTAGCAGGCACCTCTTTCATCTTCTTCTGCTAATCGGTTTTTCTAGAACCCGACTCCGTTCCATGTCGGTCCACCATTTTCGGGTACGCTCCTCGAGAATCCGTACCCGCGGCCTTTCGGCTATCTTCTTCTGTTTCTGCAACTCCGGCTGCCCTTTCTGCTCCGGCTGCCTTTTCTGCTCCGGACCGTCCTTCGAAGATCCACCAACAACGCCATCTTGATCCTTCAGCTCTTTAATTCTGTTGATGCTGCTGTTGACCGGCAACCGGATTGCCTCCCGTTCCTTCAAAAACTTCTGCTCCACAGCCAGTTGAGCCTGCAACATTCTCTGCTCGTAGTCCAACTGCTGCATCTCTATTTCTCGCCGGGCCTGGGATTCCGGTTCAAGCGTTCCTGCTTCAGCTTTTCTTCGTTCCACGCCTTCTGCCGAGCGAGTAGCTTCTTCCGCGCTTCCATTTGCTTCGCAAAAGCCTTCTCCTTGGCGAGCTGTTCCTCTTCCAACTGCTTTTCAACTGGAGCAACCAGCTCCCTGATCAGACCCGGACTTCTTGCTACCTCGTTTTTTGCCTCCTGCATCTGGAATCTTCAACTGCTGAACACTTGTTGGGACACACTGTGGGCAATACCAATTGGATTTTGCCACCCGCGCAAGAAAAATGAGCCCAATGTTCACACTTTCCGCATTGGACCCAATCTACGTCCTCCGACGCCGACTCTGACATGGCGCAAAACAGACATTGCTCGTCCTTGGAAGGGGAAAAAGCCATTCCGAAGGTGATCCGATATAAAATTTTCGATTCTGTTCGGATCGAATAAAACCAACCGTTCTTGAATCAACCTTTTCTTACAGGTTGATCAAACTGCAGTTTTTATGAGAAAGTCATTGAGATTAGTACAGTGTTTTCATGAGTTTGAGTGTTTGTATTACTCACAATTGTAGTTTGTTTTCCTCCTCTAAACTTTCCTTGTCTTTCCAATCTTGCTTCAAATACTATGCCTGACACAATTAAGCGCATTAATTTTATTTATTTTCAACGTTTTCTGCATGTTTTACCTGTCTGCCAATCTATCTTGTCGATCCGTCTATCATCGGCTAACCTCCTCTTTGTGTTGTAAAAAACAGCAGACTGCAGAAAAGTTTAGATATTTACTCTTCTTATTTCCAAAACTCAACTTATAACATTTCCACATAAGTCTAGAGCTTCCTTTTTGAAACCTAGTCGTAGTCACATAGCCACTATGAACGGAGTTCCAATTTCTTGGTCAAGTCAAATGAAATATCTTGGATTAGTACTTGACCAAAAATTAACTTTTAAAGACCACATTGAGGGCATCCAAGCAGTGTTTGGGTAATCATTCTCCAATCTCATTCTGTGAGCCTTTCTGCGAGAATAAACTCACGTGGGAATGTGGAAAACAAAATTTATGCTTGAAATTCTCATATTCATTTACTCACACTCACAACGCCGAAAAATCATTTCAGCTTTAAACTCATAAAATCCAATAAAACGTCAATTGATAGCATGCATAAGCATGTTGTGTTAGATTTCCAACCCCTGATAAACATACAATAGTATAAACTGTCAATGACGCCTAACAACCAAGAAATGAATTTTTGAACCTGAACCGTTGATTTTTGCGACGTTGACTTTTGCAAGGCAAAACTCGTCCCTAAACTCACGCATGAGATTTCAGTTTTTGAGTTTTTCTGAACACTGCATCCAAGCCAAATGTCACAAATATATAAAATGTTTTTATCCTCTTATTAACGGAAATCCAAACTTTTCCTAATGAATAAACTTCTGATATTTAAATATGTTTTTAGACCTGCCATGGCCATTTCACTACTAGGAAAAAAGCACTTCAAAGGATTCAGAACAAAGTTCTGAAGATGATTTCGAAGTTGCCTCCCTGGTACAGCAATACCGAGAGGTACACAGAATTTCGGATTTCGAGACTTTAGAACAGATGTTCAACAAAACAAGTAATAATTTCAGGCCAAAATTGTTGCAATCCTCAATTGTAACTATTAGTTAATTATATATTTAGGTAAGAGCTGGGGGGACCTCCCTTATCTCATTCGGTGAATGCGCAGCTACAAAGCAAGACCATGCCGGAGGTGGCTGGGTTTGATTCCCGGTCCGGTCTAGGAATTTTTCGGGTTGGAAAATGTCTCGACTTCCCTCAGCATAGAAGTATGATTGGACTTGTCACACAATTATGCTAACGCAAAAATGGTACAGGCATCGAAAGCTCTCTATTAATAACCGCGGAAGTGCATCTATAGAACACTAAGTTGAGAGCACGCAATAAGCTAATATGCGATATGCAATAAGCTTGAAATGCGAAGAAGAAGAAAAAGAAGGGTAAGAGCTGGAAAAACTTTCGCTTATTAAAATGCATAGAAGAAGAGGATGTCATTTGCACGACCAATGAAAGTAACTCAAAATTGAGTCGAGTTTGACTCAACATAGCAAAAACTGTGGTTACTTTGTGAATGAGTATAATTTTTCTGGATTTTACAGGAAAATCTTTTTGAATATGAAGAAAATTGAGTGATATTTTACTTAGTCAATTACTATACTCTTAGGCCCTTGAAAAAGTAAAAGATCATCGAGCGGACAGCAGATTTTATTAATAATCGTTATTCCATTTGCTGGTCTGCTCAGTAACCAGCTTTCACTCTTTTGGTCAATTTTCTCAGATGCAGTTTTCCCGTAAAAGTTGAGATAATCTTTCTCGTTCACTGAGTAAACTCACTTTTTGAAATTTTGAGTTGAACTCAACTTAGTTACTGAGCTGTTCTCATCAGCCGTGTGTGAAAAGCACATAACTTTCAACCTGCTCTGCAACTCCTGGCTGGCGACTATCATGTTAGGTACGGTGCTTACCAATATTGAGTTGGAGAGTGCTTTGAAGTGTTATGCATATTTATGAAATCAATTTTTGTGTATTGTATAAAAACAGGAACTGGTGATATATCAAGAGCCACATGTGAAAAGGGCATACAAGCAAGTTTGTAAACAAACTTTTGTACACCCTTTTCTCGCCAACCAAGGGTCACGCACGCAAAGCAACAACATCATCGGGAAGGGGAAAGTTTCCCCTACTCGGTGATGTTGATAGTTTGCGTAGGTGTCATATGGGTGGCGAGAAAAGGGCATAAGGAGGTTTGTTTACAAAAAGCTTGTATGCCCTTTTCACATGTTGTTCTTCATATAACATTTCATTTATAATACACGTATACTAACAGACATTTCCTCATTTTTAACTAGGTATACAGTAATGAAAAAGCTGTAAACAAATGCTATGTTATCATATACTGCATTCCGTTAACAAAGAGCTTTAGATGGAATGAAACCATCATACATAACTATCGTACCTGAGACTATGTATTTCGCCATTTAGTGAAATCCATTCGCATAGTCACAATGATCGAATTCGTTATTTGTGCGCTCTCGCGGTTGTGTAACAGAAACATCATTGCTTTTCAACAGCATCAGCCGTTAATTGACATTTGTTGATTGCAGCTTAAAGGTCTCCGGACTCGTAATTACCATTCAACAAATTGAAAATATCAATTAAATGAACGTGACATCCGGACGGAATTAGAGATTGATTTGAATCAGTTTAAATAGCACACTGCTAACAGCATTATAATAATCGGTGAATTAACTTTCAAATCGAAAATATGATCAGGTTCCCACCGCTGGGTAACTGACTATCACTAATCGATTGGTATGGCCCATTTTCGATTATGATTAAATTTTCCCCATCGCTTAAGGCACGAATCCGACACAGTGAACCATCATTCAGCAGTTCAACAGCCTGTGAAAATCGCTGCTCACTTCCAGCGACTGCGAAAATGTACCGCAGAAAAAGCGAATTGCCACGAAATTGGGCAAATCAGGAATTTATTTCCCAATGCTCATAACAATACCATCAATATTAGATTCTACGGTGTCACGGTGTCGCCAAGCCAGTCAGTGCCTTACTACAAACTACGGTCCCATAGTTACGCTACTGGTCTGTGTATGTAGGTGCCTTCATACGTTCATTGTGTCTCATCGGTGTCTGTGGTGATTTTCTTATCTTCCCACACATATCTGGCGGAAAGGAAAATCAGACATCAGACGCAACTCAAAAGGAAGACAAAAAATGGAACGTTTCCCTTGGGAATGGTAAGATCTTCCCTTTCCGAGATGGTTGGTCTTTGGTGATATTGTAGGAAACAAATTTGTATTTATGATGATATTCGGGAATGGTTGTGCTTGTTTTTTTGCATTTGGATTTTGCATATATGGTAAGTGTGAACTTTAAAAGAAACGTGTGATGTTGACGACGTTGAGCGAAAGCTAAGATTTGGAGAACAGTGTTTGCTCACATTATGTCGATACAGTTCTTCATCATTTTCAATGCTAGGAAGTACTTAGCGTAAAGTTCATTTAAGCCGTTGTACTAATGGTACATGGTGTCAGCTGGACACGATTTCAAATACCGGACAAATCCACTCCAAAAAATAAAAACCCTAACCTTTAAATGCACATTACTCACACTCCGACACCTGAAATCCCCGTCGAAAATCCATCTCGCTACCACGCTCGAGAGATGAGGCCAACTTGTCTCGACTTTTCCGAGGAGGCCAGAGACTATTGAGTAAATGCTAGGATATTTTTTTTTCACCACCACCATTCTCACAACATATCGGGCTCGGTTATTTGTAGCAGTGTATTCGCGTTCTAAACGTGGCTTGAATTATTTATCGAAGCGCGTAAAACCGAGGTCGGTCGTACAAAAAGCCACGTGCGATTCCCTAGTGGTCGAGCAGACATTTTTGGATCAGAAAGGCGACGTCGGCGACGATGCTGACGGACAGTCTGACAGACTGGTTCTGCTCGGATGATGTAGCCAAAGGAAGTCGAAAGCTAATGAGTGCCTCGTATAGTCACTATTTTAGTAAAGTCTGGCAGATAAAAAATCTCGCACACTGGCAACTTTGATTTCTTCAATACAAATCTGGCACCCCGTGAAAATGATCATGCGTTTGCAGAACCTATTTTTTATGCACGCAGTATCTCAATGTTTTCAATTTTCTACGGAATAGGAAGTAAAGTGTTAAAAGAATATCCATCATCTTAGGCCACATCGTGCTCTCTTGCCGTGCGGCTCTATTTGCTTTTTGCTCAAGAAAGTATTACTGTTACCTAACGCTACAACAAATTTAAACAGCAATATTCAGTGCTGAATATTACCTGCAAATTGTCTACAATCTTCGACTCTTATTCCTCTTCGATCTTTGTTTGGACCCTATCCGAGGTAATCCTGCTTGGATATCGATTAAGAGAAACGTTTTACTGCCGCCATGGCACCCACATGCAATAGAAAAGGGTAATCTCTTGATCCCCCGTCTGATGAAATTTATTTGAGCAATCAATTTGATATGCTCACGGATGATGAGAATGATCCAACATCCAGGCAAATTTCCACTAAACTTTTCCGGATTAATGCCAATGATAACCACTTCCGATTTCCATGCTCTTCACACGGACCTTTTGAATTAAATTCAAGTTTTCACTTCACATCCCGTGTATTGGCAGAAACCTTGGAAGGATTCAAATGTCTTTTCAAGTATCTTGCTGAGAAGCAAAACAAATTTTTCACGTACGACACCAAAACTGAACGTCTGTTCGAGGATGCCTTGAAAGGTCTGCCTAGTGGTAAATCCCAGGAACAGATCAAAGATGAATTGACCAAATTACTTGGAGTTTAGCCTGTCCAAGTAATCAAAATTAAAATGAAAACCCATCCTTGCAATCTTAAGGCCTTGGTAAAAGCTAGCCTTATGTTCCATGTCCGAGTAAAGTGGGAACACTTCAGGAAGAGTTGAGGATTTTACCAAAACCTCCCCCAATGCCGTAAGTCTCGAATTGAAAAAAAAAATTGCTATATGCTAGTTAATTGCATGACTTGTTGTGATTGCTCTCACGCAAAGGGACTGTCGTGAAGGAGGATCCTAAGTAATTTAAATGTTCAAATTGTGGTGGAATTCTGAATACGATTTTTGGGAATGTATGACACCCAAAGCGATCCTACAATCTCGTTCTAAGCGACAATTAGGAAATGTTCAACGCTCTCAACCAGGTAAAAATTCCTCTGCTGTTAACAACGGTCAGCGACGAATAAAATCTACATTCGTTCCTACAGCTCCCCTGCTTCAAATTCTTCATCTAAACCTGCTGCTAACACTGTTCAGCAAAATAATGGAGCTACCGATGCTGGAAGTATTACTGCTCATAAAATGGTATTTTACTGGAATCATTAATCGACATGATTACTGATATGCTGAAAACTAACTCCATGTTTGATAAATTTGTGAACAATTTCGTCAGTTCTTTAAAATTAGGTAATGGATTTTAAATCAGAGTTAATAACGTGCATATCGCTGTTATAACTGAAACGTCTTTAAACTTGACCATAAGGTCAAAAGGGATGCATATTATTTCAGTTATTCAAAGGATCGTCTGGATGAATCTGGTGGTGGTGTTGCCATCATTTTTCACACACGTATCAAACATCAAATTCTTTTTTTAATTGTAACCATACTTTTTAAATTTTGGGAGTTTCTGTCGAAATTTTTTTGGACAACTTACTTTTATAGCTGCCTATTTGCCATTCCAATGCGTAGGTCAGCAAAAGAATTTTAAGGGTCAAGGGTGACCTACAGAAATTTACCCGTCATACGTCAAAATTCTTCATTATTGGTGATTTTAATGCAAAACACCACTCATGGAATAATGCTTAAATAATGCTATTCAATATCCAAACAGCCCAACATGCTTTTCTTCAGCAAGAAATCCCTCAACTATTGACTGATTCATGTCAACTTTGTAGCCAATTGGTTACCCATGCTGTCTTCGGTTCTGATCACCTTCCCGTATCTTTTGAAATATCCCAAGAAATAATTTCTAATCTATTTTCAATTACCATAGAGCTCATTTAGAGCAATATCGAAAATTTATGGACTATAACTTTGATCCAAATATTCCTTTGCAAACCAAAGATGATGTTAAAAATGCTCTTGAATCTCTAACTACTTATGTAGTTGAAGCAAGAACTGCCTAAGTTGCAAGGTAAAATTCGATTCAATTATAATAGACTGCAATCTTCAGCTCTTGATCCGTCTGAAAAATGTCCGTAGGAGGCAATATCAAAGAACCCGTAATTCTGCCATAAAAGCTAGCTGGTGGGATATGCAAAAACAAATTAAAAGCGATTCTCTGCCCTGAGGAACAAAACTTTTGAAAATAGTGTTACGATATTAGACCCAAATTCCAAACACTTTTGGAAGCTCACACAAATTTAATAAAAAAAAAACCCTCAAGAACCTCTTTAAATTCTGAAAAAGTTCAGAAACTTCACAGCAAAAAAATAATTTTGATATCACATCAAAGTGGATGCACTACAATCATGTCGAAAATTTCATGTAATTTTTATGACCACATAAATAAACAAATGCAGTAAAAGCAGCGTAATGTCAGTTCATGCATTGTATTAATGATAATTTTGTCCTTTTTAGCAAGTAATATTACACCATATTTTCGACATGATTGTAGTGCATCCACTTTGACGTGATATCAAAATTATTTTTTTGCTGTGTTGCTAAGCAATTCGAGAGTTCCCATAATTTCAGTTTGGGTCTTACTAGTTTTATTGACAATCAGGTTGCCCGGGATTATCTGAATATTTTCTCTCGTGAAAATATTTTTGATGATTCCTGGGGGACTGATTTGGACGAAGTAAGATTTAAAACTAACAAATTTCGTAATATAAACGCTCCAGGTGATGATGGAATTTTCTATATCCCCATCAAAAAACTGCCAGAGAGTACCTTGTCTGTTGAGCTGTCTCCTCCTGGAATCCAGCCTTCTCCTGCACGAACATACAGATCATCATCATCGTCTACGACAAGCCACCATGATGCCACAAAATGCTTTGCATTACAGTGGAACATACGTGGCTTACGCGCCAACATCAGCGAGCTCAAGCTGCTCGTCAGCCAGCATGAACCATCCGTAATAGCTTTGCAGGAGACTAAAGTGGATAATCGCGTTATCGCACCGGACTTCGTCGGCGAGAACTACACTTTTCTCCTTGAAACCGGCAGCTATCGGTGGGTCTTGCAATCCCTTCAAACGCATCTAAATCGACTGCGACCTCCACCGAGTTTGGATTCATCTTCCGGTACCAATGAAGGTGGTGTCGATATACATCCCTCCCAGTTCCCAGCAATGTCATACCGAGCTAGATGACTTGTTTGTTCAATTAAGAGCGACATTGTTGTTGCTTGGCGATTTCAATGCGCACTTGGCCGCTTCATCACCGAGAAAACGCTGAATGAACAGCTGATTATCCTGAATGATGGATCGCACACTCGGGTTGATCCAGTAACCAGTTCATCGTCCTCCATAGACCTCTCGATGTGTTCCGAGATGCTAGCTCCCAAATTTATTTGGCGAACTCTCTTTGACACACAGTAGCGGTCACTTTCCGATCAGCATTTCCTCACCTGAATATTTACAAGTCACAACGAAGCGAAAAAGGTGGCTCTATGATCAAGCGGACTGCATCAAACCGGGTGATGGCATTGAAGTGGAAGAGTGCGTTTACCGGATACTGCTTGCAGCAACAGCTACCATACCTTGAACATCCGATCGCGTCGGTCCTAAATCGGTACCATAGCGGTGCCCGGAGGTGGAAATAGCAATCAAACAGCGTCGAAAATGACTGAGAGCACTTAAGGGTACCAGAGCAGCGGGTGTAGATACAGCGGATGACTTTGAAAAAAAAAAATCCAGGAAGCGAAGGCAGTTGCCAAGAAGGAAGTGAAGGAAGCCAAGTGTCGATCACGGGAATAATTCGTCGCAAAAATATCTCCAAGCAGCACTACGGCAGAAATTTGGCAGACGGTCAACACTTTGAGAGGCAAGCGACAGCACAGTAGAGCTGTCATCAAACGATCTGACGAATACACAGATAATGCGGAAAAAGTGGCTAAGCACTACTGTGAGTGATCGGTGACCTCTAGCTATCCTCCATTGTTCCAAATGGCGAAGGAAATAGCGGAACGGGATCGCGTTGATTTTCTACTAGACACCAACGATGTTTATAACTCGGACTACACCCTGAACGAGCTTCTGTGGGCACTTGAAAAGGACGTAGTGTTTCTACATGTCCCGACTCCATACACGGTAACCGCAAAATACCCAATAATGGCTACAAAGTAAGCATTTTCGAGGGAAACTGGGACTACCAATTAAATGAGTAAAATTTTACCCATTTATCAGTAATTACAACTACACAAACAAGTAGTAAGTATTCATTTTTGAATAACAAATACTCATAAATGGGTAATATTTTTACTCATTTAATGGGTAGTCCCAGTCTCCCTCGAAAATGCTTACTTTGTAGTCATTATTGGGTATTTTGCAATTACCGTGTAGGGTATCCGATGCTCCGACGACTTCCTCTATGCGTTAAGACTGCGCTACTAGAGCTGCTCAACAGAGTATGCCATAGTGGTGTTAGTGGCTGGAATAATAGGGCTAATACTTATGTACCTTACCTCACCAATTAGGCTAAGACCTTGTTGTCCTCTGCTGTCCGAAGAAGTCGTCTCCACTCTACTCGATTTATGGCCACAGTTCGCCAGCCTCGTAGTCTGCGAAGGCGCCTCTTCTTGTTCCTGTTGGGTCGTTTTCTAGAACCATTTTCACTGGGTCGTCGTGCGGCATTCTCACGACGTGCCCAGCCCACCGTAGTCGCCCAATTTTTGAAATGTGGACGATGGATGGTTCTCCCAGCAGCTGGTGCAATTCGTGGTTCATTCGCCTCCTCCACGTTCCGTCATCCATCTGCACTTCACCGTAGATGGTACGCAACACCTTCCGTTCAAAAACACCAAGGGTGCGTTGGTCCTCCACGAGCATAGTCCAGGTCTCGTGGCCGTAGAGGACCACCGGTCTAATCAGCGTCTTGTAGACAGCCAACTTCGTGCGGCGGCGAATTTTATTCGACCGGAGCGTCCTCCGGAGTCCAAAGTAGGCACGATTCCCTGCCATAATGCGTATTTGAACTCACACGAACTCATCGACCACCTCGATTTCGTCACCGTCAATCTGAACTCGGGGTGGAAGGCTAACATTGTCTTCCCTAGAACCTCTTCCTTTCATGCATTTTGTCTTTGATGCGTTGATGGCAAGTCCAATCCGTCTAGCTTCAGCCTTCAGTCTGATGCACGTCTCCGCCATCATCTCAAAGTTCCATGCCATGATGTCAATGTCATCGGCGAAGCCAAGGAGCTGGATGGACTTCCTGAATATCGTGCCACTCGTGTCTATCCCAGCTCTTCTGATTACACCTTCTAACGCGATGTTGAACAGCAGACACGAAAGTCCATCACCCTGCCGTAACCCCCTTCGAGATTCAAAGGGACTCGAGAGTGTTCTCGATACTCGAACAACGCACATCACTCGATCCATCGTCGCCTTGACCAATCGCGTCAGTTTGTTCGGAAATTCGTATTCGTGCATAATCTGCCATAGCTGATCTCGATCGATTGTGTCGTATGCGGATTTGAAATCGATGAACAAACGATGTGTGAGCACGTTGTATTCGCGGCATTTCTGCAGAACCTGCAGAATTGCGAAAGTTTGGTCCGTGGTAGCGCGGGCACCCATGAATCTCGCCTGGTATTGTCCCACGAACTCTCTTGCAAATGGTGACAGGCGGCGGCATAGAATTTGGGAGAGTACCATGTAGGCGGCACTCAGCAGTGTGATCGCGCGGTAGTTGCAGCAATCCAACTTGTCACCCTTTTTGTAGATTGGGCATACGACACCCTCCATCCACTCCTCCGGTAATATCTCCTCCTCCCAAATCTTGGCAATTACCCAGTGCAGAGCTCTAGCCAGTGCTTCACCACCGTATTTTAATAGCTCACTTGGTAGTTGATCTACACCAGTTGCTTTGTTGTTCTTCAGCCGACCGATCTCCTCCTCAACTTCTTGAAGATCAGGGGCCGGTAGCCTGTCGTCTTCTGCGCGTGCTCCAAGGTCTGTTGCCGTGCCGCCACCTTCGTTTTCTGCTGCTTCACCGTTGAGGTGCTCGTCATAGTACTGCTTCCACCTCTCAATCACCTCACACTCGTTCGTGAGAAGGTTACCGTCCAAGTCCTTGCACATATCGGCTTGCGGCACATAGCCTTTGCGCGAACTATTTAGCTTCTCATAGAACTTCCGTGTTTACGCGGTACAGATTTTCCATCGTCTCGCGATCTCGGTCTTCCTGCTGACGCTTCTTCCTTCGGAAAACTGAGTTTTATCTGTTCCGCGCATGTCTGTATCGCTCCACATTCAATCTCGTGCGGTGTTGCAGCATTCTCGCCCGTGCTGCATTCTTCTCCTCTACTAACAGCTTGCATTCGCCGTCAAACCAGTCATTTCTTCGGTCCAGGATTGCTGTACCTAGTGCCGCTGCAGCAGTACTACCTATGGCTGAGCGGATGTCCCTCCAGCCATCTTCAAGAGAAGCTGCGCCAAGCTGCTCTTCCATGGGTAGTGCAACTTCCAGCTGCTGCACGTAGTCCTGGGCAACTCCGGCGTCCCGTAGTTGCTCAATGTTGGGTCGCGGCGTTCGACTTCGACATGTGTTATGCACCGTCGAGAGTTTTGAGCGCATGCATACTGCAACTAGGTAGTGGTCCGAATCGATGTTCGCACTGCGGTACGTGCGGACATTGATAATGTCGGAGAAGAATTTCCCGTCGATTAGAACGTGATCGATTTGGTTTTCTGTGTGTTGGTCAGGTGAACTCCAGATGGCTTTGTGGATATCCTTGCGGGGGAAAAAGGTACTTCGAACTACCATACCCCGGGAGGCTGCAAAGTTCACGCATCGTTGGCCGTTGTCGTTCGATACGGCATGCAGGCTGTTTGGCCCGATTGCCAGTCTAAACATTGCCTCCCGTCCTACCTGCGCGTTCATGTCGCCGATGACGATTTTGACGTCCCATTGCGAACAGCCGTCGTACACCTGCTCCAGCTGCGCATAGAACGCTTCTTTCTCGTCGTCGGGTCTCCCTTCGTGTGGGCAGTGCACGTTGATGATACTGTAGTTGAAGAAACGGCCCTTAATACTCAACTTGCACATCCTCGCGTTGATCGGCTGCCAACCAATCACGCGTTGGCGCAATTTACCCAGCACTACAAAGCCGGTTCCCAGCTCGTTGGTGGTGCCACAGCTCTGGTAGAAAGTAGTCGCTCGATGCCCGCTTTTCCATACCTTTTGTCCCGTCCAGCAAAGTTCCTGCAGTGCTACGACTTCGAAGTTGCGTGGTTGAAGTTCGTCATAGATTAACCTATCGCAACCCGGGAAGCCGAGCGATTTGCAGTTCCATGTTCCGAGTTTCCAATTATAGTTCTTATTTCGTCGCGTAGGTCTGTGCCGATTGTTCCGATGCGTATTTTTTCTTCAGTATTTGCAACTTTGATTTTTTTTTTCAGGGTGGCTTGTTGGGCCTGCCCCAACCCCCTGTCTCGCCGGGAGACCATCGTGCACAGCTCTGTTTAGAGTCCCACGCTGGCACTAGGACGGTGATCAGCCGCTCCTAACATGGAGAACAGACGCCGTTTTGAGCCGCACCTCCATGATGAACAGACGCTCAGGTGTGGTAAAGCATTTTCTCTATCATCGTACTATGGTAACCGCGCCAGTGTCCGCGTCGCATCTCTTCAGCTGTGTCGATGTTTCAGCTGGTAGTCTTTTGTTATCATATGACTCGAGGAGGCGTGAAGTAGGAACTTGTGAGGACCAGGGCTAGGTATTCCGCTCCTTCCAGGTTGTCAACTCATCATTTTGTAGCCCAAATACCCAAAAACCACCATAATAAGGCCAATACCGAAACCAAATTCTTCAGAGTCCTGTCGCTTTCCGACCCATCACATTGACCAACTGTACTGCGAAGGTGTTCGAGCGTATCGTGAACCTAAAATTAACTACTGAGCTAAGGTAGAGTCGAACAGACGACTCAAAAAAGGCAACACGCCTTCAGAGCTGGCCGGGACGTCGATAAATACTTGGCGGAGTTGGATAGGTCACTGCCTAACAGAGATGACCATTGCTGGATAACATCGCTCGATCTCTCGAAGGCGTACGACGCTACTTGGAGATTTGGCATATTGTGTACTCTACGAAAATGTCAGATCGACTCGGCAATCATCACTTCGCGGTTTCTCTATGGCATTGGACTTGTCAGCAGAGCGAAGAATTCCGTCTACCAAAATCTTGCACCCGTCTACAACCGGATGGTCCGGTTCGCCTTTGGAGCATACGTCACCAGCCCGATTCCAGCGATTAGGGCTAAAGCGGGTACCTTACCGTTTGACCTCCTGGTTCTTCAGACTACAGTTTGTACTGCCATCCGCATGCAGGAGAAGGATGACAGAAATGTAGACCTTCCAGTTGTACTACGAGCATCCGACTGTCTTATGATGGTTGATCTACGACTCCCGAACATCGCTGTGCGGACACGGTTCACCAACTGAAGATGGCATGAACCCAAGCCACGTGTTGTGTGGGACGTGAGAAGACAGGTGAAAGCTGGAGATCCCCCCGGAAACAGTGCGCCCCGTTGTGCAGGAACTCATAGCAAACCGGTTTAATCGTGCTTTGGTTGTCTACACTGACGGGTCAAAGAGAGACAATGCAGTAGGTGCAGGTGTATTCTGCGACAGTCTGCATAGAGCAATAGGCCTTCTGTCACAGAGTAGCGTCTTTTCGGCGGAGGCCTTTGCTATCAAATCGGCTCTCAACACGGGTATATCGAATGAATGGGTCAACCTGTCCGACTCTGAAAGTTGCCTTTTGGCCATAGAAAGCGGCAAATCATAGCATCCCTGGATCCGTGTCTATGAAGAAGCAGATAGACTCGTCGCACACAACAGTCCGCCACTCAACGTCGCCATCTCGAGGAAGGATGCCATCAAGGCAATGCACCATGTCATTCGTCTGCTATGGAAAGAACGGAACGGAAGTCAAGTTTAAAGAGCTTAAACGCGAAACCAAAAAGTGGACCGACCAGAAAAGTTCCGTCGACCAGCGAGTGCTCACTTGGCTGCGCATCGGCCATACAAGGCTTACACACGAGTTTCTTTTGAAAAAAATCTTCACCGCCACAATGTGAATACTGCGGAACGGTCGTGGATGCACGCCACGTGATTCTGCACTGCAGGGTGTTTGAAAAAGCCAGGATAAAACACGAAATTGATTCAACCAGCCTACATGCGCCGTTATGCAACGACGATGACAAGGAAAGTGGTTGTTGAAGTTTCTGTAGGAAGTCAATATGTATCGAAGAATCTAAAGGAAAAAACAGGAAGATGATCAAGAGGAAACAGTAGAAGACGGAACGGATGAGACGTGGTGAAGAAAACGAAAAAAGATGAAAAGGATAACGGGATGGAAACTGACGAAGAAGAGAGCAAAAGAAAATGCAGAAACTGCGAAGAGGAATGAGCGGAAACAGAAGAAGACCAAGCAGAAGAAAATTAATGGAAAATGCAACTGTGCGAAAATTAATGAAAAAATACGAAGATGCGGATGAAGAAGGTGAAATTCACCTGAAATTCAGGTGAATCAGTGGTGAACAAGGAAACCAACCGGTACACACATTTACTGGTACGGTCCTCAAAATCGCAACTCGTGTGAACGAATTTTGCACACAGTGTAAAGTTTTCATTTCGTTTACACGGTAAACGAAACTGAAACTAAAACCGGGCCTCGGTTTCGAAAACACAACCGAATCCATCAGAACCGTTTACACGTGTAAAAGAGTTTGGGGTCGGGTGTATGGAATATCAACCACGGATTCGGTTCAGTTTTTGCAAACCGAACCTGGTTTTTGCTGAACATGGTTGAACGGTTTGGCGAAGAAGCTGTAAATGGAGGTGAAGTGCTGCCGAATGTGCAAGTGAATTAGAGCTTAGATGATCAAAATTCAAAGTGCAAAACTGTCAAATACCCCACAATATTGGTATTTTTGGAATTGTGGTGACATGTGGGAACCGGAAATCGATGTCTGACGTCACTTTGAAATCCAAGATGGCGGTTTCCGGTTAGAGAAAAACTGGGAAATACTGTCAAATACGCCACCATATGGATATTTTTGGTATCGGGATGACGTGTAGGGACTGGAAATCGATGTCTGACGCCATTTAGAAATCCAAGATGGCGGCTTTTGGCTAGAGAAAAACTGAAAAATACTGTGAAATACCCCAAAATATGTTAATTTTTGGAATTGTGGTGACATGTAGGAACCGGAAATCGATGTCTGACGCCACTTTGAAATTCGAGATGGTATCTTCCGGTTAGAGAAAAACTGGGAAATACTGTCAAATACCCCACAATATGGGTATTTTTGGAATCGGCACGATGTGTAGGGATGTCTGACGTCATTTTGAAATCCAAGATGGCGGCTTCTAGTTAGATGACTGGAAATGGCTGTCAAATACCCCACAATATGGGTATTTTTTGGAATCGGGATGACGTGTAGCGACTGCAAATCGAAGGAAGTCTGTTGGGCCGTTTGCTATACAGCATCTACACTTCCAACATTCCTCCCCTTTGGAGGCATCAGACATTGATTTCCGGTTCCTACATGTCACCACAATACCAAAAATATCTATATGGTGGGGTATTTCACAGTATTTTCAGTTTTTCTCTAACCGGAAGTTGCCATCTTGCATTTAAAACTGGCGTCAGACATTGATTTCCGGTCCCTACACGTCATCCCGATTGCAAAAATACCCATATTGAGGGGTATTTGACAGTATTTCCCAGTTTTTCTCTAACAGAAAGTCGCCAAGATGTTTTGAGATAATTTTAAAATAATATGGGTAGAGAACTACTTTGGCCTAATCGCTCATTTTGGGCCTATCGAGCAGAAAACTTCAAATCAATCCATGATTTCAGAGTTAATAAGTCAACTATGCGTTTAGTACGACACTTCACTTAATATGCTACCGAACGAAGTCAATGAGAACGCGTGATATGAAGGTTTGCACCCATTATTCTCAAAAACAAATGAAGCGCTCCGACCGAATCAATTTTTAACTTCATCGGATAGGCCGAAGTGAATTCATTTGCGTTTCAATGGCGTTTAAATGCGTTAGGCCGAGTTTAGAATTCGTAGGCCGAGTTTGGCGTCAAGAAGCAGTGTTAGACTTTTGACAATATCTCGACGATTGGTTTCTCTTTATCAAATCGTACGGTACGTATGGAAAGGTAAATACATTTGGAGGCCATCAGTAATAATAACATTCCGTTTGGTGCTAAACTGCGCTAGATTAAGAAATACTAAGTGCGGGTTGGGCTTCATAGGCCGGATATAGGGTAGTTAACCCTATATAAAATATATTAAAAAAAAAATCTGGCACCACTTGCACGTTTATAAAATAACAACCCGAAAACACACCCGCCATACAACCTTGGTTCGGTTTTGTGTTTTTCAATTTTTACATACCAAACTCGTTTACCGGTAAACGAAAACCAAACATAAACCGGGGTGTCGTATAAACGAAACACGCGTTGGTTTACAAGCTTCGATGGAAACACAACCAGCATCTAAACCAAACACGATGTGTAGGAGTCGAGAACACGTGTTGTGCTTTGCTGAACCGCACCGGTACGCAACCGATTTTTTTTTTCCCAACTCTGAGGTGAATCAGAAGAATTATTAGAGAAGGAAAGAAGAAGACACGGGTTCCAAACGAAACTCGAAAATCACGAAGAAGGTGAAACAGACATAACTGCATCCGGATGTAAAGCGTCTTATATAAATAACAACAACAACAACATCAAGTTAATGCATGAACTATATCACTCGGTTTGAGAAGAGTGCCATTTTCTTTTACGAATACAATAATAGATCAAAGCAAATGAGTACCAAAAACGAGTTTTCAATTTGACGGTTGGAAGCATATACGGCCACTGAGAATAACTCAGAGAGAAAGTTACTTCTACTCAAAGGTATGGAGAATTAATATCTAAAACTGCAGGTACTCAGCTCTGCGAATACAATTGAGTAGAAGTGACTCTCTCTGTCTCTCTGAGTTATTATGAGCGGCCATATAAAAACAGATGCTATGTAAAAATGACTCACCTATACAACCTAAGATCCAACATCTTTACATAATCACCGCATTTTGGCACAATAGCGCAAACCTCGATGATTTCGTAGCAATATAATACCTACTCTGTTTGTCTTATAAAGGGTTAACCCTTTATAAGACTGAGGAAACCAAGCCTGGAAACAACTCGTACTAC
This sequence comes from Ochlerotatus camptorhynchus, assembly GCF_037179485.1. Classification (NCBI taxonomy): domain Eukaryota; kingdom Metazoa; phylum Arthropoda; class Insecta; order Diptera; family Culicidae; genus Ochlerotatus; species Ochlerotatus camptorhynchus. The sequence continues at coordinate 1,661,413 of NW_027040719.1, forward strand.
AATAAAAAAAATTAAGTTACTTGGTGTAATGAACAAATGGAATTTTATTTTTGAAAAATAAGCCAAATCATTTTTATGGAAAAAAAAGTGTCAAAATTTAGGTTTTTCTCCATCAAAGGTTAAAGGGGTGTTATTTTTCTGGGTGCGCTTCTAAATTCCTGGGTTCTTGACCGCTGATTTATCAAATATTCAAGGTTTATCAGTATATTTTTGAGCTACACTGTTGGAAGTTAGAGCAGTTTTAGTAAATCTCTTCTTCTTTTAGCACCTTAAAACAAACTACTATATTTTAAGAATAATAAACCAACTGAGCTGAGATTTCATTTCTCATAGATTGTTCAATTGGCATTAATTCTACTCAAACACGTTCAGTATAAACATTGTTATAATCAACATTTTTTTTGCTCGTTAATGGCCGTTAGTTGACACAAACACTGCTCTAAATTTGTCATTTTTCGTTTGTTATGGCTCAGCAAAATAAGGAGTGTTGACAATTGCCAGAATTATCCAGCAATTGCAAAGATATTGTGAGAGAACGGAAAACAATATGAATTGTTGGTGGCAATATAGTTTCGACTGCCTTACAAAGGATTAAGCAAACAAAATGTCTTCTTTCCCCATGATGTTTTTCGACGTTTTTGATCTGGAAAGACAACTGTTCTTAAGCGATCCTGTTTAGTTTAGATTTATTTTAATAGACAGAATATGGATTGTAGCTCGTAATGCCTTTATCACTGTTTTCTTAGCGTGGTTACCATAACGTCGGTTTCATACAATACTATCGTAAGATGACATTTTTCACTTTTGTGATTTTGTGCAGTTGCATCCCACAAAAAACACATTTTGAAATTCATGAAAAATCGAATGTTCTAGGTAGATATGCCTTTCCAATTTTTTCTTCAAAAATGCCAAAAATAAAGCAGCATCATTGGTACATTTTGAGTTGTGTGTATGTTGCCCATATGAATATGCTATTTTGTTTTCCTGAAGCATGTTGTTTTTACGCAACTCAAAAAAGTGATCCTAAAATGTTTACTGTTTTATTTTTTGATCGAATATTTTTAGAGAATAAATGAAACACATTTGACTCTGTCCAATGGAAATGAAAAGGTTCATAAAATTGAAACTTTACGCAAAATGCAGAAGTTTCCTTGGATCCGAATTTTAAAATTCACAGATTTGGAGTTGTGACAGTATTGCACGAAACCAAGGATGTAATGTGGATTGATTGAACCGGTTTTAAAATCTGTTACAAGATCACATGATGTTTTGTGCTGAAATCAGGTGAATCTTGCCAATTTTCAGATAAATACTCTTTGATCTTCAATCGTTCCTATAAACTGCTAGATAATTAAGTATAATGAACCCAAATAACATGATGAGTAAACATCTTTACAATCAAAACCAGTTATAACAAAGGTTTTTGTGTGTTGTTTGGGGAAGACATTTTGTGTTAATTTCGACTTCTTTTTAATAACTGTGGCGTCAAATTAAAGTTCGGAAGGCTGACTTTCGAAATAGTAGCTCAATATCTCGAACCAGGGCAAATCTAAGTGATTTTTTTTTCATCAGAGAAATGCGCTTACACTCGCTTGAAGCATCAAAAAAACAAACTCATCTTTGAATAACTGTGGTCGTCCTGAAAAGGACGGTTTTGTTTGTTTGTCAAGAGAAAATAAATCTGCAATTAATCTTTCTTCTCGGTCTTCTTGGGCAGTAGGATGGCCTGGATATTTGGCAGCACACCACCCTGAGCGATGGTCACTCCGGACAGCAGTTTGTTCAACTCTTCGTCGTTGCGGATGGCCAGCTGCAGGTGCCGTGGAACGATTCTGACCTTCTTGTTGTCACGGGCGGCGTTTCCTGCCAACTCGAGAACTTCAGCGCCCAGATATTCCAACACGGCAGCCAGATAGACGGGAGCACCGGCACCAACGCGCTCGGCATAGTGGCCCTTCCGGAGCAGACGGTGAATGCGTCCGACTGGGAACTGCAATCCAGCCCGGTTCGAACGGGTCCTTGATTTTGCCTTAACTATTCCTCCTTTGCCACGAGCAGACATGGCTTGATGTGATTCGGTAGATGACTTGTGTTAAAATGAAATCAATAGCTAAAGGCAAAAATCGCACTTTTATCGTTTGGGTGAAACAATGGTCTTTTATACCAGCGTCGAGTAGCGTATTTTGTATACAAGGAGGGTTTAACCATCACTATATAATAGCAAAATACAGAAAAGGGTACGGGTGTTGGTTGCTATTCTGTGGGTATAAAAACAGACGACCTTCCGTGTCGAAGAATATTAGTTATTTTCTACTCAAGTGAACAGCTTTATCTACAATGGCACCGAAACTCAGTGGAAAGGCCGCTAAGAAGTCCGGCGAGGCTCAGAAGACCATCGTCAAAGGCGACAAGAAGAAGAGAAGGCAACGCAGGAAGGAAAGCTACGCCATCTACATCTACAAGGTGTTGAAGCAGGTCCATCCTGATACCGGAGTCTCTTCGAAGGCCATGAGCATCATGAACAGCTTCGTCAATGACATCTTCGAACGTATCGCTGCTGAGGCGTCCCGTCTGGCTCACTACAACAAACGGTCGACGATCACCTCCCGCGAAATCCAAACCGCTGTCCGTCTGCTGCTGCCGGGTGAGTTGGCCAAGCACGCCGTCTCCGAAGGAACCAAGGCTGTCACCAAGTACACTAGCTCCAAGTAAATTCGCAGTACCTATTCAAACAACCGGCCCTTTTCAGGGCCACCAAAATGATTTTTAACTTGAAAGAGTTCAAATTTTGGAAACAATTTCTTCTTTAAATGGACATGATGTGTTGGGTATAGCAGCTGATATTGGTGTTGGCGTATTGTTTTATAATGGCCGTGGCTATTGTTTTTGGTTGAGTTGAAATGCATTCCAAGTTATCGGTTCTTTTCAAGTTCGCTTTGGTTTGGCCACGGTACAATTATATAAATTACTGGAAACGCATGGTAGCTCACTAGTGGCTGTCGAGGAATATAAGCTACCAAGCGTCCACTTTAGATGGATAGAATAGGACAACCAAAGCTTATATAGAAATTTAATGGTGAATACAATTACAATGCTAATGATCATCGCCCGAAACAGGAGTATGCGAGGAGGGACTGGGCTAATTGAAATAGTCGTTTATAAGAAAGATTGGATATCGAAGAGCATAGCATTTGAACATTGAAAAGATTACACTTCTCACAAAAAACCAAATTGATCAACCAACGATGAGAAAACTGCAACGAAGTCATAAAGAGCTATTGTTCATATTCTGTCACATAAAACTTCTACTAACACTACTCATTTTCGCATAGTCATCTTTGCAGATCAAATAACAAAAGGTGTATAAGGTGTGTAGCTTTGAACGCAGAGAGCATCGAGTTATGATACCGGAATATTCAAGAGAGCGTCATCGCGTTCGAGCCTGCATACATGTGGTACTGGTAATAGGCCAAAATTTTGCGCTGTTATTTATAGGAGAGGAGTTTTAAAACACTTATGTTTTTCAAATGAAATACTTTTAATTCATTTGATTGTTACTGTTACTGTGATCAAAAATAAAAATCTACCTGTTTGAATCACTTTTGTTTAGATTTTTTTTTGTTAATTTTAAATATTTAATATAATACATCTATTGAGTAGCCTTTGAGCTTTTATCCTCCTTAGAATAATCGAAAAAAAAATTAATGCTTTGAGAAATGCAAGCATTCTGAAATTTCAATCCCATACCTCACAATGTAAAATTTTGCAATCTACGTCATTAAGCCTTTTCTTTTTAAAATGGCCACCAAACGATTCAGTTTTGATGGTCTATAGCAGCATTTCTCAATCTATGGAAGTTCAGACAGGATGGCCATTGTATTTAAAATTATCCATATTGAGTTACAATAACAACCTGTTTCAAGAGACGAACCAGCTAAGGGCTGTAGTCTCTATAATGAAGCAAAAGAAGAAGAAGAACCTGTTTCAAAATCAATTAGGGATTTTGAATGCCTTTTATTGTGATTAATTAATTATTTTGGTGGTTTATGGCGTTTTTAAGACTATTCCATAATCTGATTTCAGATAGACTTTCTAAACCCAGTTTGGATAGTCCATTTTGACCATCTTGGGTCCTTTTTTCGTTTCATTATTATTATAAGATTTTTAGTTTTCAAGATGATTATATAAGTTGTCATTTTGAGTGTCGATATTAACATAATTTTGGCATTTTTAAAGCTAATCTCGGCCATTTTAATGCTATTGTGGTAATTAATGGACTAGTATAGCAATTGCGTTTTGAAGCTATTATTTCGATTATACGTAATTTTTAACCTTTTAAGGTTCATCCTTAGCTTTACAAGTTGGCCCGGAGTCGTTGTTTTACAATTTCTTCGTTTTGGGTTGCCCTATGTAGGTTTAATACTACTTTGTCGATTTGATACCACTTGATGCGTTTTGATGTATCTCTCAAACATTTGAGATCATTTTTGTACATTAATGGCAGATTTTGGACTGATTTGGAATTCGTATTTAGTATAGCATGTTTGGTTGATTTTCGTTGTTTTGGGTCGCAAAAAAACAAAAGTTTAAGAACCGCTGGCTTATAGCATAAAGATGGAATGGTGGTCCTAAGCAGAGTTGCCAACAGTCTTATAAAAATCACCGACAAATTAGACCCAAACAAACTGGAAGAAAATTGAAATCTCATTAAAATTTGATTTTCAAGTTTGCATTGCAAATCTCTGAACTATTCAAGATTTTTTACCAAAGTTTTCTTTCAATTTGTTTATTTAGTTTAGCATTGATAAACAAACTATACGGTGCCAAGTGTTTTTAAATCAATACTGACCTAAGAAGTTGTAGCATAGCTAATCAACGCTTAAATTTTTAAATGGAAAAGTTCACTAAATATTGCAGTACAAAATAACCTATCCATCAGAATTGACAAATCTGATGTCCAATAGAATCAACCATGGCAATTGAGAACTTTGATCACAGTATCACACCAGCCAGCAACGCAACAACAACTGGAAAGTAAAAACTAAGTGTGAGTCGTCTCCACGAAGCCGTTGTAGAGAGATTCTGTGACACTACCCCGAATGTCACTACCCCGAACGCCATAACCCCGAACGCCGTTACCCCGAACGCCGTTACCCCGAATAGTACACTACCCCGAATGGCCATTACCACGAATGGCGACTACCCCGAAATTAAGACAAATAGAAGAACAGCAAGGGATAAATTTTTGAGAAGGAAATTTTCTTTTCTAATTAACCACTTCATTCGAGCACTTAAAATGACGTTTACTACCACTCGAACTTTGAAATAAAACATTATTTTGAGATTTTTTCTTCTAGAACCTCGAGAAAAGTAGCCAACATTTGTGCGTTTTATAATTAAAAATAGAAATTAGTTGGTCCAGTTTTGTGAAATCGCTGGTAGAAAGTCACGCCAAAACTGCTTGACAAAGTGGTCAATTTATACTGAATACAAATAATAGGATTCTATAACATTCCCCAGAAAACCATTCCCCCGAAAACCATTCCCCAGAATCTCATTCCCCAGAATGCACCATTCCCCAGAAAAGCATATCCCAGAATGAACCATTCCCCAGAATGTACCATTCCCCAGAAAAGTATGCCATGTATTAGATTGACTATTTTTGTTTATTATAGTCATTCCTGGAATATTCTTTCGCGTATATAAAAAGAAAAGAAAAACTTATTAGGATATGTTTATAAATTATGTAGACAGTTTAGGGAAGGGGGGGGGGGGGTGTTGGCAATTGTGCACGGTCCATACAAATTTTAAAAATTTTGTATGGAAAATTGTCTACGCAGGGGAAGGGGGGGGGGGTCAAGAATCCCAAAAAAACTGTCTACGTAGTTAATGAACAGCCCCTTAATGGCTCAAGGGGGTTTCCCATCTTTGAAAATATAACAATAGGAAATAATTAATTCTTTGGATATACGATAAAGAAGGGAATATTCCCTTCTTTTAATATATAAAAGAGAAAATAATCAATTCGTTAAATATATGATAAAGAAGGGAATATTCCCTTCTTTGAAAATATAACAAAAGGAAATAATTAATTATTGGATGAACGATAAAGAAGGGAATATTCCTTTCTTTGAATATATAAAAAGAAAATAATTTATTCTTTGGATGTATGATAAAGAAGGGAAGGGAATATTCCCTTCTTTTAATATATAAGGAAAATATGTAATCAATAGCTTTTGGCAAGGGATTCGGGGTAATGACCATTTAGGATAATAACGTGTGGAATAATGTTATAAATTTGTAATCGATAGTTCAACGTTCCATGCACCGATTTTTCAATCCATAACGAGAAATTCTTCAACTCAGGTCTAGACTCAGGTCGAACAATTCTTTGATAAGGTTCAACAGTTTCCGACTGGTATTGCATATTGAATTGGATTGCATATTAGACCCTTTGGCTTTTTAAATGGTGAACGAAGTGCTCGAAAACTTGAAGGTTGTCATTTTCTAAAGAGCTTTAAAATGGTTTGGAATTGATAAATACATAGTTCCATAAAAGTAAACGTAGTGTATCATCAATTTAGTAAAGTGAAACTAATCAGAGAGTTTAATCACAGACAACAGACATAACACTTTGAAAAAGTTTTTCTTGAAAACATAGTATCTCAAAACATAGGACCTCAGTAACGACATCTCTCGGGCTTCTCGCGTAAAACAAGCTTGCTCGCTTGCAAGCTTCAAAATTCCAATAAAAAATTATCATTTGTATTCAGTATAAATTCCAAAACGAAATTTCCTTCTAAAAATGTACCCTTCTTTTGACCCCTTGCTGTTCTTTCACTTGTCTTAATTTCGGGGTAATGGCCATTCGGGGTAGTAGGGCATTCGGGGTAATGGCCATTCAGGGTAGTAGGACATTCGGGGTAGTGGCATTCGGGGTAATGGCGTTCGGGGTTATGGCGTTCGGGGTAGTGACATTCGGGGTAGTGTCACAGAATCTGTAGAGATTGTTCTACAAAGCTGAATATTCTACAAGACGTTTGTAATCAGTTAATTTTTCAACTTATGAATTAGCTTTGACAGGAGGCGGCTACCTAAAAGCTGTAAGAAGCAACATCAATAGCATCAAAATCTGTCTGGAAAACAAGATCCTGTCGTTTCGTAAAATGATCTATTGAGAACTGGCAAAAGTGGCAAATAATTAAGGTCTAACCCCTTCGATTATCTTCCTCAGCATCAGAGAAAAATTACATTAGGTCAAATCTACGATGCAATCAATTTTACGCGTATTATAGATCTTCCAGATAACCATCCGAAAACCGTTTGAAACTTATGGTTTGATGATAGTAAAATTGATAGTTGGTGCATCATTTAATGTTGTTGTTAAAAATGTAGGCACCTAAAATAATATATCCGAACCTATAAATTTGGCGGATGTTCCGTTGGAACCGAGTTTCACATCAGGAAAAATATATGTTCTTGTATTTGGCAATATTCTAGTTAATAATTCTTTGCATTTTAACACCAAATACACGATATTATCAATTTAACAGATGTTCCGTGCCCTCCAGTGGATCACCCAGTGATCACTCAGAGTCGTTAACAACCCTTTGTTGTATTTGATATCGTTCTAAAGAAAATTCCATAGATTCCCTCAATCACACATGTGATGCAATTCGTTTTACAAATGTTTACAGTCTACTAGAGGATTCCTCAGAGTCTGTGACCATATTATTTCTCAAAAGTACCAAGTCTTGTTAACTTCAATATTGTTGCAGAGTAAATTAATTTCCTGTTTCAACCAAATATTCAAAGCAATTAATGGTATGGATGTTTCTGATTTTGTGGAAGACTTTTGACAACCCAGAGTTTATGAGAAGCATTTGTATCACTATCAAAATATTGTTATATTTCTTATGGTGGCAGTGAGATAATTATTAGTCAAAACATTGAACGTTGCATTGAAATACTTTGAATCGTATTTAATTTAAATGTTCCCTACCTTCACATCCGTTGAACCCTTTTCAACGGCCATCTTGTTATGGCTATATCGCAGCATTGCCAATAATGTATACATACATACTAAGTAAAAGTGAAAGGAGATCAGCAAAATAGAGCACATGCGATATGACAATGGAGTGATGATCGTTAAGAAAATACCCGGAGATGAGCACTGTTAATTTTCCGCACTGTTGTTACAGTTTTATATGACGCAAATAGAAACTCAAGAGCATCATACAAAAGATAATAGACTTACGTTGAAATTTCGTGGAAAACATCAGAAATAACATGGAATAATTTTGGGAGACTAGCAGTGGTTCTGACTGGAGAAATACGAAGCGTTAGAGAGAAAAAGTACAAGGTATTCCAAAATAAGCAATGAACGACGGTGGTGAGAACTTCCCAATTATTCCCTACAAACTGAATATCAAAATTAAACTTAATACGTGCCAGGTTTGAAAAGAATATTATCGAACCTGAAAGTGAGCATGTAATACCAATATCCATTTGGTAACGATGATGTATGCAGGCGTGGCTTATTGTGGATGAAAGTGATCTCGGAACGGCTCTCAACTTATAGTTATAGATGCACTTCCACAGTAATTAATTGAGAGGTTACTAAGCAAATATTGTATTTTGTGTCTCACGCACAACGATACTGTATGAAAATAACCTACACGAAAGATTTCCGTAAGCAGACTGGGAATTGAACCAACGACCCCTGTAAATATAGCAATGCATACCTTTTTTAAATCAAATTTACACAGCCATCAATGTTAGGAATTTTTCGGGTCTTCCAATGGGTCATCTAGTGATCACTCAGATCCAATTACCAACATTCATATAACAAAAAAATGGTGGGGTTGTGTACAAGACACGACCGCAGGGTTGACGTAGACTACTTAAAGCTGTGTAGTGAAATGCTCGTGCATTTTTTCTAGATATTGATTTAAAATACAGTAGAAGTAACCAATGATTACGGTCCTATGTACATATTTTGGATTTCCTACTTAGTAAAACTTGGTTAAATTCAGGACCTCATAAAAATGCGAATACATATTATATTTCATTTGGTTCCTAAATAACAATCAGATATGAGTAAGGCTTTCTTCAGGTGATTCATTGAAGCGTCCAACAATGACCGTCACGATGGCTGATATTCCCTAGCACTTCAAGATTTCTAGGACACAAATCTTGGACGGTTGTGACATCACTCATGAAATCGAAACTCCTTGTGTACTAGACTGCAACAAACGTGAAGTTCCAGTTTCTTTGTTATAAGTTTTGTGAGAGCTGATATCTGTACTCTTGAAATTTTTCTATGGTAATGAGATTGATCTTCAGCAATTCAACTTTAAAACGCTAAAAATAAATGCACACACAAAAACGGAGTGCACAATTTTGCATCAATGTTATGCAAAATTTTATAGTAGATCGAGATGATATCAATTTACCATCCCTCCAATAAGTTCTCGGTACATCTTTTATCTACCGATTGAACAAATAAAAAAATACTAAGGTTGTGTTCCATTTGGAAAATTTTCACTTTGATTTGACACTTCGAAAATAAATTAAGATGTTCGAAAATCCCTCTGTTGTTGATCGGTCGATTTTCGAGAAAGCGTCTGTAAAACTTGATTTCTTGTCTGTCAGAAATAAGTTTGCTGTAATAGCAGGTTTATTTGAAAATTTTCCATTGGTCAAATTTAAGTAAAAATTCACCAAATGGAACACAGCCTTAATAACTTGAGCACAGAATCGTTTCTTGTTGTGTTTTAGATGCTAGATAAAAACTTCTTTTATCGATATGTGTGCTGAAAAAACTTGGGCCGAGTGGATTCAAGGAGAAAATCGACGAAGAGAATCTTGTCAGTGTTACTTAGGACCTAATGCAATGTTCAGCTTGAATTGTTTCGCTTAGCTATAAACAGAAAATCGATGAAGAGAATCGAACATTACAAGTAGGCCCTTTTGAACGCTCACTGTCGAATTTCAGAACCTAGCACTGAAAATAAACTCGACGGTACCTCTATTTATACTAAGAGATAAGCATTGCAAGTCCCTCCTACTTGAAGAATTATGCAATAAAACTGGGGTTGTATAAACCGTTCTATAGCATAATTTTCCAAGTAGGAGGGACTTTCATAGCTAAGGCCATTTCAATTGTTGGTCTTGATTTATCCTTTTTATCACCACAGAAACACCCCGTTCCCGTTTTCTTATGCAAAATAATGAATGTGCGTTCACAAAACGCACGAAATCTTAAATAACCATATAAAGATTTTTTTAATTCAATCCATAGATTAAAGATGTACCGAGAATTAAAAGCAAGGATTACAAGCTAAAATGTTCTGATCGCGAAATATTGACTATCAATACCGAAATTTCGCATAATGTCCAACCCATTTTGCTGCTGTCTTTCAGTGTTGCTTAATAATTAGGGAACTTTCATCAATAACGTAGTAAATAGTTGAGAGAGGAGAGGGGTTTCAGAAGTTGGGATCGGCCATGTATTAGGTGTATTGCAAAATACGCTCTGAGGGGGAAGGGGGGTTAATTGGTCAAAAATATACGTAATTTATGGATGGCCCTAATTTTACTTCCAAGGCTGTGTCACAATGGGTGAGTTGAATTTAACTCGTGGTTAAAAGTGACAGATGAGTTATCGAATAACCCTGCTATACGAGCGTGGTTATTTCGGACCGACTAGAAGTTAAATTTTGGTAACCGTGGCTGAGTTCTGTATACTGATGAATTTCCGGCATTTTCGGACATTGAAAATAACTCGGAAATTGGTACACAGCCCATCGATTACTTATACAAAGGAACGTTTCAGCTTTTGTAAACAACGCATTTATTAGCTAGAAAAGTTCTGAAGAAGATAGATTGACAGTTCCGTTAGAGTACGGCAGTGTCAATATTGAACAGAAGTTGAAATTTAGCGACGGGGCATTAATAGTGATAGTGATAGTGGCTTACCACCCATTGTAGCACGGAAACTAAGTCCGACAGCAGTGGGCTCTCTTCTCTGTTTGTCTTGATCAAGCTTAATAACCTCTAATTGTCCTCAACAAGTCGCTGTATGAAGGGCCAACAACTGATTGGGTAGATAGATAGGCAAAGTCGTCTATACGCATCTACGGAACAATAAAGAATCTCCTTCCAGCAACTTGATCAGCCAATCGGTCAAAAAGACAAGCTCCCAAACAGGAAGATGCCCCAATGAGTGGGGAGAAGAGCCCGCCCTTTATCCACGAAATGTTATCAACAAGGAGTTGGCTCCCACTCTCCCCGTCCAAATCGCTTCAATCGGGTGTCCTGTTGGATCGTCCCTTCGCTTTTATATATGTATTTCAATGTACATACGAGTTGATTGTTATGATTATTGTCAATAATACTTACATTTCGATATACTTATCATTACAGAAACCAATCTTGAATCGTAGACCAGGTCATCAACAATACACTCGTTCCGAGACGGGGCTCTGTAATAAAGTCATCTTCATGCAAATGACAAAGAGATACAATCAGGATTAGTTTTTTTAAGTATAAGTACACGCAAACCAAAAATCTATTACAATGAATGTTAGTTCCTTTTCCTATCATCCTCTGTTCATGAACATCGCAACGAATGTTAGAAATTGACCATGCAGGCGATGTAATGGTTTTTTGTCTTTTTTTTATTTCGTGTTCCATCTACGCTTTCGACAATACCAGTAAGCTTGTAGAACGACGCACATTGTAGAACATTGTAGAACGACGCACACACTTGTCTCGAATCTCTCCAGCAGAAAAAGCATATGAAGTCGAGCATGCGAGAAAAAAAGCGCTTCATGTTTGCTTTTAGGCTAACCATATTCAGAAGCATGGAGAGAGCAGTGGAGAAAGCACAGGTCTGATAGCCGCAACGTCCGTGGTTCGAGTCCAATCGGCAACTTTTTTTCTATTTTTTTTTCGACATAATCAATTTCACTCACTAATACACTCCACATTTTTCGGTCTCAAATTTTCTTACATCATTGGAAATGACGTTCAATCAAATAATGGAATGGAATGATGATGGAAAAATGAACAAATGCCATTCGTTGGAAGGATTGAATCCATTTAGAACATCTTCAAAACAGTAGTGGCATTATAGTCATACATTAGTTGCGCAAGCTAATCATATATAACTTGACATATGTCAAATATAGATCCCACCTTTTCCGCTATTTTTTTTGCTATAAATGAGTTGAACATAAGTGACTAGATGTAAATTTTCACAGCTGAGATTGTCATATATAAGTTATGTAAACCAGTTTATGACAAGCTGAGTTGCTTGGGATGGGACTTACATTCGCAGCAGCTTTCTGTACACCGAAAACCTAAAATCGAACGATGAGAGAGATCATAATCGAAGCAGCATCGTGCGCCACCGGAACCGGATGCAGTCCTTGACAGCCAGGAGGAAGTTCGGCAATTTCCGTTTCTCGTCTTCACCTTCGCTGATTTATTTGTGTTCTACCGATAAAAAAAAAACAAAGCACGCTGGGAAGAGGGAAGCATGGTGAAGGCGTTGCGTCAAGTAAAATCTCTATCATTAACTGGGAAACCTGGCAATAGATGAAAAAAGGAGCTTAAAATAATGAACAATGTTCAGTTCAGAGCCGGCCCAAAAGGAAAAGTTGGTGATTGATTTTGTCGCCATTGAAAATTCATTTTAAAACACTAACCAGATGAAAACAAGTGTCTGTCTGCGTTGAACAAATTTAAATTGCAGTGATTGTCAGAACTATCCTGAACTTCTTTTGCCGCTTCTTGTGGGAGCAGGATGGACCCCAGTAGAATCAGCACTGCATCAGTCAGCCAGGTGTGACCGTGCTTGATTGAAAAACTTTTCCTTGCCAGATTTCGGGACATTTTGCGTCGATGTCAACCAAAATTACAAAGTTATCCAGCTTATTCCTCAGGGAAATGACCGGTGAATGTTTGCATAATGGCACAGGTTGGTGGACATTTTCGGTTGGAAGAATGAGCCTTTAAATAATCCAATTTTTCATAGTTTTAACTTTTCAACCGAGCATAAGCTGATGCTGCATGAGATGTAACCTGTTGCTGGTTTGCTAGCAGATAGCTGGGGTATTGAAATGGTAACGAATGAAGATGAAGCATTCAAACTGACATGATACACTAGATCATATAATTCCGTTTGTACAGTTGGACTGGATCCAAAATGCACTTGATGCTCATCGTGTTATTTTTTTTAAGCGAAAGAGCTTGCCAAAAGCGGAAATAGGGTAGCGTGCAACTTCACCTCTGCACACTGCTGTGGTTGCAATGGAATATCGGCATGGTGGATTCCTGCAACAGATGTTGCTAGGAAAAACAGGAACGACATGTTGTTTTATTTATTATTATTATTATTATTATTATTATGATTATTATTATTTTTATTATTATTATTATTATTATTATTATTATTATTATTATTATTATTATTATTATTATAGGTAGTAGTAGGTAGTTAATTTATCTTTAAGGAAAAAATACACGGAAATAAAAAACTTCGTAAATTAATATTAAAATAAGAAAAACAATGAGTATCTCAAAACAGTGGTAGTGGAACGCCAGTGTTGTATTTCTGGGTGGGTGTTTTGTCATGATTGTTTGTCTGAATGCTGATAATGAATGCAATTGGAGTAAGTTAAACACAATTGAATTTTATGCAGTAATTTTTTTTATTATGAGAATCTCGTCAAAGCAATCATTGGAGTCTCATAATGAAATGCAAGAAATATGTAGTGAAATGGAAAAGATTTCGACCAGATCAATTGCGGAAATGTTTGGCGTGCAAGGGAGTTCCGAATATCCATAATCGACCATTTCTAAGCTTGCACAAGGCTTTCACGTGCAGAATCCTGAATTGACCTTATAACGTAGCCGTGTACCTTGACCTATCCTGGTCGCTGCTGGCGTGAGGAAAGAATGTATGCTATTACCGCTACTGTTTGTCATCGGAATCACAAAGGAGCATCACATCGATTCCAATTTTGCTGATGTTGTTGCTCTATTAACACAACGGAACTCTAATATGCAGAGTAAGCTCGAAGTGCTAACCGAACCGTACCCATTGAAATAAACTTCTAACTCGAAAAAAGTTTTGTCAATCGTGTACTTGCCTGCCTGACCCACAGTGAAACCTAGGTACCTAATGCATTTCATAGTAGAAAATTTTCGTTTATTTATGATACAAAGTTCCGAACAAAGCAATCACTTTTACATTTCGGAGCAGTTCGCAGCTTAATTGCGTGCATGAGTTCAATTTATGTTCATATTAGAGTCATACATGCTCTTTAACAAGTACTGAATCATCAACAAAGTAATCAAATATAGTTTTTTTGCTTAGAACGACACATTCCATGACTACTTGTCATTAAGGAAAAGCAAGCAACATTAGTTGAAATAAATAGCTACAATGTGCCTTTCTCAACAACTTAAAAAATATATCGGAAAAACTGCGTGCCTTTGCAAGGGAATCGAAAAAATGGCCGAATAGCGCACTACCAGTCTAAGGTCGAAGTTTTAACAGCCCATAACCACGACTTATCACAAACGCTGAGTTGCCCTTTCACATTTGAAGCACTTGCTGACTAGGCTGACGAAGATAGTAACGCATTAACCACACACACCAGTCGCCCAGGAGCTTCTCTCTTCTCAACAAGCATAGCCTAGTAAAAACGTATCCTACATAAACTACTGTAACTACCGATGGGAGTATCTGTCCCAACTGGGGGCCAAGAGCAAGTCCATTCGGTTGACCACATACTCAAACATACACCGGAAGCAGAACCCGGCAAAGGGCTACGGTAGTTGTCCGCTCAAAAGTGTCATATTTCACATCCCAAACGGTCTCCGGCTCGTCTCGCAGTCAGCATTTTGCACGATTGTTGAGAGATTTCCGGTTTGGCTTAAATGCGGAAAAACGGCCATTTCGAAAGCACACTTGCAGCAACACTCACCGACTCTGGCACGTCGCCCGATCGTCGGTCTGTAGTTGAGAATAATTTAGAATGACGAAGTAATGAATCTGAATGGGAGGATGCGACCGGTGGATGATGGTGATGGTGTGGGTGGCAGCGTTGCTAGTTTTACATATTAATCTGGATTTTCCGGTTTTTTAGTCATATTTAAAGATTTTTTTTTAAATTTCATGACCAACAATTGAAAAGGTCTTTTCGAGTGAGTAGATTTATTTCCTTTTAATTCCGTTATAGTTTCGTATCCTTTGACATATACGCATATTTCGTCTTCTACTTGTAGACTTCATTGGTGCCAAGTAGTCAACACCACTTGGCACTGATAAAGTCTACAAGTAGAAATACGCGTATCTGTCAGAAGATTAACTATTATAACGGAATTAAACGGAAATAAATCAACACACTTCAGAAGGTCTTCATAAAGGGATTCCGGATATAGGTTCGACACAATTAAAAAATTGAAAAAGCCTCTTCAGCTTTTGTTATAAAAACTTCTTGCGGCCATTTCTTGTGAATCGGAGCTTGTTAAAGCATACCAAAAAAAAAAAAACTATCATAAAGGTGAAGCTTTCTCCTACCTACTACCATAAAGGTACCTATGGTACCACTTCTAACCTGCTACCGAAAAATCTCCGACAATATTTTGCGAAATCGTTCATGAAATTTGTTTGTAGCACTATAGCAAACGTAAAATATTAATTTTATAGTTGTATTTTATGTGCGAGCTAATAATTGCGCATTAGAAATTTTGGAAATAAACATCCATTAGAAATAAGGCTTCCGGAGCGATTCACCTTAAATTGTCTGCTTGGTTAAAAAAGGCCAAAATCACTCGATATTGGCCCTTTAAAAAACATTAACGTAGTGAGGCAGGCAGAGCACATTTTTTAATAATTTTACCTCTTTCTGTAAGTTCAGTTAAGCTCGATGATGGCAACTAATTTTCCTAAAGATTGACTAAAAGTAAATTGGTACGCCCTTCGCGCGCCGCTAGTACGTCTCTAGTGTTGGGAACTAGGGGCAAGACAGCTTTCAATCATGAGTAATTTTTGAGCAAATCTTGAGCAACTCTGAGTTACTCGCGTTGCTCAATAATGAATATCTTTGTCAAAATGCCATCGCAGCAACTCAGTCAACGAGAGAAAATTGCGAAATATTTCTCACACATGTTTGTTTGTAGAAAGTTCAAAACAATTTAGTAATCTGCTGATACCTTGTTGTAATTTTCTATTGTTCTATCGTATCCGTTGATTACTTTGGTAAGCCATATTTAAGGAACATGTCGCTGGATTTTTTCCACACATCGCAGCCTGTTTCTTCAGTGGTAGTGAAGCATCATTTCTATTTCCGTTTTGCAAATTGAAAGTATACTCCTAATGTGAATATTCTTCCAAATACGTTATAGAGAGTACATATACCTACATGCTTTCAAAAAACAAATAAGTTGTTAAACCATATAAAAAATTATCATTTATTTCTTCATGAGGTACAATTTTTACGACAATGTCGGCATGATGAACATATTCGAAAGCCGAAGTGATGTGTTTATCTGAGTTATAAGTTATTGTCAAAATTCGTTTTAAATTCTGAGGTTGTACTGGAACTGTTTCGATAGGTGGTTATTTCATAAGGATGTGCAAATGGCTCAATCGGTTTCAGGGCTGTAAATACATGTACATTGTAACAACAAACTAGAACAGGTTTCTCTCCTTATTTACATGTTTGTGATGAGTTGATGCTCACTTAAAATTCAATAACAGAATAGTTCTTGATCATCTGGGAAAAAGAATACGGGATTTAATTAGGGTGCAACTTAACGACGGTATAAGTTATAACACTATGCTTCTCGTCACTATGTCGATGTCGATGTTGGAACATAAACAAATGTTTTCAGCTTGCATCAGTATCTACACATAATAAAACTGTTTTTCCCAGAGGCTATTATAAAGAAAATTAACTTACTTGAAATTAAAAAAAAAAATCTGTTCAGAATGGCTGGCGTTAGTGTGTTTGTAAAAATAACAGTTTGTAAAAAGTAAAATTCTGGCTGCTTCGTTATTTTTTGAGGAAATACGAGTAACTCACAGCTACTCAATGTAAATATATTAGCTCAGAGTACAGCTGACTTGCCCCTAGGTTGGGAATCGAAAATCTTTGACAGTGGTTTGTTTACATTTCTATAGAGAACAACTGGTGCAAGTTTGATCAAAGTAGTCGATCGCGTTCAGAAATAACGTCAAATGGAACTCGAAAGAAGAAAAAATATTGTGAACAAATACCTGGAAAATCCGGAGTGATCCGGTTCCAAGCTGGCTGAAGTGCTGAAGATACCGAAAACAACAGTTTGTGGAGTGCTCAAAACCTACAAGGAAACCCAGAGTGTGGAAAGGAATCAGCGGACCTTAATGAATTAAACATAATTAATTAAACTTAATGAATCACGAATTATAGCGTTGCTGGTGGTGTAGTGGTAAGCGTGATTATCTCTCACCCCAGCAGGCCTGGGTTCAATCCCAGTCGGCGCCGCCGGGATGTTCTGAGGCATAACATCTCTGATCACGTCTTTCTTCGGAAGAGAAGTAAAGCCATTGGTTCCCGTTCCATGAGTTGATGGACAGACCATGAAAGATCGTCCAGATTTTGTGGCTTCAGATGATTTTCAATAATCTCGGGCAATTTTTAATTCTTTATATTGGGATTTTGGATTTTTATTAAGAGATTCTTGTTAGTTTAACAATAATCCAAGAAAATCCTAGAAATGTGAAATAATGAAATCACTTTACTGGACCATGAAAAAATCAAGGCAAACGGATCTGATATTTTTTCTAGATGCTGATGCTTTATTTTTTTTTCATTGGAAAAAATGCGGAGCATTCAAGAATGTTCCATAAATATCAGGTAAAATTTTGAAACGCAAGAGACGGTGCGAGATTTTTTTTGCAAATTTAAGGAAATTCATGAAGTAATGGACACTTCAGGCAACTCAAGAGAAAGTCAGGGAATTTAAGAGATTTGAAGGGAAATGCAATGTGTTTCAAGTAAGTATCGGAAACTTGAGGAAAATTGTGGTAGCTTCAGGATAGATTGAAGAATTTAAATTCCTGGAATATCATCAGTAGAGTAACAAGAGATAATTACTAGAAAAATTCAGGATGGCTTGGTAATTAGTTCCTGGTAATGACAAGATTTTTGGGGACGATTCATGAACAAACTGCGGAGTAAAAAGCGAGGATCCAAGAATTCTAATCTAATCTAATCTAACACCAACAGAGCCAGCTCTTGAAAGCATCCTGGAAAATGATATATATATATCACATCATTTTTCTTGTCTATTTGATATATGTTTCACATCGAAGATGCGTCACACATAGCAAAACGGCCAGGCCTACTGTGCAGCATTTAAGGGGCAAGATGATTCAGAAAACATCGGGCCACGATGCTTCAGAATCCAATAAATGGATGAAACGTGAACATCTCGTACCGTACGGCCGATTTTGGTAATTATTTGATTGGTTGGCGTTGGAAGCATCAAAGCTAGAAAGATTAAGTTATGCTCCATTTTCTTCTGACGGTTGTAGCATGAGCTCTAACTCTTGTCCTAGCCTTTTATGACTTATGACTATAGTGCCATTACTCGCTTTCTGAAAAAAGAAGAGTGAAAGGAAAAGACGCAGGACCAAGGGAAAAGGATTATGTGAAATCTATGTACATAGACAATATTTTTTATTTTAAATATAGGTACAATATAGAAATGCAGAACGGCGTGGTCTTGTCACTATTATCAAGTCATAAAAAGTAACAAGGAATGTGATCCTTTGATTACTGGAAAATCCTGATGTTTGGCACTAGCAATCATCATCAATGTGAAAAAACTGGTGATCTCAAACTAGGCAATACCAGGGCCGACCGCGCCCTAACGCAGGTCAAGAAAGGAATGGGAAGGAATGTGTTGACGTGACACCTGCTTTGATGGAAGCCGAGCAATCCTCTGCACTTCCACGAGGAATCACTGGGATTTTGGGTAAAAGGGTTGGGTTTACAGCAGGGTTCGTTTTGGTAAACGATAAGCTGAAGTGAAATATAAATAGATAAATAAAGATAAAAAGACCGATCTCACCGAGTGACCAAGTGAATCTGTATCAAGCTGCCAAGCAAAGTTCCAGCGCAGTGGTCCAAATTGTTTGCTTAATGAGGATCAACATCCGGTCTGGCTGTCTGGTAAAACTTGAATGAAATGTCCTGAATCGAGTGCTCTCTTGATAGGTTCATCACTCCAACTTGCTCCTCAGTGCGATCAAGACATCGTGGGTCCAATGGAGGATTTACTTCGTTTTGTAAACTGCTTAAGCAGTGAATAGCAGGGACGCAGCTTTAATATTTCTTTGAGAATCTTGCAGGATGGCTGCTATATAGGCGAACTCGGCAACACTCCCTTCACCCTTTCTCCTCTATCCAACGCTGACCGATCGTCCAACACTCCTCCCCACCAACACAAAAAACTTCACTTCCTCTTCCAAACAAGCAACAAACGACTAAATATATGCACCAAAAATAGTTTATTGTCCGTTAGGTCCATTCCGGATCCACTATCATTAATGCCTTGTATATCGAATAATCACACTCGCGGAAAATAGAAAAAATCGTGACAGCTCTTGAAATGCCAACCGACCTCAGCTGGGCCTACTCTAAATCTCCCATTAAAAGGGAAGATCCAAGAAATTATATAAAATTACGGGCACTTCAGGGAAGCTTTAAGAACTTCAAGATGGTTCCTTTACGTTTAACGAATCTTCAGTATCTATTAAGAAGATATCCAGCAGTGAACTAATGAAAACTTCAGATAAGTCCGGAGAGCTTGAGAAAAAATATGGAGAATAAAAAATAAAAATAACCTCAGGCCTAGAGATCGTCAGAGAGGCTCTGATACCATAAAGTTCAGGAAAGTTCAGACTTTCAGAAAATTTAAAGATGTAGTTCTGAAAATTTTAGAAAAATGCAGAGATCTCCTGAAAAGATAAGAAATCTTCCGATGGGAGCTTTACAGAAGTCTAGAGATTTTCAGAGAAGTTTAGAAATGTTATGGACATTTTCATTTACTTCTGAACAGTACTACTAACAGGAGAACTGTGATAACTTCAGAGTAGCTTCAAGAACATCACAGAAAATCAGAGGGCTCACTTATGTTCAACCACTACTCGCTACACACCAAAAAATTCTGAATTTTACTGGCGGAGATGCGTATCTATACAGATAAAAAAAGTAGTGTAAATTTCCGTTACTATGATGCACATAAATTGGAGCGTCATATATCATATAAGTTTAGATTATAGATCGTGTAAATTTATGAGACATGTCATGCAATATTCCATATATTGTATGCAACTGTCCACTTTTGTTTGCAACATTTTTTGCAAGCTGTTAGTTTACGTGAAAAGGAAGTTTACATGTATGAATGTTTGCATGCATGGATGTTTACATCGCCAGTAAAATTCAGAATTTTTTGGTGTGTTTCCTTTGACAATGTACTCCTCTAACCTCGGGTAAGCCGCGAGTATTCAGCCCAACTCCTACTAGACATAGAAATAAGTTAATTTTGTTACCACCAATGAACAATGAATTATCGGCTTCGTAAAGCAACGCGATTGAGCCTTAAACGAACTAGATAAATTTTTTTTTATTACCTATAACACCAAAACGCTTCGATATAGAATGTTGGTATATTCTTGAAAGTTGATCAAAACTATCAAACCTGTAAGTATGCTGAAGACCTGATCCTTATATCTTTAAGTACAACCAATTGTTGAGATCCGATTTTGTTTCTACAGTTTTGCCATCTTATGATTCCTACAATTAATTATTTTATTCGGTGGTTCATTTTTTTTTTTCAATATATTTGGTTTTTGAATGTCAGACTTTTAACACTTGAATTACATAACTTTAGGAACATTAATTCTGCTGGTGTATATTTGTAAGATATTCCGTTTTTTTAATAAATAAAAAATTTCTAAGATTTACAAACCAATTCCTTCAAACTTGCAATTCCGACGGCAATGAAAACAATACTGGTAAAAACAAATTAGATGACTACCGTATGCGTGATAATGTTTGCACCATTGAGCAATGTCAAAATTAAAAAAAATCTCAAAAATTTCGTTTTCGAGTTTTTTTTATTTATTCAAAGGGGGATGTTTCTCAGAGTCTTAAACTATGTTAATCATCGATCGAATTTCCACTTGCTGCAATTACGGCCTCCACACGCTTCCGGAATGCACGGCAGATTCTAATAATGTAGTCTGGATCCATTTCTCTCCAGGTACAGGTCAATGCTGTACTCGGTTGGCGTTTACAACAGGCCTTAGCCTTCATGTCGCGCCATATTGAGTAATCCAGCGGATTAAGATCGGGGCTGGATAGCGGCCACATATCCTTCGCCCAGAACGGAAGATGTTCCTGCAACCACTTCTTACTGCGGTTCGAGGTGTGGCACGGAGCCCCATTTTGTTGAAATACATCATTTGGCTTCGAACCGTACTGTTCTTTGATCCACGGAAGAACAAACTTACTTAAAATCCCGATGTAAACCTCCGTGTTGACCTTGTCGCCTTCTGGAATGAACACCGGGTCCATTTTTTTGTCATCGGAAACCACCAATCCAAACACCATAACGCTAGCAGGATGCTTGGTAAGATACACGTTCTTGTGCTCGTCGGCCACGTCTTTTTACTTTTAGGTTGGTTCTGGAATTTGATACAGGATCGACGGTAAACATGATCTGGTCGGTGAAGTTCAAGATTTTCTTGCGTCGTTCGACTCGTAGCTCTCAGATGCGGTTGGTAATCATTTGAGCTTTTTTCGGTGCCCTCTACTTCGCCTCGCAATCTTCCTTTACGATCTTCCGTGCCGTAAAGTCACTGATCCCGTGTTCCTTTGGCATTTTCCTTAAAGAACGCACTGGATTCACCCGAATCTTCCTTTTGATAGCAGCGATAACCCTCGGAACCCGAGCTGACCTCGGACGACCTGTGGCCACCTTCGTGGATAGTTGTCCTTTCTTTTCTCGGTCTAAAACCCTTTTGACAGTCCACCGGAACACTCCCACGGCGATTGAAATGTCTTTTTGCGACATTTGCGCGTGGGACAAATCATGAATATGCTGCTACTTCGTCATGGTGCAACTGTCAAAATAAGTAAATCATTTTCTTTTATACACAGCCTACTACGGCATGAGCTATAGGTTACGTGCATGCAAAGAAAACTAAGGCATTGTATGCACAGGTGAAACGGGAACCTTATTTGTACGATGGTGCAAACATTATTACGCATACGGTACACTGAACGTTTTTTCAAGAGCGCTTTTTAAAGCAAGATTTCCACGTTAATCTTATTAAAAAAAACATTGCTTATAGGGGAAATGGATGTAATGTCGGCCTAAATGATCCTAATTTGGGCCCATACATAAATTCAGCAATCGACTAAATTTTCAATAGCGACCAAAAATATTCATCTACATAAAATTGATAAATAGCATATTTTTAGCGAAGGGCCCAATACTAGATCCATAGGCCAACATTAGAGCCATTTCCCCTATGCTTTAGAAATGAAATTGATGGTTGTGTGGATAGTTCAGGGTATTCCAGATTTGCCCAGATTTTATATTTCGGCTGGACCAGATATTCTTGTAACTGACCTGGCAACGCTGGACTGGGTAGTCACGTTCTGCAGCGTTCTATTCCCGTGCAGTAGTGGCAAGCCAGTCAGATTCTGGTGCGAAGTGTAATTTTTCACAATGCCCTTACTGCTTCCGGCCGCAAGGGTATCGCGGGAGTCAGCGCGAGATGTGAATTGTGCTTCCGTCGACCGGTTGAGTAGGAGAGAGTATAGATTGAGTACGAAGCTCTAGAATGGTGCTAGTTTGATATGTATGCATGAAGGACAGAAGGGAAGAGCAAAATAGAGCCAACGAATGCGGTACGTGCAAGGGACCCTGAACTGGTACAGACAGAATGGTCAGTCGGTCGGAAGCAATTTGGTTAAGTGGCACTTTGGCGATCCCGTTTATGGTCACTTCATGTTACTTTGTTATCGGTGCCGTGGTTAGGGTTCTATTGACTTACATTTTCTTTCTACAGACATGCACTTGGCATATATTTTATCAAAATAAAGTAGACTGTTCATGGATTCCCCTGAATACCTTAGGACGTCTCTGTTCGGAAATCACACGAATAGGCCATACTTGGTGGTCGCCTCAAAGCAAATGTGCAAATGTGACCTAGTACCAGCGCCAGGGCCCAAAAGGGTGCGTTGAAGTGGAGTTAATAAAAATTAATCGCACCCCTTTTTTCGGACACTGCTACCTCGGAATGCTGGAAAAGCACTCATGTCAGTTTATTCCGTTGATTTCGGTGGTGTCGCAACTCGAAAAGAGGAAGGTGAGAAAATTAATTGCTTCTAATGAAGGCGACCATTACCACCGCAGTATCTTCTTTCACTTTCGTGCGTCGTCGCCATCGTTGTCGTCGCAGGTCGTTAAATTGATTGTCCGTCGGAGAGATGGACCGATAGCAGGTTGGGAGAACGGAAAGCGGACACCAGCTGGAGCTGCTTGTGCTTGATTAGGTCCATTATTTGTAATTTATCATTGCTTAAGGACGAATGAAATGGAAAAGAATTTGAACGCAATTTCGTTTGTCAGTGAGTTCCTGGTTTGAAGTCAACCCTAAAGTAAAAATCTCCAGTTCCATGATTAAATGTTGAAACGTTTGCACCGAGTTCAGCAGAATGTACTCTTTTCTTCGTTTTAAATTTTACAACCACCAACTATTTATGATGTTGGGCTTTGAGCAGGGAGGAATACAGTGGAAGGATTGAGCCCAGGAGAAGCAAAGTATAAGATAACTTATGTCAGCAGTTTGACTGTTCCAACACACAGAATGAAAATGTACAACTTTCCATATTCCTCAGCCAAGTAGATTCTTTGCCACATGTTTGCCCCAGGGTTGGCGTGGTAGAATTTACTTTCGGACGCTCTTGGGAAGAAGCTTGTATGTGTACGGAAACAAGTACCTGCTACTGGTTCCGAGAGGGAAATGAAAGAAGTATATCCTCCTAAAGTAGGTACGTTGGAAACTATCCACTTGTTTGAAAGCTACTTCAAGAACGGAACCGTTTCTCATGTTTCAACTCAAGGAAGAGAAATGGCTATGGAAAGTTTTTTTTTTGTGTGGTATTACATTTCAACAGAGTTGAAAATCGGCTTACAAGGCAGTTACACACAGTCTTGGTAAACAAATAGCCCAAGAAAACCACAGAAGCATTTGAAGATTTTACAAAATGCACTCCTATAAAACAAACAAACCACCAAGCGTCTCCTGTGGAACTGCATTCATCGTGTAGCACGAGGCTCTATTTTTGGATTTGTTTCATCGCAAAACTACCCATCAATCATCAATAAAGAGTCCCACTCCGTACGGAAACACCACCCCGGACCATTAACATGATGGATACTTTCGAGGGACATATGATTGGTGTGGTTCTCGGTGATGACCAGGAATCGCCCATTCAGGTGAAGCGTCACACCGAAGATAAGGCAATTCTGGAAAAAAATATAGTCACTATTTCTGGCTGCGGGCTGTTTATCGATGACTATCCGGCCCATTAATATTGATCCTTGGCTTGGCGAACGGGACCAGCATCAAATGTCATCGCGCCGGCCAGACTTCGCGACAGAGTTTGTACAACATAAAACCTGCAAACAAATACACACATTCAGGGCAAGCCTGCGAACGAGGAAAGAATCGTCCCCCAGTTGATTGACGGCATATCGCTGACAGTCTGAAGCGGTGGATGTGTATGTGTCTAAAGATTTTTACCAACCCCTCTCTGGATCGTCATTTGAGCAGTTTCATAGTTCTATGCGAATATTTCAAAAGGTGTTATCTGTTTGGATCGATTCTCTTCATCGACTTTGCAAAAACATTCCCTGTTGTGTTCGACAACGTGGCAAAAACTGCTCGAAACCATAATAGAAAATCGGACAAAGCAGATAGGACCTTTTGATTAATTCATTCAGAGTTTCTCCCGTCGAAGGGATGACACTGGAGCTCGATATGTAGCTGAGATTAATGACAGCAGCTGTGACACACAGTTGAGGACAAAACAAAAAAAAAAACGTCGCTCGTAGTTTCTACACGTGATAGCCTATCGGTCATGTTGTCATGTTGCGTGGTGATTAAATATACGGGCCATATGTGATGTGTGAAGCTGACTCTTTATTTAACACGCAGGTGTGCACCAAAAGGCCAGGTTCAAATGGCAGAATGTGGGTTTGCTGTGTATGAATTAGGTGATTGTTGACTATTTTCCGTAAAATTTAATCGTTGCGGTCGATAGGACATTCATTTTGCTATCGACCTAGTGTTGTGTATCGCCGGTTTTGTGCAATAGTGGCAAAACTAGAAATCTGTTAATTTTCATAATCAACAAATTGCACAATGTTGATTGAACTTGAGATTTCGATTGGGGAAAATATGCAGTACAACGTTGTTCAAGGCCACAAATGGATTGAACTTCTGTTTAAAAGTTATCAACCGCTTACGTTTGACCTACTGCGCCACGCATACATATAGACCTTTGTATGAGCTTATAGATATGCACGGAGCAGTTGGCCTGCAGTAAAAGTAAAAAAAAAAAAAATTTTTACTCAAATGTCTAATCGATGTGCTATCTTCAACATAGTTGTTCTGCATAGTTTTTCCAACCTAAATCTTAGGTTTGATAAAAATTGTTACAATATTGGGATTTTTGACAAGTATGCGAATAATTCCGTTCCGTTTTCCATATATTTTTTTCTAAAATTTTTTTAAAGATATCCCACAAATGCAGACTAAATTTATTCAAATTTGGTTGGAGACCTTAATACACATGAAAAAAAACTATTCAAACTTGACCCACCTATATGTCCATAATAGAATAATATGAGCTGTGCTTGTTTAAATAAAATGGATTGATTGATGCTAATCCAAATATTTCAAATATGTGGCAATATATCTATGCGTAATTTTGACGAATTAAAGTCTATTTGATGTACATTTAGAATAAGTGATGACATTTTGCGCTCACTTGCACAATTTCTAGAAAATTATTTCTTAAAATCAGTTTTTTAATAATTTCATATCATTAATATTTTTTAGAATTCTAAAAATAAAAGCATTGATCTGGAATATATTGAGTTGATCTGTGCCTATTGAGGGAAAATGATAAAAGTATTCTTTTAAATGCATATTCAAAATGTAATATTTAAACGTGAATTTCTGGCTTCACATATCTCAATTGTTTGAAGATGTACAGCTTTTATGTCTTGGGCATTTTTTCATAAAAATTTAAGATCCACAACTTTGCCGATAACGGCACTGGTAGTGTAGAAGTAAGCATGATCGCCTCTCACTCCAAAGGGCCTGTGTTCAATCCCAGTCGGTAACGTTGGGATTTCCTGAGAAAAAAAAATCTGTGATTCGGAAGGGAAGTAAAGCCGTTGGTACCCGGTCCATGGGTGAATTGGTCAATATGTAGGATCCAGCTGTAAGACCTGCCTCTGGCGTCGGTAGCATTGGTATTCAGTACAGAAAACAAGATTGACGGAAAACAAATCAAGGGAAAAATATCACAATTAAGAGCAAAAAATCATGATGTGAATTTAAAACTAATTCTGCGGATACGTAAGAGCAAACTGAAAACTTAATTTGATGAACATTTTTCAATTTGATGTTCTGCTAAACAAAACCGCTACATCATATTTTTGAAGTGCAAATGTACAGCAAAATGAAAACATTTTTTTTTTAAATCAAATGTGTCAATCGTGTAAACTGAAATCAAATTATGATGTCAGTTTGATGTTGATATCAAAATTTGATTTCGATTTCCTGTCATTTTGATGCTGGACTTTGCTCGGGGATCTACACCAGTTGCTTTGTTGTTTTTCATCCGACCGATCTTCTCCTCAACTTCTTGGAGATCAGGGCCGTAAGCATGTCGTCTTCTGCGCATACTCCCAGGTGTTTTGCCATGTCAGCTTACTTTTCTGCTACATCACCATTGTGGTGCTCGTCAACAGAACTCTACATTTTCCAAGCTCTAAAATTAACTCGAGTTTTGTTTCTCTCACATAACGTGTTTAACGCTTCATTTATACAACGCCTAGCTAGACTATCAGCAAGAAACGAAAATGAAAAAGAAGCACGCTTAGAAGGGAAGGCTGGCTTTGGATCTTCTCGTCGTTGCTTTGCTCATCGCTTTCAATGTAAGTAACGCCGATTTTCTAGTTAAACGAAACCTCATTATGGCTTTCAATCCCTTTTCACGAACACTCTATCACGCTCTTTCAATTGATTTAAAATGCGTTATGTCACGTTTTCGTTATTTTTTAAAGATAAATATGAGGATGGAAGATAAATTTTCAAGTGTTTTCACGTGAGAAATGCTTTAAATATATATTTTCATTTTCCGCCCTATATGTCATGAAACCTTAGATGTGTTTCATGAAAGACGGAACTATCAAAGTCAGGCGCTCTTTCGCTCGTCCGTTTCACCAAAGCGTGAAAGAAAGACCAATGGACTGACGGGAGAAAGAGAGACAAGTGATTGAACATTTGTTTGTGCACGCCAACTGAGGTTCTAGAACGCCCTCCCCTTGGCTAGTTTTTGCACCTTGCTGTTGGTGGGCGGGCTTAATTTCATGCTTTATAGTGGAGTGTTGGAGACGGTAGGTTTATGGCCGGCGTGGCTGGCTCATGCCGCGATAGAATGGCGTCATGGGCAGTCAATGGGGATTACTAAGCTTCCCCTCTCTGATAAACCACTGCATGAGAGAACCAAAGATCTAGTCTAGCAGTGATAGTATCACACTTGTTACTCCTTTTATTGAGAGCCGCGTCGTAGTACGCTTACGTATAGGCACTGACGTTGGGTGTGATACTGGCGGGTTTTGCCGCAAATCACTCTTATTTTATTTATTTTAACGGAGATAGATTTATTTGGGTTTGCAAGGGAATTATACTATTGAAATATTTCAGAAAGTGCCCAACGGTGCTCCTTCTATTTGCGTGACAAGCTTTCATTGTTGTTTTCATTGAAGTATTACTCAGGAAACAATGTTAAACATCATTTTTGTACATGATATTGTAACTAATCTTATATGTGCTTCATTTTGATTTGGGATAAGTGTTTGAACTATGGCTCGAGATTTCCACTGTGGTGTGCTTCTATTGTGACATACCCATATGTATTTTTGTGGTGCGACATAGTGGAAACGTGAGAGCGTAATTGGAGCATATACCTTATATAATTTAAAAATCAGCTAGGAAAATAACTTCAAAATGAAGCATTTTAGTCACATGAAGGAGTTACATGTGTCGACCTAAGATATAATAAATAGGTATAGGTCAAAATCAAAAGTACTTGAAACACGTTTAATTTTAGATTACATGCACAAGTGCAGGTACTTAATAAAGCATGGGTTATGCTTGATTAGGTGAATTAGAGCTTTTAATAATTTATTAAATTAGACTAATGAGATATCATAATCATCAAATGAACTTAAATAAGAAACTTCAGAAAGTCTAATGACATTAAGTAGATTAACAAAAGAATTAGAATGCGGGGGGTCCGCTTAGAGAGGCAACTAACCTTAAAAGTTGTAGAATAAATCTTCTTATTTAGTCTTGAACTTTAAAAAGAAAACGCATGCAGACCAATAGCATTTAGCAGATTAACAAGGAGATGAATAGTTTAGGAAATAAGTAAAAGTAGAGGTATGTGACAATTAATAGCTTTTAAACTTTTGGAGGTATTGTATTCCCCTGAGTTTGTTGTACTCGATTACTATATAATTCTCTCAATACGCGAAATCTCTTATATATGCGGTTAAAGCATTTGAGTTAAATTATTTCTTAGTGTTCAAGTACTTACATTTGTAATCAGCAGTCAATGTTAATCTATGAACTAAACCATACGTAAAATCGATCTTTCCTTATGTGGTATTGATGCATGTTTAACTTTTCGCGGCTGTCGGAATCAACGCGCCTACGTCTTCGGAGCTTATGCAGAAGTGATTCGCAATGCGGTAGAGCTCACCAAAAGTTTTTTTGAGCTTCTGTAGTATAGAATTTGTTCGGTACGGTCGCGTAATCTTGAAATGATTGATACGTGCGGTAAAATAACTAAATTGAAACAAAGCTCAACAGTAAAATAAGTAGAATATTTAGGGAGGAAACCAAAATTAATCAACTTGCCAACATAGGCTATCACTTTTATTTTG
Organism: Ochlerotatus camptorhynchus; assembly: GCF_037179485.1. Taxonomy (NCBI): domain Eukaryota; kingdom Metazoa; phylum Arthropoda; class Insecta; order Diptera; family Culicidae; genus Ochlerotatus; species Ochlerotatus camptorhynchus. Next base: position 1,690,741 of record NW_027040719.1, read on the forward strand.
GTGGCACTCTTTAAATGATAATAAGCCTTTTTTCTCGCTTCGGTTGTTTCGCACGGCTTTCGGAATTCACGCGGTTTTCGTAACTTACATAATTAAGATATTTCGTTCGAAACGGATTTACTTATTCAATCGGTTTACTACGCGGATGTATCAATGCAAAGTAATAAGCGCAATATTAAGGGGGGAAGTACAATTAGAAGGCCTAAAATGAGGCCTATCTTTGAGAGTGGATTGCGAGTAGGGAAATAAATGAATGTTAGCGATTCTTTATGTATGTTATTAAGGATTTAATAAAGATGAATTATCAGTGACATTTTTTAAAATTTTGCAATTTAGCCCAATTATTATAAATAATGTGAAGTCAATTTTTTAAAGCAGCACTTCGCGCCGTGCAGTCCCTACGTCCATGATCACGTCTGAAACAAAAAAAAACAGGACATTAAATTTGAAGGTACAACGCACAACATGAATTAATTCGTATGTAAAAATAATGTTTTTTTCACAAAAAAATTTGAAGTTGAAAAAAAAATAATTAAAAAACCCTATTTTTTTCGACTTTGTTTATAAAAAAAACATGTTATAACAAACAAATCTAAAAAATCTTTCTATTCATGTTGTGGAGAATTTAATTATGAACATAAAACAGAAAACCAGAATCGATTTGAATGAAAACTCTGACCTGTACATTGCACGGCGATTTTGAAAACACTACCTTTCAGTAGAAGCATTTAAAGTTCAACTTTGACATGTTTAGCCATTTGACATGCACTCACTGAATTGCGTATAACTTTTTAAATAAGTTCTGGACGGCTTTATGCTTTTAAAGGCTCATTCCCAGATACATATAGAATAAATTAAGCCAACAAAAATTTCTTCGAAAAAAATAAATCTAATTGTACTTCCCCCCTTAAACGACATTAAATTTGAATCTGATACGGTAGGCCATATAACAGAGTCGATAGCCATTGCAAATCAACCATCTCTACCTGCTTATTTTCCTAACTTTCACTATTACTGCTGTTACTCTGACTATCCCCTATGTTCAACAGCTTTCCTTACTATCCGGTATCGTAAACAGGATTCATTTGACCCCTGTGGTTATTATTCTGTGATGCCAAATCTATACCTCTACCCTGGTGCAGTATGGACAGCGATTTTTCGCTGGTGACTTGGCCCTATGACCCCCTTCTGTGCTTGAAAATGAAAATGAAATGAAACTACATGAAATTTCTCTGTGTGAGGTAATTAATTTGTGTCTATAATGTACTGCTCCCCGCTAATCTCAGCTAATCCGAAAAAAATCTTGTTCCGTCAGTTTTACAATTTATTATGTTAACTCTACTGTCTTATTGTTTTAGTATTTGACTTTTTGTTTATTAGATCACCCGGTCAGGATTTAGAGCAAATCGAAACATTGAACGTCGCGTGATAGTGGAATTTAATGAAGGCCTAAATATTTTTTCGTAGCCTTTTGTTTTCGGAATTGAAAGATCGTCGGTTGCAGTTGCTTGCTTATTGAGCAGAACAACGCGGCCCAGGTCCTGTGCAGAGTATCATTATAGCGTCTAATGGTTTTAAAATTCCTGGTTGCGTGAAATATATTTGTAAAAATATCTTTTTGAGATTTTAGTAGTCACGTTTTGTTTGTAGTTTATATTTTATTTCTTTCATGTAATCATCGTAAATAATAGTTATTCAATAATAGATAGTTCATCCATATATTCGTACTTTGACGCGAAGCGCTGTGGATTATGAGATGCTCGATTACCCTGGAGGGATCGATTTTGCTTACTGAGCAGAAAATCATGGATTTAACCCCAAGCTCTTCCACAGCACAATAAATCGCCACCATCATTTGTATATTTGATATTGAACATTAACCTCGGAAACTATTTGCATATCAAGCGAAAACGTAGCCCTGTATTGTCGCGAAGCGTTATGGTTCTGAGATGCTCGATGACCCTGGAGGGATCGTTTTTGCTTACTGAGTAGAAAATCATGGGTTTAATCCCAAGCTCTCCGTCATGACTCTTAAAATTCATTATCACTAAACAAAATTAATATGTTCTTTCGATAGCCGGCTATCGAGAGATTAAATAAACATCAAATAAACAATACATATTTTTGGTTGCATCGCCAACTTGAGGTGAATCCTAACCGAATACCCTACCCAACCCTCCAACTCCGTAGCACTTATGAGGGTGTCGCTAAGTCGGTGGCCTCTCGTTAAGTAAGTACTACATCAACATTTCCTTCCCTATCCCTAGTTATGGTAAAGATGGGCGTGGCCGGGAATAGCGACAGTCATGCTTCTGTTACTCTTGTTTAGATTGGAACTAATGTTTGCTCCCCAGCATTATTCCTGAAAGTAGTCTAACTGAGAATTTCAGAAGAGACGTGACTGTCGTTAGTATCCAATCTACGAAGTATATCATAACAACGCTAACGTTAACGCTAACGCTAACGCTAACGCGCCAACTGAGGTTCTAGAACGCAGCGAAGCTGTTCGACTTTAACAGAAAAAGAAAGCCAGCAGTCTCTTCGTCGCATCGATTTGGTCGATTGAAGCTGATATTGTGACGCCCTGCTCGTCATAGTCTAAATATATAGCTACCAACAGGGGAATGTAAAATTCGCTTACAATTATGTGGGATTCATCATCAGAGGATGTTAGTGGAGACCGCATGAACCGAGGATGCGATATAACTAGCTGCGGTTCAATGCAAGAAAATTGGAGATCGAAAAATGTGGAGTGTGTTAGTGAGGGAAATGAATTATGTTGAAAAAAAAAATAGGAAAGAGGTTGCCAAGGTTGCAAATGCTCATTTCAGCTAAAACAATGTTTTTCTAAATTATGAAATAATTAGATGCCATGATCATATTTTGAATTGGTAGGATACAAGAAGAGGTTGCAAAGAATGTGTTTGACATATTAAACCTGTTTATTTCACTTCATGAGAGTCACAATCAGCGATTTTTCACAAACTCACTCACTCACTCACTCACTCACTCACTCAGCGATCAGAAAATCGCTGATTGTGACTCATAGAAAGCCAAATTTACAGGTTTTATGTTACAAACGCATACTTTGTAACCTCTTCTTGTAAGTTACAAGTAAAACATGCCATCATACCATCTTTTGGTTTTATTATTCCGAAAAACATTATTTTAGCTGCAATGAGTATTTGCAACCTTGGAGGTTGCCGACTGGACTCGAACCACGAACGTTGTGATTATCAGACCTGTGTTTTCTCCACTGCTCTCTTCATGCTTCTGAAAATGAATAGCTTAAAAGCAAACAGCAAATGCTCATTTTCTCTCATACTCGACTTCGTATGCTTTTTCTGCTGGAGAGATTCGAGACAAGTGTGTGCGTCGTTCTACAATGTTATAAATCAAAAGCTTACTGGTAATAAGTTTCCTTTCTTCAATAAGTAAACCTATTGAAAAGATTGTTTTGAGTAGAATAATGCTTCACTTCAATCCGAACTCAATTTTTGCAGATGAGCAGTTTGGATTTCGCCATGGGCATTCAACTACTCATCAACTCGTAAGAGTTACCAATTTAATTTGTTCAAACAAATCTGAAGGCCACTCAACTGGAGTTGCTCTTCTAGGCATAGAAAAAGCATTCGACAGTGTTTGGCATGAAGGTTTGATTGCTAAATTGAAAAAGTTTAATTTTCCACTTTATATTATGAAATTAGTTCAAAATTATTTAACTGACAGAAATCTGCAGGTACTTATGAAGTTTTTAAAATACATTTCTCAAATGTCATTACGATGGCATTTCCTTTTCGAAGTTATGAGCCGTTTTGAAAATCATAGAACATATTTTTTCAACATAACTTCATAGAATGAATTTGTGACTGATTTATTATAAATGTTCATATAAATGGTAGATACATAGTGTATCGGCACAACATTTGCAAAATATTTAGATTTTTTTTTGACCCAGCTCTTTAAACTGACACCAAAAGTGGCTTAGTTTATGGTAAGTCTTAAAACAATCTTAAAACAACATATTTGTGAAAAATCTTTAACAATTAAATAAGAAATTCCGGAGATGAACCAGCGTCTGACTAACGAACCATATGAGAAACTAATGTCATGACGATGTCGTTGGTACGATTATATCATAATAATAAAAAATCAGTATCGCTGAAACACTCACCAAACGAAATCGAAGGTGTCTCGCTTTTCTTTGAAACTACTTTCAATATGTTTTATCGGGGACTATTTTTCAATATATTTTTTGGGCTTCAATAAGCATAAGCATGCGCATGATTGACCGTCCACGGTTGGTACACTGTCATTGCCAGATCTGCTGAAATTACACAGAGAACCAATAGACGATGCTTGGGACTAGCAATCATCCTCAATGTGTAAAAACTGATGATCTCAAACTAGGCAATACCAGCGCCAGCCACACCCGAACGCAGGTCTTGAAAGGAATGGGTAGGAAAGTGTTGACGTGACACGTGACAGGCTTTGATGGAAGCCTAGAAATCCTCTGCACTTCCACGAGGAATCGCTGGGATGTTGGGTAAGAGGGTAGGGTTTGCAGCAGGGTGCGTTTTAGTAAACAATAAGCTGAATTGATGTCCTAACGATATGGAGGGGTTCCACCACAAATAAATAAAAAGGAATACTTTGACTATATGTTTGGTATTACTCCTGCGTGAAGTCAACGATTTACATAGTTGAAGATGCTAATTTCAAATAACAGACTAAAGTGGTAATTTTTATACGATAGATGGAGGAGATAAAAGTCTAGAGTTGATAGTTCCGTTAGAGTACGGCAGTGTGAAAATTGCATATAGATAGTAGATAGCGAGCTAGGAAAACTTTTTCAAGAAAGGTACAAAACGATGACAGGAGCACATACCGTGGAAGGGGTAAACAATAGCTGCAATTTCCAAACCTACGACTGGATGCCTTCCTTTAAATAACAACTGAAGTGCGGTAAATATCGGTAAGCTGTTTCAAACACATCGTTGGTACTTGAGCGGGTCGGCGTTAATCTCTTTTTGCCAGTGGTGGCAGGGAGGGGACACCCCTCACCATCCCTCTCCAAAGGGGGAGTTTGGTAAAGAGAGATGAAAAAACCGATTTGTACCTTGCTTAAAAAAGTTGTCCTAGCTCGCTATCTACTATCTATATGCAATATTCACACTGCCGTACTCCAACGGAACTATCAACTCTAGACTTTCGTATAAAAATTACCACTTAAGTATGTTATTTGAAATAAGCATCTTAAAAAGGAATGATCTCACCCAAATAACCAAGTGGAGCTGCACCAACAGCAACCTGCCTCCTCGTAGACTTTCTTCAACCCATCGCAGGTATCCCCTTCCTCAAACACAGACGTCAAAAATCCGGATCCATCTCGTCGAGTAGAGAACATTTTTCTTCTTTCCAGATTCGAATCAATCCATGCATTGTAGTCGTTCGTCAGATATCTAACCTAAAACAAACAGAAAAAATAGCATTTTTTCTTAACACTCACCTGCAATTGGAATCCAACTTCCCTTCGGACCCGTGGCGGGTTTCTTCCAGTCGGTCGGAACATTATTTTTCCTCCTCCAAGGGCACATCTCCGATCGCCAGAAAAATGGCTCATGAAATTCATTTTCAGCTTCCGTCCGATCAGTCCAGCTTTCGCAAACGTCTGCAGTACAGCCCTTATGAAGACGAACCACAAAGGAAATGTGGAACCAGCTTCACAAACTTCAGATCTCTATTTGCTTGACATTTAGTTGCAGAGCCAAAGTCTTGATATCGTCAAAAGCTTTTCACTCGATCAGCACCCAAGTAGAGAATAAATCAGAACAGCAAAAATTGTTATACTGACATGCAGGTTTAAAAACCAGTTTAAATAACTGAATTGCCAAGACAGGAACAATGTAGAAAAAACCTAGATATATTTATTATTATTATAGCCCATCTGACTTGATAGTCTCAATGAAACACTTAAATCTAAATGTAGTCACTCATTAAAAATTAAAAATTGGCCAACAGCAAACGATGACGAAACCTGGAGGCATTGATGTCAAAGTCAAATAGGTCAGAGGCTTCGTTGAATTGATGAATCATGGCGACAAAGGAACTGTTTGCAGCATAGTTGGTTGCATGTACTACTTCATGTAGCAAGGTTCTCGGACGGAGTGTTCGGGCAGGAGCATACAGATTAATTTTGGCCAATAACTCAGGAACATCATATTCTGCGAGTAAAACTTTAGCAACGAAGACGACCTGCGATATGTTTCGTTGCTTAGCAAGAGTATCCAAACCCAGTAAACGACAGCGGTCAGCATACGGTGGTAAATTCAGCGGGTCACTCCATGGAAGATAGCGCAGTGAGTATCTGACGAATTTGCGTTGAACAGCTTCGAATCGCCCACTCCATACAGCTTGGTAGGGATTCCAGACTACACTCGCGAATTCCAGTAGTGAGCGTACCAATGATCAGTAAAGGGCTTTAAAACACAGAGGATCACGAAATTCTTTAGATATCTTGAACATGAATCCAAGCTGTCGATTAGCTTTGTCGATCGTGGTTGAGAAGTGGTGAGTGTATGTGAGCTTTTCATCCAACATGACACCGAGGTCTTGAACTGCAGTTCCAGCAACGTTATAATCAAACAAAATGGCAGTCCTAGTTCAACGGAAACTAATTACGCAGCACTTTGAGACGCACAGAACCATAAAATTACGTTCACACCAATCATTAAAGATTTCAAGAAGGTTTTGTAGTTCTAAACAGTTGGCATAGCCTCGAACGACTAGATAAATCTTCAAGTCATCGGCAAAAAACAATTTACTTCCTCATAGTGGAATAAACGTTACATCGTTCACAAATAAAGAGAAGAGCATTGGTCCCAAAGTGCTACCCTGTGGAACTCCTGATCTGTTCGAGAAACAGTACGATGAGTAGTTTCCAATGCATACAGTAACTTCACATTGCACGAGGTACGATCTAAGCCAGCTGCAGAAGGAAACAGAACATCCAATTTTTTAAGCTTTGAAGGCAGAACGTCGTGCACAACTCTATCAAACGCAGCTTTAAGCTCAGTGTAGATGGCATCCACTTGAAGTTTTTTGCATAAATTTTCCATATAGAACGACGTAAAGCTGACGAGATTAGTTTCCACGGAGCGGCCAGGAAAGAAACCCTGTTGACATGTACTTATGTAATGCTTGCAGGAAGCAAACAATCTTTCATTTATCAGCGACTCAAACACCTTAGATTCAACCCCAAGCGAGGTAATCCCACGGTAGTTTTCCACATTGCGTTTGTCTCCTTTCTTGAAAACAGGGAACATAGTAGACCGTTTCCATAGTGCGGGAAATTTCTGTTGACAGTGACAGGTTGAAGAGCAAGGACAACGGAGCAGCTAAGATATCGGAGCATTTTTTAGGACTGCAGATGGAATAACACTCGGACCTGGTGAAAATGATGAATTGGTTTTACTCATCACAGAGAGAACCATTTGTACATCTACGGCAAAAACATCCATGTTTACGACGTCGGTTGGCACATCACGGACGGCTCGCTCAATTTCTGCTTGCGATGGGGTCATTTGAGAAGACGCTTAAGAAGTGCCTAGCAAATAGGCTGCATTTGTCCTCAGTTGTCAATGCTACGTCATTGCCGAGAAACATTTTTGACGGCAGTCCAGTTTCCTTCCTCTTAGTATTCACAAACGACCAGAATCCCTTGGGGTGGCATTGCAGATTATGTTGAGTACGAATTACATACCTCTTGTAAAGAAGCTTGTTGTAGTGGCGATAATCATTGCTGGCAATTGAAAAATTTCGCTTGGTAAGGGTACATCGTCGATGAGTGAGAGCACGGAGAGCTCTAGATCGCACTCGTTTCAAGTTGCGGAGAGTAGCGTTAGACCAAGGCGGTTTTCTTGGAGGTTGGCACTTCGGTACTGAAGCACAAACACAGTCGCGCAAAAGGCTATTATATCGAGCGGCTGCTGTATCGATATCAAGGTCATTCAACACGTTCCAGTTGATCCGGGACAAGGAACGTCTCAGCAAACGGAAATCGGTCTTCCGGAAATTGAGCCGAATGGCAGTCATGGTTTCATCAAAACGAATTTGAGATCCGTTCGCGATAGATATATCCAAAGCAGGGTGGAAATTGTCAAGAGGAACGATGAAATCAGGCGCTTCAACGACGACACAGTCCAGAAGTGCACTTTCGCTAACAAAAACCAAGTCAAGAAAACGAGACTGGAAATTGGGAACAAGGTTTATCTGGCTCAGTCCATGAAAAGCCGTGCCGTCAACAAGCAAGCGGCTGGCAGGAGTAGTTGAAGATGCAATCGGATCTGGAAACGCATAACTCTGGCCTGAGGGTGACCAGCTAAGCCCAGGCTGATTAAAATCACCAAGCAGAAGAAGCACATCCGTTATATCAGCCATGGACGATGCAAATTCTGTAGCATCCAGATGAAGCTGCATTGTGGTGCAGTCAAGTCGACGTTCAGGGGGAATATACACCGCTCCAATGAGGATGTCCCGCGAAGTGAGGCTGACCTTAACCCAAACCGCTTCAATTGTAGTAAATAGTTCGTTGGAGATTACGCAGGAGGCGAATTCGTTGGAAACAGCGATGAGCACACCACCACCGCGAGTACGAATGCTGTTGGATGAATTACAGTCTAATCTGTAGACAGTAAAAGAGTCACCAAACAGTTGCACTGAATTGATCCTCCCATCGAGCCAAGTTTCCGTGAATACATAAACGTCATATTCCCCGTCAAGCGCAGCCAGATAAACATCGTCCAATTTAGTCATGAGCCCCCTGGTGTTCTGATAGTAGACACGTAAACCGCTATATAAAGGGTGATAGGTCAAAATTTGGTCAATATCAACTTGACGTATTTCTTTCAATTTTGCATTTAAAAAACCTGAACACCCCTCATTTTGAAGGTGTGTGTGTGTGTAGAATGTTGCTTCTATTTTGATTTTGGAATTCACTCTTCAGTTGTCAAAATGCCGTCCAAGCAAGAAGAGCAGCGTATCAAAATTTTGCTCGCGCATCGCGAAAATCCGAGCTACTCGCACGCAAAGTTGGCAAAATCGCTAAAAGTTGCCAAATCAACCGTTACAAATGTAATTAAAGTGTTTGGGAAACGTTTGTCGACAGCCAGGAAGTCTGGATCGGGGGGAAATCGAAAACCGGAAGCCGCTGAGACGACAAAGAGAGTTGCCAGTAGTTTCAAGCGAAACCCTAACCTCTCTTTCCGAGATGCCGCAAATAAGCTGGGTATATCGTCTACAACCGTGCATCGAGCCAAAAAACGAGCCGGACTATCGACTTACAAGAAGGTAGTGACTCCAAATCGCGATGATAAACAAAATACGACGGCCAAAGCGCGATCCCGAAGGCTGTACACGACGATGCTGACGAAGTTTGACTGCGTGGTAATGGACGACGAAACCTACGTCAAAGCCGACTACAAGCAGCTTCCGGGACAGGAGTTTTATACGGCAAAAGGAAGGGGAAAGGTAGCAGATGTTTTCAAGCACATGAAACTGTCAAAGTTCGCAAAGAAATATCTGGTTTGGCAAGCCATCTGTACCTGTGGCTTGAAAAGCAGCATTTTCATAGCTTCCGGGACTGCCAACCAAGAAATTTACGTGAAAGAGTGTTTGAATAAACGTCTGCTGCCTTTCCTGAAGAAACACGGTTGTTCCGTACTGTTTTGGCCGGATTTGGCATCTTGCCATTACGGTAAAAAGGCCATGGAGTGGTACGCCGCCAACAACGTGCAGGTGGTTCCCAAGGACAATAACCCTCCCAACACGCCAGAGCTCCGCCCAATTGAGAAATACTGTGCTATTGTCAAGCGGAACCTAAAGAAGACCAAAAAAACTGCTAAGGGCGAGCAGCAGTTCAAGGCAAACTGGCTTTCTGCGGCGAAGAAGGTGGACAAGGTGGCTGTACAAAATCTGATGGCAGGGGTCAAGCGTAAGGCCCGGCAATTCGGATTTGGAAAAGCGGAAGCCTAACTGAATATTTTTCCTGAATTTTATACTAATTGAACTTGAAAAAGAAATTTAATTGGATTTTTTAAATAAACGATTTCACCGATTTACACGCGTTTTCCCTTGACCAAATTTTGACCGTATCACCCATTATATCATAACAATTAAGGCTGGTAAGTTTATTTAGTAACTGGAGCACCTAGGTTGAAATTAAATGTAATTTATTTTGAATTTAGAACAAATAGAGTTAAAAAAATAAGAACAGTAAAAATGAACGTGACGTTGTTCACAATGGTCAATTTTTGGACGTAATTTAAACTGAAAAAAAAAAAAATTAAAATTGTTCTAGACTCCCCGATCGAACATTTCCATACCAGTCTCATATGAAAGGGGTGAGCCTAACCTTTCGTTTGGTTGGTTTTGCAGCGACTCTGATTTTTTTTAATAAGTTTTTATTCCAAAGACACCGTGTCAAAGATGAACAAATAAGCAAAACTACTAAAACATTAGCAACAAATATTGCATCATTATTAATGGAAATAAACGTGTTACTTCGAAATTACAAAGAAGAATATTTTGTAAAGCATCGCTCTAAATGGCTACAATTTATTCTCATGTGAATAGTTTAGTAACAGCTCATGAAATAACTCCAGGAGCCACTCATTCCTATAATAATGTTCGTGTCTGTTTGCCTTCCCGTCAGTCTCCCTTGGGGAGTTCTACAGCCAGTCCATCATCCAAACAGACAGCTAACAACGAAAGAAAATTGAAAGATGTTTACCTTCTACTTGCAGTTGCACTTTACCATAACCATCCCAGAGGCAACTAATATCTCTCGAATTCCCACAGTCTTCCGGTGAAAACCCGCCTCTGGCTCACCATCCGGCAAGTTCCCATTTAACTGCCACCGAGCTAAGGTAGAGCAGCTCCTGATGTTCGTGTCATACCTACTGCCAAGGTAGCATCAATTTTTCCACTGCATATTATTGCGCGCCCACACAGCAACTCCACCGACTTTTCATACCCGGAAATACCGTTTCTCCGCATCATCCAGTCCGGGCAGCCCAGGCAAAAGCCAAACCGATAAATTTTTCTTCCTTCCGTTTTTGAGCTTAGAGGTGCGTCCGCTACTTTCTACACTCGAGTGAGTGCAGAGAATTGGAAAAACTCAATTCGCCTCCGTCGTCGTCGTCGTCGTCATCATCGTTCAACCAGACATGTGGGTCAGGTAGATGGAAGGAAGTTCGAAAGGAAGATGCTCGCACTCGACGGTCGGCGGTTTTGGGTAGGTATAGATATTCCGAGAGCAGCAAGTACACTATTGCATGGTTCATCATTCGCGCCCGGGCGAGCAGCACTTCCAATATATTACGTGTTAAAGCTGCATCGAAACAGCTTTGCATTTTTCATTTTTCTCGCTTGAAAGCGCACCGGCAGTAGGTAACTACGAACGGGTGGCAATTGTTGAAATTTTAAATATGAAAGTTGAATAGAGGAAAATGAATTGCTGGAGAATTTAGAAAATAAGTTCTGTTGAGTCAACTTACAGAACTGCCACACAGTATATTTTCAATTTTTATAATATTTAAAAAAAAAATCATGAAAAATGTAAAAAATTTGCATATTTAAAACCAAAAAATCGTAGAACAACAACTTTTTGTCATATTTTTGAACTTCTTGGTAGCGAGAATTTTTCTTTAATTTTTACATAGAGAACGAACCCTGTTAGGAGAATTAACCAGTAGGAACATTTGGCGAGCAATATAGACGCAACACGGCATGGAATGCACCAATAGGCAGAATAGGTAGGGTAGAATAGCATAGTAAGCAATTTTAGTGCATAAATTGGTAGTGCGCACGAAGCTCGCTCTCTTTTTTCAGCTTTCAGTGCAAGTGGCTAGTTTAAGTTGAACACTGTAAGTGTAACTATTTAGAATAAGTTTTTGTACCTGATTGTATTTTCGTGAAGATAAAAAATTTCAATTTATAATGTCTCGAATAATGTTTTCTGTGCAGAAATTACATAGAAAACTACGCTAGCAAAAAGTAAAAAAAAAATAGAACAATATTTCTTTAAAAAATGTTATGAAAATTTAAAATATATGTTATGAAATTTGTAAGTACTTTAGAGTCCTCAAAATTGAAAAAAAAAAAAATACCGTGCATAATTTTCCCAGAATGAATATAATGTCCTCTACAACTTTGTTACAGACATCATTTCGATCAGAAGTGATGTTTTCATGCTGCAATTTATTGAAAAATTACAAAGACGCCTTTTTCAAAAAAAATTTCAAGATCTAAAATGGGCGATTTTCTGCAAAAATGTGGATTATTACCCATAACCATTCCATTCACTGCTTTATCCTGACATTTTTTTGTTTATTTTTTTTTTAATTATAGTCACTTTAACGCTCTTGGGTCATTCGTGACTTGTCCGGGGGTGAGATTTGAACTCACTCGTGACTATGGCGTGAGAGGTATGGATGCTAACCACTACGTCGGGGTCGCCCCCTATATCCTGACATTATGTACCAAACGGTAGAGACCGAGGCAACGAAAGAGCCAACCAAAACATGCAGTGCCTCACGAACAGGCGACTCATACTGCTTGTCTTCGTTGACACAGCATGTAATTGAGGCATTTTCTATAGAAAATGTACACTCAGTCCTTCAAAACAAGGATTGCGTTCCATAACGGAAGAATAAACGTGCTGAATGAGCTACTGACTGAGTGCTCGTCTGTCAGTGACTCGTTTACTTCCCAATCAATCAGACTCCTCCGAAGCAGTGAATGATGAGGCCGATGGCTGTTCATATTCATATGAAAATGATTCATTGAACCTGACTGCTTTGCGCACTGCCATAACAAAACACAATTATGCAAAACAGCTCACGTTTGGCTTTCAACATTAGCAGTTCAACTCGTGCCGTGCTCTGTATGCAGTGCTGCAAAATATCAATATCAGTAGCTACAAAATGCTGAATTTCACTGGCCACCTGATGTCAGTTCACACAGCTAGAATATCAATGTCATTCATCTCAATGTCAGTGCCAAAATGACATTGACATCGTAAAGGAGTCACTGATATTCAAAGTTCTGTCGATTTTTTTCGAGTTCCGATCTTTAGAAAACTCCGAGGCGGTAACTCTATCTACGATGCAGATTTTGTCTTATGTAAGGTTGATTAAGATTTTGTCTTAAGAAGGTTGATTGCTCATGTGGCAAACGGAGTGCGCTGTTCGTAAGTACCAGGACTGTAAACAAGGAGATCTGCTTCAAGAAGTGACTACAAAAGCGTCTGCTTCCTCTGTTGAAACAACACAAGGGTCCTACGTTCTTCAGGCCGGATCTAGCTTCGTGCCACTATTCAAATGTGGTTCTAGAGTGGTACGAAGCCAACGGGGTCACTTTCTTACCCAAGGACATGACAACGCACCGATACTAAGGCCCATCGAAAAATACTGGGCTATTATGACGCAGGTCTGAAAGTTTGAAAAAGATCGGTTAACTTAGTAGTTTAGAAAACTACTTAGCGTTTTTTTCCGTGATGCAATTTGATGTGGGACACCCTCTAGATGTATTGTTCGTAGATTGATTCACTGGTGTGGGATTTTCGAGCATTTAGAATTGCGATTCAGATGTGTTGTTCCCCTTGGAAAACTCATCAGTAATATTAAAACAATGCAACGGTTATGCAAAAAACATGATTTGTCGAGATAAAAGTAAAATTTTTATTTTTCCCCTAGTGATATTTATATGGATATTAAAATCAAAGAATTAATTAAATTGGCTCACACTGGACTAGCGTATCGGTCCCAAGTACATCGATTAACGTATCTCATTCAAGTCAAAATTCTAGTACTACACTATGTTTGTTTTGATTCGCAATGAAAGTTTGACGGATGAAATGAGGGGTTCATGAATTTTCCTATGTTTCGGGGGGGTTCATCGATTAGCTTGGGACAGAAGAGAGTACCAGAGCTGAGCCAAAAAGTTGAGCACGCTTCTTCGGGAGCTTCTGTTACCTTTACGCTGATATCATACTTACTACGAATATCAATGTCGGAAGTGAAATTCAGTGCTGGACAGCACTGTTGACAGCACGCAGCCCTGTTTGTGTGTGCATTTTTTCTTCCCTTACTTGCTGCTGGCTGGCGTTCTGGCTCCCGGACAAAAGGTTCTTGTCGAATGTTGTCGTCGTCGTGTTTGTGCCTTGAGGTTGCGTTTCTTGAAAAGCCGCTTGCTATCGAGTGTAAGACCGAGGTAGACTATTTCTTTGGACCATTCCACCACTGTGCCGTTTAAGTTGATCTTATTATTCTCAGACGGAACAAGCCTGGGACATTTGGATATGGAAAGATCATGACCTGGGTCTTCACCACGTTTATACGGATCTTCCAGCTGTTGAAATAATCAGACCGCACATCCAGTCCTCTCTGAAGCTTGGCGGTCAGCGCTCCGATGACTCTACCCTTATACACGATGGATGTGTCATTTACGAACAGGGACAACGATCCACTATCAGGGAGAGCCGGCATATCGGAGGTGAACAAGTTGAACAAGATAGGTTCAATGATGCTTCCTTGTGGAACACTCTCACCGATGTTGAAGGTATCCGATTTGATGCCAGACTTGGAATGTCCTGTCCGATAGATAGTTTTTTATGATCTTCACAAGGAAGATTAGAAGACCATATCGTTGCAATTTGTATACCAGGCCATTGTGCCAGACATTATCGTACGCTTTTTCAACGTCCACAAACGCCATAGCAGATGTTTTAGATACAGACTTGGGTCAGACATCTGAGAATGTTTGTCACCCGAGTCAGCTGGTGAACAGTCGAGTAACCTTTACGGAAGCCAAACTGTTCTGCGAGCAACAAGCTGTTTTCATCGGCAGATGCTAGGAGCTGGTGGTAGACTGCCCTTTCGAACAGCTTAGATAAACCCGAGAGAAAGCTGATGGGTCGGTAACTTGAAGGAGAGGACGGATCTTACCCAGGATTCTGGATGGGGATGACTTTAGCTGACTTTCAGCACGAGGGAAAGTAGCCAAGTCTAAGGAACTGATTAAAAATCAGTTCCAGTTGGTTGAAGAATCTGGAACTCAAGTGTTTGAGTGCCAGATTCAGGATTTGGTCGAATTTTGGGGATTTCTTGTTTTTAGATGATTTGATATAGGTGTAATCTCGGATTCCACAGGAAAATTGTTGGGAATTTGATGGAGGTTGGCTGCATTTTCAGCAACCACAGTATCGTATGGACTTGCCATGTTCAGACGAGATTATGAGAGGTGACGAAGTGTTGACCTATAGCATCAGCCTTCTCTTCAGGGGTTATCAGATGGGCGACTGCATCATTAGTTTGATTCAACGGTACAAGTGGTGGAATGGGCCTTGGCTTAATTTTAAGGATTTTTGTTAGTTTTGCAGAAGGGCTTTGCACCATGCTTGGCATACACAGTTTTGGTCACGAACTGCTCATTTGCTAATAACTTTGCACACAGTTGGCAAAACAGTTCTTTTTGAAGCAATAGATAGAATACACAGCAAAAAAATAATTTTGATATCACGTCAAAGTGGATGCACTACAATCATGTCGAAAATATGGTGTAATATTACTTGCTAAAAAGGACAAAATTATCATTAATACAATGCATGAACTGACATTACGCTGCTTTTACTGCATTTGTTTATTTATGTAGTCATAAAAATTACATGAAATTTTCGACATGATTGTAGTGCATCCACTTTGATGTGATATCAAAATTATTTTTTTGCTGTGTAGAGTTTTAGCTTGTTATAGATATGTTTAATAAAGTTGATTTTAATTCTAGTAATACACTGTATTTGTTTTTGCATTGTTCAAATGAAGTGAGAAATGCTCGCTGCACATCTTGAACTCTAAGTGTAAACATTCATTGGTGTTGATTAAAATTTATCTACTCTTTGCTTACTTATAGTAAGCTATGATCCTAATCTATCAATTACTTTAAAGAAAAACAAATTTCAATAACTGAGTGAAAAGTTATTAACAAATGAGCAGTTGGTGTGTAAAACTGTGTATGCCAAGCATGCTTAGCACAATCTGGGAGAGAACATTTCTGAGATCCGCCATCCTGGCCTGAATGGTCTTTGTTAGATTACAATTGGTCTTCAAGTTAGGCAGGCCAGAACGCTGGTACTGCCAACGAATGGTGTTGCGGGGTCTAATCAGATCTTTGGTAGGGCTCTCAAGGTCTAGAGTGTTACTCACCTGTCTGGATACTGGCACGTGTTGTTCCATGGCCCGAGATATTACCTCCTCTGTAGATTGCAGTCACCGGTAAACGTCTTTGGACGTCTCCGATGGTTGTGTCGACGCAGTGTTGATTTTGATCCCAGTTGACACGATAGTAATTGCGCCGGGAAGCTTCGAAGATTTTCTATTAGACAAAAACATAACTTGGGAGTTCACATCGTTGAGTTTTTCCTGGACTGATGCGAGGCGTTTCATACAAATTGATGTTAAAGCTGATTTCGGTTCAGATACTGGCTTCACAGCAGGATTTTTTCACTGCCGTTTGAAATTTACCTTAGAACTGGATCAAAGTAAGCAGAGTACCGCACTACCCTTATCCTTCCATTCATTTCAAAACACAACGGCATCAGCCTGGAATTGTTGCTTTTTCTTATCCGGGAAAGCCTTCACAAAGGCATTGTACAGTGAATGAAATCATGTATTTCTTGGCTAACTTTGAAAGTTTTTGCTTCCTTACTTCCTCCGGAATATCAAACTTGTGCTGGGTGGTAAAAACCGTTTGCCGTGAAAGCTGCCGGAAGTCCGCCTTGACGTAAGTCTTATCATCTATGATGAGGCAATGAGGCATCGTCAGCATCTGGGTGTACAGTTTCCGGGCTCGTGACTTTCCCACCGTATTTTGCCGTTCATCACGATTTGGAAGCTTCTGCACTTTGTACGTATGCAGTCCCTCCCGGTCCTTGGCACTCTGAACGAAAGACTTGGACAGATTCAACTTTTTGGCCACATCCCTGACCGAAGCATTGGGATTCCGCTTAAACGCTTTCACGACACGCTTGTGATCCTGATGACTAATAGAACATCCATTCTGACCGCATTTCTCCTTCCGTTCGATGCTCAGAGTATCGTAGTAACGTTTAATCACACGACTCACCGTTGACTGCACGATTCCGAGTTGTTTTCCGATGTCCCGATGAGAGAGTTGAAGATTTTCCAGATGCTAGAACAAAATCAATTCCCGACGTTGCTTTTCAGGTGACGCCATTTTTTTCAACTTTCGAAAAACTGACAGCGATAAAAATGCAGTGTAAGCAATACACTCTAAACTACTTCTACCCAAGTTTTCAAGAGAAAATACTCATAATTTCTACAGCGTTTTTTCCGTGATGCAAATTGATGTGGTATACCCTTTACATGAACAATTTTAGCTATCTTTCCATGCCCCATTTAATCCATTGATCCATTCGGATAAATCGCATTTGGTTTTATTATTAATTTAAATGTTAAAGGTGTTACGATCAAAATTTAGTCAAACAAGAATGCGAGTAAATTGATAAAATTTGTTAGCTTCCGGTTGACCAAATCCGAATTGCCGGGCCTTTCGTTCAACTCCTGCCATCAGTCCACTTTGTTCACTGCAGAATGCCAGTTTGCCTTGCACTGCTTCTCGCTTCCAACAGTTGTTTGGGTCTTCTTAAGGTTCCACTTGACGATGGCCCAATATTTTTCGGTTCTTGTCCATGGGCACCACCTGCACGTTATTGGCAGCATACCACCAACAATCAATACGAAACTAACGATTTTAAATTGGCTCACGATTTGACTTGTCTATTGGTCCCAAGCAAATCGAGTAACGTACCCCATTCTTGTATAAATTCCAGTACTACACTATGTTTGTTTTGATCCGCTATGAAAGTTTGACAGATAAAATGAGGGGCTAGTGGGGTTTCCCTATGTTTCGAGGGGTGACTCGATTAGCTTGGGACCGAAGATAGTACCAGAGCTGAGCCAAAAAGTTGAGCTCGTTTCTTTGGGACCTTCTGGTCTTACATTTACCTCTATGATACCACTTCATGGCCTTTTTTCGTTATGGCAGGATGCGAAATCCCTGGGACCTCCCTTAGCGCAGATGTTAAAGGCGCAGCTACAAAGCAAGACCATGCTGGAGGTAGCTGGGTTCGAATCCCAGTCTGGTGTAGGAATTTTTCGGATTGGAAAGTTTCTCGACTTCTCTGGGCATAGAAGTATGATTACACTTGCCACACAATTATACTTATGCAAAAATGGTACATGCATCGAAAGCTTTCAAATAATAGCTGTGGAAGTACATCTAGAACACCAAGTTAAGAGCACGCAATAAGCTAATATGTGATAAGCAATATGGTTGAAATGCGAGGAGGAGGAAGAAGAAAAAATACCAAATCTGGCCAGAATAGCACGGAACAATCGTATTGCTTCAGGAAAGGCAACTGGCGTTTTTTTCCAGACACTCGTTCATGTAAATTTCCTGGTTGATGGTTCTGGTTGTAATGAAATGTCGCTTTTCAAGCCACAGGTACAGATAGCCTGCCACACCAGATATTTGTTAGCTAACTTGGAAATGTCTGCCACCTTTTTCCTTCCGTTGCTGCATAAAACTCCTGCAAATGTCTAAATCAAAATATAGGCATCATTCTGCACGCATACACCTACAATATGAGGGGTGTTCAGGTTTTTTTTAAATGCACAATTAAAAAAAATGCGTCAAGTTGATTTCGACAAAATTTTGATCGTAACACCATTTACGACGCATCAACACTGATGCAATGTGAATTATACTTTGTAACAATTGTATTTTTTTACAAAAACAAATTATGTTTATTATTTAAAATGTCCATATTGCTCCAAACATAAATAAGTATTGAACAAGAGAAACAACTTTTTAAATCTAAAAGTAAAAGGACATAATCAAGTAGCGAAAACAAACAAAAAATGACAAGCGCAGTCTTGTTGTTACATCAAACAATTTCGTAAAAAGCGGAAAAATTCCATAAGTTCAAAAGCATTGCTTCGAGCGGCTAAACTCTTACATTCCAGTTTTGCAAATTCCGTACTTGTGTTAATGGTAGCAGAATAACAACAAGCAAAAGAACTAGAAAAATCCCACGCCGGAAGGACTCCGGAAAATCTTCAACTTGAGCAAGTGCTAATGGAGAAACTTGTCGTCGCGAGAGCGAAAATACCGGCTGCTCGGTCGCGCCGTCCTCGTC
This sequence comes from Ochlerotatus camptorhynchus, assembly GCF_037179485.1. Taxonomy (NCBI): domain Eukaryota; kingdom Metazoa; phylum Arthropoda; class Insecta; order Diptera; family Culicidae; genus Ochlerotatus; species Ochlerotatus camptorhynchus. The sequence continues at coordinate 1,710,017 of NW_027040719.1, forward strand.
GTTGTCGTCCATCTACAACGCCGGGTCGTGTCGCCACGTTCATGGGGTTATGCCTTTTGAAGGTGCAGTTTTTAAGGTAGTAAAAAAAAGAGTTTTGAAAACAAGCAGCAGCAGCGTCATCATGCTTCTTGGTGTTCTAGTTGTCGGTGATCCTACTTTGTATTTTCCGGTAACTAATCAAACTATGCAAGCCGCTGCTCTTTCAGTTCTTTCGGAAGTGCCCTAACACGCGGTAGCATCCGTCTCCATGCTATCGAGGACAACGACTGATGGTTTTAAATGGGGTTTGTTTTGAAGGAAGTGAGGCTTTAATTTTTGCACCACTTGCCATGGGATGGTGACTTCCAGAGTAGTTAAAAAGCTCCCCCGACTATCATTAGCAGCTTCATTCAGCGAGGGATATTCCCGCATTTTCAGGATCACGGATATGATACTTCAAAAACCAACTTGCACGGTTTTATTTCGAGAAGATGCATTCATTAAACCCTCTCTAAAAATTAATCATTTCTTCAAAACGATTTCTTGTGTTAAGCTGGAGATCTACCGTTCAACATTCAATTCAAAACCTCGCCCCCGTCGGAAAACTTCAAAAGTCTCGTGTTACGAGTGGAACAAAAAGCCAGATGCGATGACACACTATGCCCAGCTCCTATTTCGTTGCATTCCCCCGAGTGCGTACCTTACCATACATTGCCAGGTTCAGTTTTCGCACTTTTACCGGACATTCCATGTGATTGAAGTTCGTCCGCTTTTCCCCAAGAGTCATTCAAATCAATAATGCAACTATGCTAACGCATGTTGACGACCGCCGTGGCAAAAACTAAAGGGCACATCAGACGTAGACATTATGGGAGTCCGATTTCCAGAAGAGTGCAAAAGACAGCTCAGCACAGGGTAGACACCGGACATCCGCCGTAACCGTAGGGGACGACGGGGTAAGATGGCCACCGTAAGCTTGACGTAAAATTTAACCGAAACTGAATAAATGTTTCGTGATAAATTTAGTGAATATTGATTGATTTGTAGGGTACCCAGACAACCAGAAGTCATATAACAATGTACAAACATACATCACATTATGTTTGAATTAAATCGTATAGAATGCAAATTTTCTACTTGTATGCGATAAATCATTTTTCCATCGTACTGTATCACAAATTAAATCGGATTACATTGTAAGAGTTTGTTATTACAGATTCAATTGTATATGATGTTAAATCAAATTTTTATAACACGATGCATCCGGTAGAATATGTAACGGAAAACTTGCAATGTTTGAAAAATCATAGCGCAGCCGTTAATGGACGATTTTAAATTCTAGTGACGCCTTTTTGAATGCTTTAAAGATTTATTCGGTATCAAATTATTTTAAATCGATCGATAAATTGCTGGGCTCTGATTTTTCAAGCATTGCCAATTTGTCGTTACACACTTCATCAGAGACGTCGTGTTCAAAGTGTTAAAAATAAATTAAAAATTGTACGTAGATGGAATCCACTTTTGTACGTACAAGCAATTTTCTTGCATTATTTACGCAGCCCAGGTTCAGTCTCCTTAATAAAGATATAAAAAAAATATTTACGATTTTTTTTGCTTCTTTATATATGTGTAACTATAATTCAAAAACAATTTTGAATAAACGTGCATTCTGATTGTCTAGGTACTTTCTCTAATTGCGTTGATGTTCAGAAATTTTCCTTTTCATTTGATGATGTTTTATCACGAATAAAAAAACAGTCTAAATTATGCAAAATTCGTAAAAACGAGTTTAAATGTGTTAAGCGATAAATCAGTTGAATCTAAAAAATATCACATATAAAGCTACAACAATCGATATAAGTGCTTTTGGAAGCCATGCCGTTGTGATTAAAATTTTGACAAATTTGCTCCCAAAAAGCGGATATTAGACAATTTTTCATATAGAGGAAATGGCTCTAATGTTGGCCTATGGATCTAAGATTGGTCCCATCGCTAAAAATCTGCTATTTATCAATTTCATCTAGATGAACGCCTCACTGGGACGGTACTTATGGATATTTTTGGTCGCTATTGTAAATTTAGTCGATTGCTGAATTTATGTATGGGCCCAAATTAGGAGCATTTAGGTCGACCTCCATTTCCCTTATATGGAATATCAGCCATTTCGATTTTTCAATCCGCAGTTTTATCAGATTTTCATCAATATTTTACCACACGGTCATGGATACACACATTAGTGTAGATAATGGGGGTGACAAGGGGTCCAGGCCCCGTCCAAAATTATCTAGCACTCATTCAGATTTGTTTGTGTGTGTTCGCCTCACCGGTATTTTGTCAAGCTTGTCAAGTTCGATGTTACTATTTAAGAGCGATTAAAAAATTGGACAAAGATTTTTTTAAAGCCCTTTATGTTGATTACTTTTTTCATGTTATGGACTAGAAGAAAAAAATTTGAGAAATAATATTATATCGATATGTTATCAATGGCATAATAAGAGATCTTCAGGCTGTACAAATTGGCCATGAGTGAAAGGAGTTTTCTTTAACTTCTGAGAACTTCGTAAAACTTCAAGGACTTCTAAGAAGGGAACATCATAGAAATTATGAAATATAGTATAAATTCTGGGATTTTTATAAATTTTCAGATAAATTCGTAGAAACAAGGATATTGGAAAAGTTCTGAAAACTGCGTACAAGTGGACAATTTATTTAAGTTTGACGAGGTTTCTAGAAGTTGAGGGAACATTATTTTTGAAGCCTTAAGGACTTGGCATAGTTGTGGAAATTACGTACAAATTCAAGAAATTTTGTTCGTGGAATTTCGCGGGAAATCAACGAGAAACGTGGAAGTGCAGCAAACTTTGTAGAAGTTTGGAGAATTTTGTAGCATTTAAAGGAGCTGCATAATTCTTCATATAAGTGTAAAGAATTTTGAAAAAGTTCAGGAAATTTTGTAGAAAATTTAAACATAGGTCAATAAACTTCTAAGAACTTCAGGGATCCTCGCGGCAGCTTAGGGAACTTCGTTGCAGTTTGTCAGAGATCTTCCTTCATAAAACCACCATGAACTTCTTTGAGGGAAGTTCGTTAAATTTCAAGGAACTTTCCAGATGTTCAAGAATATTTGTAGATGATGGGTGTCGTTCCACAAGTGCAATGATGTTCAGAGATCTTCGTAAAGTTAAGAAAGATGGGAAAAATATGGTATTTGAAATAAAATCAGGGAACTTTCTGAAAGTTGAGAAAATTTTGTAAAACTTATGGAAGTTTTGTACATGTTCAGGAAACGTTGTATAAGATACAGGGTATTCTTTCAGACATCTTTAAACCCTGTCCCAAAGTACCACAAGTCGTGGATAGAAAATGATGTCGAACATTCAATATGTTTTAAAGATGATACAAAGGACAATCCCGAATTTATTGCAACGCACATAAACAGCTGTAACTTGTTAACCACGGTAACAAATGACTTGAAATTTTCAGAGAATTCTTAGTAAGACAACAACAGACCAAGGTTCAATGGCAAACTAATACCCACTTTTCAATTGAGCAATTTAAAAGCTGTCTTTAAACTTTGTACAATTGCGAAAAAGTCCATCCTCAGAATTCCTTGAGGACCTTTTTGAATTTTTTTGAACTCTATGAGCTCTTTTGAAATTCTTCTCAGAAGTCCACTGGAATTATATTAGGAACTTTTCATGATTTTTCTCAGAACACCTCGGAACTGAAAATCCTTTAGAGTTTCAGAAAGTTTTCCCGGAATAAGCTAAACATTTTCCTCGGAATTCGCTTTGAAATTTCACTCAAAATTTGATTTTCGCGGTATTCTTTTCGAAATAATCATGGAACAATCTGCAGGATGCACTAGAAATTATCTGCAGAATTTTCTTTGAATTCTCCCCAGAAATATTTTAGAACTGTCCTAAGAATTCAATATCCTTGAGGTTCTGCTCGGAATATTTTAGATTTTTTTTTCTCCGTACACCTTGGGACTGACATTCCCCTAAAGTTTCAGAAGAATTTCTTCTGTATTCTCCAGAAATTCATCCTAGAATGAGCTTGAAGTTTTCCTTGGAATTACCTTGAAATTTTACTCAACATACCCCCTTTGGAATTTCATTCAAAATTTGATTATCTCGGTATTCTTTTCGAAATTGTATTGGAACTATCTGCAGGATTCACTAGAAATTGTTTGCAGAATTTTCATGGAATCATCCTCAGAAATCTTTTCTTTTGGAACTGTCCTCAAAATTCAATACCCTTGAGGTTCTTCTCGGAAGTCAAGTTTAAGTTGTCCGTTCATTCACCAAAACGTTGTAGTTTTTATACCAGAAATGTTCAATAAAGCTTTCCCCTTCATTCACCAGATTTCCTCTTTCCATTTACCACCAGACATTTTTAATATAGCTTGCTTCTCCTATCATCAGAATGTTGCAGGTTTTCCATCAAATAAAGCTTTCCCCCTATTTCCAGATTTTTCATCATAAATTTTCAGTAAAGCAGCTTCCCTCCAATCATCAGAATGGTGCAAATTTTACACCAGAAACTATTATTAAAGTTTGTTTCTCTATTCAGTAGAAGAATGCAAATTTAAGACCAAAAATTTTCCGAAAAGCTTGCCCATCCGTTCACCAGAACGGTGCAGATATTTCACCAGAAATTTTTAATATAGCTTAATTTTAAATAAAGCTTGTGCCTTCATTTACCAGAACAGTGCAAGTTTTCCACCAGAAATTTTCAATTCATTTCATTTATCCAGAGCGATGCAAATTTTGTGCCAGAAATTTTCAATAAAGCCTGCTTCTCCATTCACCAGAACGGTGCACCAAAAATAGTCAGTGAAGTTTGTTTCACCATGTACTTTTGTGGCCTCTTCATGCACCAGAATTGTGCAAATCTTCAACCATAAATTTTCAATAAAGCTTGTATTCATCAAAACGATGCAAATTATGCACCAGAGAAATTAATAAACCTTGCTTCTACATTCACCACAGTGTTGCAAACTTTCCACCAGAATTTTTAGGGTAATTCAATTTTTCCACCAGAGTTATTCATTTTAATTAGCCCCCCACCACCTTGATGACATTTTTACACCAGAAATATTCAATAGAAAGCTTTTTATGCAATTTACTACCACGAAGGTGAATTTTTTCAACCTTAAATTTACCCTTTTATTTTAACCCTACATGAAACACCTGAAAAAAAAAATTTCACCAGGATTTTTTTGTATGTATGACCAAAAAATGTCGTTGATGTTTGTCCCTTCATGGTGCACCTGTACCTCTGTGGTGCAATTTTCAAGTACCATCTCAAAGGAATTGACGTAATAAACGTTTTTCAGTGCCCTTATATTATGAACTGAAGTTATTTCACCTTCAAATCAAGTTATTTTATATTCAAATTTTAAAAATGTGAAAATAAAAAACTTTTTAAAAAATTTTAATAATAAATTTTTGTCAGATGTCAAGATATTTCCAAAATTTAAATTTTAACGTTTTTCTTCTTCCTTATCTCGAAACATTTTCCTCCCTAAAAATGCTGTAAGTCTAACAATTATTTTCCAGGCAAATTTATTTTGTGGAGTTTTATTTGAAATTTTTGATCACGGGAAACATTATCATCATAAAAATTCAAAATTAATTTGTTTTCCAATATTTATGTAGGGGAATTTACGTATTCTCGGCAACCTAAGCAGCGACCTTCTTTCTATAGCCCTTTTCTCTAAGGAACGCACACATATGCAGTATTGGTTTGTTTACAATCTTTTGCTGCCAGCTGCTCTAACAATTTCAGTCGAAAGAATTGTCAAAAACTGTTTTGAAACGCTTTTCCAAAGCTCCAATCTTCTCTAGTGAGAGCGAGTATTGTCGGCAACCAGTTTTTCTTCGGCAACCATTCCATTTGAACTGCATGTAAATCTGCTGTTCTATTATCGGCAACTCGAAATCAGCTACAATTTGTAGTGCGTGTGTTTCATTTCAAGAAAACCTTGCTAGATTGCTTTTTCTCAGTGGTAAAAATATAGTCAAATTGAAGCTGAAAGCATAAAGAATCGTTTGCATGCATTCAGCGAAGTGTTTTCGTAAGAAAATCCAGTGAAAATAGTGTTTGAATTTGGGTTGCCGAAAATAGTCTGGCATGCCGAAGCCGTCATTTCCCCTACTAGAATTTGTAGAAAGTGACTAAAAAGGAAGGATTTTGAAATTTCATCTTAGTCTTAGAATTATGACAACTGATCTTATTTCGTTGGCTTTTATTTACATTTGTATTCGAAGAATTTAAGCTTACAATTTATATCGGAGACAAACTGTGATAATTTTATTGTGTTTGAGATGCTTAATGAGATCCGGCGCTATGTCATTTCATTACACAAAGCATGAATAAACGATCATTGCTTGTGTTCAAAATCAGTTAGCTTACATCTCCCAGTCGAGGTTCCAGTCATTGTTATGAAGTAAATATTTACTGTTTCACCATTAAAATAATAGGAAGCCTTAATGTCACATTATTGGTCACAGAAATAATGTACCCAAAACAAGTTGTCTTGACGCAATCCACAAGTTTATATTCAACCATAGATTAACTTAATAAAAAAACAATGCAACAGGACCCCCTGGGCCCCCTCCAGATCAATGTTTTAGCTACGCCAGTGGATACAGATCATACCTACAGCGTGATGCTGTTTTTGACGATTTGACATGGGTGGCATAATAGCCGGTTCTTCGTTTATGGGTAGAGTATGTCAACGTCGATTGGTTAGAGAACAGTAGAACAGAATTTTCTCACTATGTGGCGCTAATGTGTAAATGAATTTCCTGTATAAAATATATATTGAGATCTTTACCGTTGAGAAAGTTTTCGTCTTCGGGCAAGTTGTCCAGTTGACCACTGTCTTCTAATTTGTGGGCTGATTAGTTCCGATTTTTCTCACTAGGCGACACTAGTCTGCGTGTAGATTTCACGTAGATGTCCTGACTTCGTAGATGGTGAGGGTTTCAAGATATATCTTATAGATACAGGAAGTACACATGTACAATAGCGCCGCGTAGTGAGATAATTCCTCATTTAACTGCGCACCATAACCATTTGGAATGCCTTGATCATCTTCCTTATAAAGCTGGAAGCTGGAAGCTTCTTTGGAATCCAGAACCTACCCAAGTAACATTGCAAGCTTTATCAAGGTTTTAAAGCGTTCTACAAGTTCAATTCATGGTCCACAGAACCCTCATGAAACCATAATTGTTGGGTAGTTTTATCGATTGACAAATTTTACAGATGTTTCGTATTTTTCAGTGAATCCCCCTTGGCCTCCTTATCACATATTCATTTCGATGACAGATCTACAAATGTTTTCAAAAAAAGTATATTTAAGAATCGAAGTGGTTATTTACTCAGTTTCACTTACCATAATACAAGTCAAACTGTAGCAGCTTCTGTAATACTTCTTAATTTATAGAAAACATTCTATTTTTCTCTGCAAGTACACGGCCAATGAGAACGACCCAAATTTGAGATTAGATTTCTCATAAATCACAAAAAGTTCAGGAACTCAGCGATGAGTAGATTTGCCTCATGTTTTTCGAGATTTTTTTCAGATTTTTCCAGGAAAAAAATCCTGAATATGAGAAAAGTAAAGATTGTATTCTCTCAGTCTATTGATACTGCTCGGTAAAGTTCATTTTTCAGCAGATTTTACAGGTTTTCCACACGGTAAAAAAACATCATGTTCACTACTGCATAACGAACCACCTTTGCGTTCGGACGCGCTTTAGCAGCGCTCTTGTATATACTTTTAAATATCCAAACAATTTTTTATCATATTTTAAAAACTGACCCGCGCGAACTCCGTGTTTATTTTATTTTAAACGTTTTTTTTATCATCCGACACGAGTGCAATGAAGTGCGGAATAGTGAATTGCGTGCAAAAAGACAATCGCTTTCTATGGCGCTGCCATGGCACCTGCAACCGGACCTTTCACGCAGGTTGTGTTGGTGCACAGCGAAATCATGAAGACATTCTTCGGACCTTCATGCTGCCTTTGTGCCAAGACTGCCAGGATAAGTTCATAAATGAACTTAATCTGAAGGAACTGTCTACAACATTGAATGGCATCAAAGAAAACATTGGCAATACTTTGGAAGCAAATCACAAATTGCTTACTAACTTCAAAAACCTCAGTGCGACGCATGACGCAGTGCTTGAACACATTGAAGAAATGCTTGACAATATTAAGCGTAGCATGTCGACCGTCACCAGCAGCAACAAACTTATTGCGGTTGAAATGAAAAATGCAATTTCATCAATTCTGGACACACCTTCGGCGGACACCTGCACAGCTGTAAAAGCGGCAGCCAAATCAGCGGCAACAGCAGCAGTAGCGGCAATAACAACAACAACAACGCACTCAATTAACCAACTACCTGCAATAATTTCCACACTCAAGAATGAGTTAGCGGACTCCCAAAGTACTCTAGCATGTGAAATAAAATCTCACCTAGAAGAAATGGCAAAATCTCTTTCAACACCAGCCGTCATCATTTCCAAGAATTACACAATTGACGAACCAGCCCCCAGCTGGCGAATCTTGGGAAATAAAAAAGTATGGAAGCGTGACTGGACAGAATATGACGCCAAGCAACATTCCCGCCGTCTCCAGGAAAAAAACGAGTAAAAAGCCAGACTTAGGCGCAAAAAACGAGAAAAGAAACCAGGTAACAACCCCCACAACAATACCAACAAAAACAGCGGCAGTAACAACTACACTATTGGCAATAACAACAACAACAACAACAACAACAACAACAACAACAACAACAACAACAACAACAACAACAACAACAACAACAACAACAACAACAACAACAACAACAACAACAACAACAACAACAACAACAACAACAACAACAACAACAACAACAACAACAACAACAACAACAACAACAACAACAACAACAACAACAACAACAACAACAACAACAACAACAACAACAACAACAACAACAACAACAACAACAACAACAACAACAACAACAACAACAACAACAACAACAACAACAACAACAACAACAACAACAACAACAACAACAACAACAACAACAACAACAACAACAACAACAACAACAACAACAACAACAAAAACAAAAACAACAACAACAACAGCAACAACAACAACTACAACTACAACAATAACAACAACAACAGCAATAACAACAACATCAACAACAACAGGACCCGAAGCAGCCATCTCTACAACAGCACTGCATTACCTTTGGATAAAGAACTTTTGGCTGCTGCACGAATACAATTTTCTCGGCCACCCAAAGAAAGCGGACTAAATTTCATTAATTTCGAAAAAGGGGAAACTATTAACCCTTATCGAAATGAAAAACCAACTGAGCGAGAACACCCTCCTCTTCTCGACCCCATGCGTCCGCCAATAGTGAGACTTACTGAACAGTCCGTAACTGGCGACCAACGCTTCCTGAAGGCGCGTCTAAGGGACCCGAAAATTATGGACATTGTTCGGACCTACCTCTCCTTCCTGCATGACCAGCCATCATCAACATGTATTCGCGGAATCACCAAAACCAGTGCTATTCTAATGCTAGCAGCTGAAGGACTACCAAAAGACAGAAATCTCCTGCACGAAATTTTCCTGGACGTCCATGAAGAACTTGGAATTACTCGAAACGACGCCTTGGCAGACCTGCAATCCTACCGTACATTCCTGTCCAGTGAACGCACGCAACGGCTACAATCTACTAGGGAGGCCACCCTCAAATTTTACAATCCTGTAAATTTTCAACGCCGCTGACGCACCTTGAGGAAGACTCATTATTTCTATATAACGATGCTCGGCATGAGACTGAGGTAACTAATAATAACAATGACCATACTTTATCAACCGACGTATTTCCAACAATTTCTTCACACAGACAAAATGCGACTGAAATTTTGATTTACTGTCAAAATTTCAATCGCATGAAAAGCCCAGCTAAAATGAAGGAAATTTATCAACATTTATTATGCTCATCCTTTTCGGTCATTTTGGCAACTGAAACAAGCTGGGACGAAAGCGTAAAAAGTGAAGAAATCTTTGGAAATGCCTTTAATGTATTCAGAGACGACAGAAATTTTCATGCAACACAGAAGAAGTCAGGTGGTGGAGTTCTTATAGCTCTTTCGGCCAATTTTAACTCAGAAATTATCTTTACACAAAAATTTACAGAATTTGAGCATATTTGGGTGAAATCACACATAGCCGGTGAAACGCACGTGTTCGCCTCAGTGTATTTTCCACCAGACCATGCTCATAAAAGCACTTATGAAGCCTTCTTCCAAAGTGCTGAACAAATTCTATCTGACCTTCCTCCTGAGGTTAAAGTTCACATCTATGGAGACTTTAATCAACGCCATGCTGACTTCATTCTGGACTCTGAAAATGAATGTATCTTACTCCCAGTCGTTGGGGATAATGAAACATTGCAGTTCATTTTTGACAAAACTGCTAATTTAGGACTGAACCAAATTAACCACATCAAAAACCAACAAAATTGCTATTTGGACTTTTTACTAACGAATATTTATGAAGATTTCTGTGTGACCGAATCACTAAATCCACTGTGGAAAAATGAAGCGTTTCACACAGCAATTGAATATTCTTTATTTGTGCATGAAAACCAAAGACCCAACGACTGCGAATACGAAGAAGTCTTTGAATACAAATTAGCAGACTACGAAAAAATAAAATTTAAATTAAACAGTGTCAATTGGCAATTAATTTTAAGGAATGTAGGAAATGTCGAAATTGGTATAGACGTGTTCTACAAAATTTTAACAGAAATAATTTCGGAAGAAATACCTTTGAAGAAAAAAAGACGTAACAGAAACACACAAAATCCAGTCTGGTTTAACAGACAAATAAAAAACTTGAAAAATCGGAAGCAAAAAGCACATAAAATTTATAAAAAACACAATAGTAGTAATAATTTATTAATTTATTTGGATCTATGCGATCAACTGAATTTAGCTATCAGTACTGCATTTGAAGAATATAATGCAAAAACTGAACGTGAAATAAAGTCCTGTCCGAAGAACTTCTTTAATTACGTAAAAACGAAATTAAAATCTGACAATTTTCCTTCAATAATGCATCTAGACGAAAATGTCGGTGATAGTTCGGAAAAAAACTGTAATCTATTCGCAAAATTTTTTCAAGAAATTTATACGACATTTTCTGAAGAAGATCGTGACCGCGATTATTTTGCATTTTATCCAGAATTTTCAAGGGACATTGGCCTCAATCAACTTCAAGTGCAGGACATTTTGCAGGCTTTAAAAAATTTAGATGCCTCAAAAGGTCCTGGACCTGACGGAATTCCTCCAGTATTTATTAAATGTCTAGCAATGGAACTCACTGCTCCATTGTTTTGGCTTTTTAATATGTCCCTGGAATCCGGAACCTTCCCTAAAATTTGGAAAAGCTCATTTCTAGTACCTATATTTAAATCTGGTCGAAAATCTGACGTACGTAATTATCGTGGTATAGCCATTATCTCTTGCATTCCTAAGCTTTTCGAGTCAATTATCAACGAAAAATTATTTCTCCAAATCAAAAATAGAATTACTGACATGCAACACGGCTTTTTCAAGGGTCGTTCGACCTCGACCAACTTACTTGAATTTATAGACTATTCATTGAATGCAATGGATAATGGAAACCACGTAGAAGCTCTCTATACAGACTTTAGCAAGGCATTTGACCGCATTGACATACCAATGTTACTCTTTAAACTGCAAAAAATTGGAATTAAGTCAGGGCTCCTGAAATGGCTTGAATCATATTTAACTAACCGCCAACAAATAATTAAATTCAACGGAAAGAAATCGAGCCCAATTCAAGTCACTTCAGGCGTCCCCCAAGGCTCTCATTTGGGACCTCTCCTTTTTATTCTATACGTAAACGACATATCTTACATTCTCAAAAAACTTAAATTGCTTATTTATGCCGACGACATGAAGCTCTTTTAGGAAATAAGAAATGAAGAAGACATCAATATATTCCGGAATAAAATACACATATTCTACATATGGTGCAAAAAAAGTCTACTAGAATTGAATGTAAAAAAATGTAACTTAATATCATTTAGTAGAAAAAGAACAACTTCAAATATTTCAATTGCATTAGGAAATCAAACTGTAGACAAATGTGAAAGAGTTAGGGATTTAGGAATTATCTTAGACTCTAAGCTAACTTTCATAGACCATTACAATACAATTATTCACAGGGCAAATAACATGCTAGGCTTTATCAAGCGCTTTTGCTATAACTTTCAGGACCCTTACACAATTAAAACACTATATATTGCCTATGTGAGGTCAATACTGGAATATTGCAGTATTGTATGGTCTCCATTTTCAATCACGCACGAAGAAAGATTAGAATCAGTACAAAAACAATTTCTATTATACGCTCTTCGTAAATTAGGTTGGACTTCATTTCCTCTTCCATCATATGAAGCACGCTGCATGCTTATAAACATACAAACATTAAAAGAGCGTCGTGAATATGCAATGGTTTCATTTGTAAATGATATCGTTTCGCAGCGAATTGACTCAACAGAACTTTTATCAAAATTAAACTTCCATGCACCCACTCGGCAACTCCGAAATCGAAATTTATTTGCCATAAAACATCATCGCACAAATTATGCAAAATATGGGCCATTAAACCGCATGATGGCCTCTTACAATAAACACTGCGAAACCATTGACTTTACAATGTCTCGGCATAAACTAAAGCAATATTTTTATTCCATAAGAAATAACAACTCATAAAAGAAAAGACAAGAAAGCTGACACTACTTTTTTATATAAATATATATTTAAGAAAACAAAACTGTATTAATTGTACTAGTCAACGTTGGTTGACGAAATAAATAAATAAAAATAAAATAAAATAAAGTGATTTGCTGCTGAATTTGCACTACTTGCCAAACATTGCAATTCGATGTGCAAATCCCTTGGAAGAGATCATGATGAATCACGATGAAATCCATAGCAAATCACTTCATTTTAGATTGTATTGCACATCTTTGTTGATGTGCTGTGCTTTGAACTCGAAATGCCAACCATAGTGATATTTTCAATCTATCACTTTAAGTTTAAATAATTTATCCTTGGATTGGGTTTTATTAAATATTTAGGTTTATTCTTACTGCAAGCCTTGTTCTATGTTATTCAGAATATGACCACTACCCAGATCACATATGTTTCCAAGTGATATTGATAAAATCACCAGGATCTTAGTAGAAGCAAGACGATACATTGAGCAATAAATTTGATAAGTTTGACAATGTTTTGAAATAGAAATTATCGGAATAATACTCTTTTATTGAATACAGAAACAATTTCGAATTACTCATGCTCTAGAACAATTAATTTCGGGTGGAGATAAGAATTACCGCTTCCCTTGCTTGACTTCATTTGTTGTTGATCTTCGCGAGTAATGTTTTTCTTGTGCGTTTTTGACAGTTGCTTCCAAAAGCAAAACTAATCAAATTCAATGGATGAAAACAGTGGCGCCAATTCAAATGATAATCATTTTGATTTAAAGGTGATATACAGCACATATTTTTCAACGACAAATCACTTTGTTTCAAAACGCAACTTTGTTTCAAGTTAGAAAATCAACAACAACGCAAACAACCCAATTTCATTACTTCTTGCAAATCAATGATAAATCACTTCGTTTCGTAGTGCTGCATAACAGACTGAGTCAAGTGCAAGAGCATTTGGATTAGATGTGACAACTTTTTACCGTGCACAGAAAAACATGAGACATATCTACACAGAAAAAAATCTGAATTTTAACTATCCCGTAAAATCTCCCCTCGTTTAACTTTGAGCTATAGTTGGCATAAACAACGAAATCGTCTACAGGCTTGCATACAATATTGCTTATTTAAGCGATATAGCGTTTAAATTTACACGAAATACACGAAATTTATGCCAAATCTAGCGTTAATTTTATGTGCGCTATATGGATTTTTCAAACACTAAGTTCCTGCACTGATGCCGATTATGAGAAAACTAAACTCAAATTTGGGTCGTTCTCATTGGCCGTGTACGTCTAACAGTGTTTTCCTTATTAGGTAAGTGTTTCAGTTATGACATTAGTGCCCCAGTTTTTGGCCCTAGGGCCTTACTCAAATGTGAATTAGATTGTCATGGTTTTATTTGCGTAGATATATGACAAAATCTATGTTCTAACCTTGCATCGAAATAAAATTGGAAAAGCATGATAATAAAGATAGGGCCAATCAGAGGACCGCTAGGGCCAAAACCTGGCTCACTTATCCTAGTAACGTTTCTAAAACAATAAATTCCGTAAACACAAATTAGCAAATGCAGGCCGCTGCCATACACAATGTTTGTTTTTGTTGTTTGTTTTGACGTTTCATTTGTCATCAAGCTAGAATGTGTTTTACAATATTAACTATACTATAGCAAAGAACTCTGTATCATTAATTTTTTTTTGTTCCAGAGTTGATTGTTTCAATAATCTAAATGGTGGCCGTTTTACCCCATCGTCCCCTACATACCTCTACTATGGATGTTGCACCGAGCATGCCGGGACAATCTTGATGATTGCGCAGCGAACGGAATTTAAACGATACTCGTTTTGCCCGGCCGAGGACCGTGATGATGCCTGACGAAGGCAGATGAATGAGCAAGTTGAAAATGGGTTTCTGGCTATTCCCTTGGCGTGGAATGCAAAGTAGGGTAACCCTCCCACCCTTCAACAGCTGAGAGAACAGAACTCCGTTTCTGGCTGCATCTGGTCGCTTGGGGAGATTGTAACGAAAACCTAAAGGTTCTGTGTTTGAGCAGTTCATGCTGGTAAAAATGAAGTTGATTTTGAATGTTAGTTTCTGAAATTGACCGGATTCCTACACAATGGCAAGCTCTCTTTCTGTCAAGTAAGGAATGATTTCCCGCGAGATCGGATCGGTTTAGTTGAATTGGATTCCATTTAGGTAATTATCATCCAATCTGCATTACTTAAAGGAAAATTATTCAAACTTTCCTTAAAGCACAGTTTCACAGCAATATAACTTAATCAATTTAAATACGGCTAGCCCCTCACGAATCGTAAAAACAATCTCCGGAGACAAACAGTTCCAGCGAAGGCGGAGGCAAAAACTGCGCTAATAAACTGGAAAGAAGTGTGCAGCTTTTCTTTTGTTCGGGGCCATCGAGTTTACTGGACCATGATGACGACGGTCAGGTAGCTCTGTTAAGACTACAATGAAGTGAACAATTGAATACGACAAAATTGAGTCATCCATGGCCGCTCTCCGAAACTGCTACGGAACAGTGTTCAAAGACGTTGTGCAACTATTTCAAAGTCCTTTCACTATGTGGATTTGTCTTCACTAGCTTACGCAGACAGGGTGGCTTCGGTAGATCTTTAGATAGTAATGTTGGGCAATGGTAATCGTGATTGCCTCTCAATCCAAAAGGCCTGGGATATATCCCATAAACGTCGTGAAAAACGTCGCTAGAACTATTCCACAGTTGCGGACAGTATATGAGCAAGTCAAACGCTCACTCTTTTGCCTGTGGATTAGAGGACACACCTCAAATCCCCTCATCCATCAAAGCATGAGATAGGTAAAGGGGGCGACTCCGGCGTAGTGGTTAACGTCCAAACCTCTCACGCCAAAGTCACGAGTTCAAATCTCACCCCCGGACAAGTCACGAATGACCCAAGAGTGTTAAAGTGACAATAATAAAAAAAAAAAAAAAAAAAAAAAAAAAAAAAAAAAAAAAAAGAGATAGGTAAAGAAGTGCGTATTTGATTAGTATTGTCGCATTAATGGCCCTTCGCTGAATTTCAACTTCTGTTCAATTAACTGGTTATGTCTACTGGTGAAAACCAAATCTAATACGAATTGTTTTAACTGTGGTCTTATTTAGTTTACAAGTAATATCTTGATCAAATGGAACGGACACTTATTTCAAGGGTTCAGGTGCTGCGGTGAGGGTCTCTCTTTTGTAGAATTCTCGCTTTTTATTGATTATTGTCTGGATTGTGGTCTCCTTGTATCCGTTGAGTCTCGCTGTTTCGAAGATGTACTGTAATTCCTTAATCTTTCCTGAATCGCTGAGTGGAAGAGTCGCATCCGATGTATCATGTGGTGGAAGGCGGCCATTTTTTGCTGGAACAAATGGTTGGAAGTATAGGGGTTATCTTTTTTGGTGCTTGTTAGTCTCCTGTAAATTTCGTATTCAAGCGAAGAAGATGATGACAATTTCCTGATGAGTAGAAGATCGAAAAATGCGAGTTTCCCGTCGTGAGAGAATTTGATATCCTTGTGAACGGTTTGGTAATACAGTGCTTTCCCGATTTTGTCAGCTTCCGATTTTGTCTACCCCCGATTTTGTCAGCATTTTTCCCCGATTTCGTCAGCCTGAAGATTTTGCTGAACTGTTTGTTTTTTAATCATGAATTCTCAAGCATTTTGTTCCAAATGACACTTAATTGTTTTGTCGCAACAATAACAGAGGTAACTCAAATAAACCTCAATTATTGCGACACTGTACAGTTGTATCGAGTCCCTCCCAATAAAGGTAACTATATGGAAGTTATGGGTAGATACCCTATTGAAGAAGAAGGTTTCGTGATCGCCAAAATTAACGGATATGCAGACACTGGTTGGACTTACCGAACAGCTGATTGGACGAAGACCGCTAGTCATCGAAGGAGACTTCAATGCTTAGGCAGTGGAGAGGCGAAACATGTACCAATGCAAGAGGACACATTCTGCTGGAAGCTCTGGCGGTGCTGGAAATTAGGCTGTTCAATAAAGGCACCACCAGCACTTTTCGGAGAGATGGCCGGGAATCCATTATCGACGTTACTTTTGCGGACTGCAGTCCGTCACTGGTGGAAAACATGAATTGGAGTGTGTGAAGGATATACCCATAGTGACCATCAGGCAATCCGATATGGCATCGGCCAACGGAATCCTGTGGCAGTACAGAGGACGAGAACTTGCGACCTGAGGTGGAAGACGAGTTGACAGAATCGTTAGGGAGAGCATGTGACACGACCATGCCGAGGAAACTGGAGCTAAATAACAAACGGCCTTCAGCTTACTGCTGCAACGAGGCAATTGGCACCCTCCGCGCTAGTTGTCTCAGAGCCAGAAGACGTGTTCAGAGAGCAAGAACAGAAGCAGACAGAGCGGAACGTAGAGGAATGTCCGAGCACATAAACGAGAGATAAAGCAGAGCAAGTCAAACTGTCAACTGGAGCTGGGTCGAGACGCTTATGCCAACGACGCACACCGTGTCGTGATGACGAAAATCAGATGTCTAATATGGACCAACCGGTCTGTGCCATAAAAAGGGAGAAGATCAGATGTCAAGTCATGCCCGCTGAAATGTGCTTACACGGCGAATGAGAACGACCCAAATTTGAGTTTAGTCCACTCATAATCGCCAAAAGTGCAGGAACTCAGCAATGAGTAAATTTGCCTCATATTTTTCCAGGTTTTCCAGGATTTTCCAGGGAAAAATTCCCGAATTTGAGAAAAGTAAATATTGGATTCACTCAGTCTATTGGTACAACTCCGAGACTGAATACAATTTTGAGACAAATTTTACTCATCGCTGAGTTCCTGCACTTTTGGCGAATATGAGTGAACTAAACTCAAATTTGGGTTGTTCTCATTCGCCGTGTAGAGAACCTTAAAGTCATCGTGGAATGACTTTTCTCGAAGCATGATTCAACGACCTGTCCACCTACATCGTACGGAAACGGAGAGGGAGATAACGACGAAGTCACCAACGAGCAGCGTTGCCAATATTCCAGATTTATCTGGATTTTCCAGATTTTCAGTCATCCGGCCAGATACACAGACAGATCACGTTTATTTCCAGATTTTAAAAATATGTTCCAGATTTTTCAAACATGTTGGAAATTATTGCAACATCGTACATGAAATTGTTATAACATGTTTGCATGTTAATGGGCTGCAGAATCATGAAAATAGAGCCATTTTCTAA
The DNA here is from genome assembly GCF_037179485.1 of Ochlerotatus camptorhynchus. NCBI lineage: Eukaryota > Metazoa > Arthropoda > Insecta > Diptera > Culicidae > Ochlerotatus > Ochlerotatus camptorhynchus. Next base: position 1,728,072 of record NW_027040719.1, read on the forward strand.
AGATTATTCGTTGAAAAAAATCTTCAAACTTTTAAAAATAGTGGGCTTGAATGTTTGTTTAATTTGAATTTTTATTTATTTTCTATATTTAAAAAAAATCAAAATTTCAATATGGAGGAAAATTTCAATATGCCACGAAGTAAGGGTTCGATTCCTGCTCCAGCCAGTGGAACTTTTCGCAACCTGAAAATTTCCCTACTGGTCCTCTGGGTGTGGTGTTTTGTCAGTTTTCTAGAGTTAAGTTTTCAGTCTTTGCAACCTCTGGTTGAAGACAGTGTCAGTTGTCTTCTAAAAACTCTGATGACAATTTCATGGAGATTTTGTGAAGAATGGAAATATAATTCGGAAGAGAAATCAAAGAAAGTTCTCATGATGAAACTTAAGAAGTATGCTGAAACGAACCGTGAGAATAATTTCAATGGAATTCTGTTCAATATTTCTAAGGAGATTAATTTTGACGTAGGACTACGTCTGTGATTTCTATATGAGGGTACACTTTGTGAATCGAAAAATGGAACATGTAACAAAATTATGAAAGATTTTGAACGCTAATAACTCAACTGCCCTTGGACCAATTTCAATAATTTTATCACCAATCGATCAGATATATTTCTACGCATCTGTCAAATTTAAGACGTTATCATTTTTCAAAATGTCACTATTGAAAATTAAACGAGTGTGCAACTGTTGTTTTAAAAAGTGAAAAGCGATTTCCCTAACACAGATTTCAAAGTTAAATTCCATCCGGTCTCACCAAACGGTGTTTATTCAATCACAGCGTGGTGAGTAGTGGTGTTCTCCAGCATACAACGAAGGGCTATCTGGAAGCAACGAACTGCAGCCCACATGAGCATCCAAAGACATAAGAAGAAGCCGCACCGCTTGATCGGAATCAGTAGCTCTTCGTGAGTTGCTGTGGGCCAACTATGCCAAGCGCGTCATACATATAAACAGAGAGAACCCCGCTCAAATGCCTATTCCTACACAAAACACAAGCTCCTGCTGCAGTTAACAAATAAGATTTATTAAATGAGACCACGTAGTTCTACGTCACCATTGCGTACAACCCCATAGGGCTGTCCATTGTACTTTTTTATAAAATTTTAAGAAATTTGATCGGAATTATGCCAAAAGAACATCTGGCAATTTTTGGGAGACTTTCAATGCCATTTTGGCAAATTATTTGAGTACTTAGCAAATACTTAAAAGGATTTCAAAAACAATTCTGACTTTACATACAAAACAGCTAAAAGGGAATTATCGGATGAGTCTGAGAGTAGTGTGACGGTTATTCTGAAGAGTGTGTCAAGGAAATTATTAAGAATATTCTAATGAAATTTCATAGAGAAAGGTGAAAACAAAATTATGATAATTCTTGAAAATTATTGCTAGTTTGAGGGAGTTGTGGAATCGGAGAGTGATTTAAACGAGTCTTGTTATCTCTTAGAATGTTACTGAAAACGTTTGGATATTATCAAGATTATTTTAGGGGAATCCAGAAAAGAAGTATGATGGATGGAATGGAAAAAAAAGGACGAAGATATCCTGTAAAGAGTTCCATGTAAATTCAGACTAACAAAAATTTTCATGATCTGGGACCCAGCAAATATATAAACTCCGCTTTCAGACTTTCATTTTAGCTATATAATAAAATTATTCGTAATGGTAATGCAAACAGTTGAGTTACCTGTAGTTTAGGTAAACTGTGTGTGAATACCATGATGTTAGGCTTTAATTTCCACTTCAGCCTGGTGAATTTTACTGCCTACTGCCTACTTTGATATCAAGAATTACATTGTTAGTCTGATCAACCTCATGGTTATATTAGAATTATTTAGAACTATCAAAATCTTTAAGACATATGGTACTGCATCAAGAAGTAAGGACTACATCGACTATTAGTTTAAAAAATCCATCCCATCAAAGTTGCTTGAGTCTTTGCTTTTCATGCTTTTTTTTTAAAGTTACAGTTTAAAAAGCAAATCTTAAAATATTTTCTGCAGTATTTTATCAAAGATTTAAATCAATTTTTGAAATGCTGCGTAATGGATATTCAAAATTTTTGGCACACTGCGTCAATACTTTTCTTAACTTTTGGACGATTTAAGCAATGCTAACAAGTTATTTGTTTTATAGAATTTATTTAAACATGTAATTCATTCTGGTACTTTGAATAAATCCCAGATGCATACTGACCGATTTTTACGGGAGATTGGCACATCACTTTGATTTCAATAGCATTATGTTAAAGCAGGATTTTTTGGAGCCTTCCAGATTTTTCCAGATTTTATATTTTAACTGGTCCAGATTTTTATGAAAATGACCTGGCAACGCTGCCAACGAGTAACTCGTAGCAGTGCCTGCTGGATACACTCGGAAAACTCTTGGAGAGGATCGTCCTAAACAAGCTGAAGAAATGCACGGAGAGTGAGCAAGGATTGTTGGAGAGGCAGTTCGGATTTCGAAAAGGAATAGCAAAAGTAGATGCAATTCGGACAGTTGTCGAGAGACCCGAGAAGGCGTCGAAACAGAAGTAGATAGGAGATCGATATTACGCCGTGAGGACGATCGACGTTAAGAATGCGTTCAACAGCTCCAGCTGGGAGGCCGACGCTACTTCCAGAACCGAGTTCTGATCTAAGAGCCAAATATGGGACAGAGATCGATTAGGATCACGGTGGGAATTCGACAAGGCTCCATCCTGGGTCCAATGCTCTGGAACGTGATATAAAACGGTCTAACGCTGAAGCTACCCAAACGAGTTGAGATCGTTGGCTTTGCGAACGACGTCGTCTTACGGTAAAGGTGTATTCAGACTTGAGCGCGAGCGAGAGTAGCGGAGCGGACTTCGGGTATTCGGGTGCGATCGGCTCTCTGAAGATGGCTTGATTGCTACCACGCCACAACGGGCTTCAAAAAATACGTTCTGCATAGCATCGGCCGAAGAGAACGAGAATTGGCAACATAAAAAAATAGGTAGGTAGGGTAATTGATTCTGGTTGGACCTATCCAAAAACTGATGATGGTTGGACCTATTTTTCAATCGCTAGTTTAGTCAATCTTCGCTAAGTTTTTATTTTCAAAGATCACTTTACTATCATAAAAAACTCTTTTTCTTCAATTTGCATGGGTGTTTTATTGAAAAAACTTCAAAACAATTGAGTTTTAATGTGTTTTCAAAACAGTTCACTTTTCACGTATTAGCTCGTCATCATGCCTTACTTTCCAACATACAAAAAGGGAATATTTTTCACATTTATTTTTATTTTCATGCAGTAAAATACTGCTTTAAGGTGTAAACAGCACGTTAGTACGCCATTTATCCATTGGTTTCACTAAAATGTTTGAATAATTGACGAAACTCGAATAGATAAAGGGCCTGTTCATAAACTACGTGGACAGGTTTTTGGGATTCTTGACTCCCCCCCTCCCCCTGCGTAGACAATTGTCCATACAAAAAAAATTAAATTTGTATGGGCCGTGGATAATTGTTAACCCCCCCCCCCCCCATAAACTGTCTACGTAGTTTATGGACAGCCCCAAATATGATCATAGTTGGACCTATGCATGATGATGGTTGGACCTATGTGTTTCCTAAGACGGCCGCTAGGTGCGCTTCGGTTTGTCTACATCCTTCATGTGCAGCTGATTTGAAATTCGATTTCGTTTTTTCCGAGTGATCAGTTTCTTCGATTGAAAAAATGGCTAAAGAAAAGAGTTATACGGTCGAAAATCTTCAAGAGGCTTTTCTTTTAGTAAGAAATAAATCACTTACCGCGTATCAGGCACAGAAAAGGTACAATATTCCGAAAACGACGCAAAAATTAAGGGAAGCCACGGCAAGAAATATGGAAGGGAAATAGTGTTGAGTGTTGATTTGGAGAACCAGCTAGCGGATTGGGTTTGTAAGCTGCTAAAGACCTTGCGTCACTAGTTGGGCGTAAATTTAAAGGAGGAATTCCATCGTCAGGTTGGTTGAAAGGGTAACCACCGATTTCCGAACTACCACGGAAGCGCCGAAAGAATCTGTTAATATGAATTTACATTAAGCACTTCACATGCACCTTCTGTGTGTGAATTAACTTGAAATAAAATGTTAACAAACTAAAAATTGCTAACTGAAACTTATTTCCAAAAAAAAAACTCCTAGTAGAAAAAAAAAAACTGTCCGGTTTTAATTAAGTTCTGATATTCTGCCATTTTAAGCCCCTAAATTCCCCGGAGGCACCCAGAACAGGCCCGGAAGTGGCCAATGTGGTCCAAGGCACTCAATTTTGTTATTGATCTTGTTATCGAATTTGGAAGTTATGAAAAGTGTCGCATGATAGGTTTTATTCCTTCCATGTCAAAATTAGGTCCATGTTCCATATACTCTGGAACTTGTTCCGGCCATATCTCCGGAACCAGTTGACCGATTCCAAAAATATTCGATAGCTTTCAATGGGACCACAATACCTATAGTTTGACGTTAAAAAATTTCCAAATCGGGTCAATGATTCCCGAGAAAATGATCCTGATGAATAGCTAATGCGTGGAAAGTGAACTTTTTTTAAAAACGAAGTTATACTCAAATTTCTTGATTTTTTAAATAGCAAATTCATAAAAACTGTATAATAAGAGTTTTTTCATAATACCAATAAGCTCTAAACAAAGTTTTTGAACAAATATGGGCTAAACTAGCATGATAAAATGATAAAATAATGTATTATTGAATTATACGAGACGGTGGGTGGCCCGTGCTCCCATTGCCCATTCGTAACACTGGTTCTTACGACATAAGAGACACCGATGCTAGCCTCTTCATAGTAGCATGCAGAAGTAGCTAAGCTTCCATCTAAATAGCACCGCAGCTGAGCTGCGCGTGCAATGAAATAAAAGGGATATCGACTTATTACCACTACCTTCTTCTCTCCCTTCCGCTCTCAGGATTCGTCGATTCGGTGTCTTTCGTTGGGTGTTCTACTAAAACGGAAAAATTACGCCTAAATCACGAATCACTCCGGCAGTCTCGCAGTTCCTACCTATTTTTTTAAGTTGCCAATTCTCGTTCTCTTCGGCCGATGCTATGCAGAGATAGCGAGAGAGCAATAATTTCCACCAAGCGTAGCTAGAAAAATATCGTCGAGAACGTATTTTTTGAAGCCCGCTGTGGCGTGGTAGCAATCAAGCCATCTTCAGAGAGCCGATCGCACCCGAATACCCGAAGTCCGCTCCGCTACTCTCGTTCTCGCTCAAGTCTGAATATACCTTTAATTATTTGAATGTGTTTGACATCACTCCGCGTTCGTGTTAATTTTCGTGGCCCGTCCTCTTGTTGTGTTTAATGGTGGGAAGTACATTCCACTACCAGATTAGGGAGACGTCTAGCGGCAGGTGACGTGACTGGCCGATGATGAGAAGTTTTCTCTCGTAGAGTTTTAGGGTATGCGTGAGCTCTACACTGAACCAAAACATCCGCAATACTTCGAATGATTATTGCATTGCTCGAGCCCTTTAACAATATGCATTCGAATTTCGGATGATTTTCTTATGGTTGAATTCGTCGTCAGATGATGAACATCCATATGACTGTAATCCAAATGCAGGATGATTTTCGTTTGAAAATTAGCTATAAAACATACGGCACTCTGATGACAAACATTTAAGAATAGTGTGACATGCAAGTGCTTTTAATTAGATTTATAATTTGATTATGTACAATTCCATACTGAATAGCCATAATTAGCCATTCCATCATGGATACAAAAAAAATTCGTGGTGGAGAAAACCTCCTTCACCACGAATTAGCCAAACATTGGTTTTCATCCTTTACCTTTGTTCGTAAAAGCTCTGATAGCGATGCATATTGATAAGTATACGGTCACATGTAAATATCTGTAAATATCACCCAACATTTGTAAATATTTAGCATTAAGTCACATTGAATTCAAACCAAAACAAACTAAAGTAGTTAAGCCTAACACAAATTTAAATAACAGAAAACAGATTTAAATCACCAACCGTCACCACAATAATACACTACACTGTACGATCGACCCACAAGCTATTGTACATGCAAAACCCATTCAATGAAAACAAAGTTACACAATCCCATCAGTACAAAATATAAAGTCAAAGCAACCAGTAGCAAACCCAAGTCGTTCCCTTTATTCAGAGCAGTGCAGTGCAATTCGAGTAATCTCACGAAATCCGAAATTGATCTCGGTGGTGGCCAAAGGTGGCAATAAATCGATCACGGAATCGATTGAGTGCGTATATTTCGTGCGTGATAATCACAGTGAGTGATTCGTGACGAATAAACCCCACGACGGTCATTAAAGAAGCATTGCGATAGTGAAGTGTGCTATAGTGGCGAATTACCCTTTCCCGTGGTTTGGTGTGCCGCTATTGGAAATAGCGGGTAGTAATACCTCCGGTGGCCGGTAGTTAGATCTCCACGATCGAACATTGGTCCTTCGAACCGGATCGGAGGAAGCATCCCAGCCCAAATCGACGCGCGAATAGTCTGGAATTCGCCATCGTGGTAAGTGGTCAGAGGACGTTGACCACAGAAGGTAGGCCATTCAACCCATGCCCTATTGATTGGCAGTTTGCTGCAATTGCTAACGGCGCCAAATTTTGCCCCCAGTACGGAATGTGATAGTACGTACTGTATGAGGAACAAAGGTTTGCATGAAGTTCAAAGGCGAAGAACGATCGAATCGTTTCTATCTATAGGATAGGCGCAACGTAGAAGTTTTGTATTTATCAGCTGTAGTGGCACATAGGCTCGTTCAATTAGCCAATTTGATAAATAGCCTTAGGTGTGCTTTACAGTGTCGCACACACTTGTTGGCACGGTGGAAAACCTACAAAATCGATAGACCTAAATTGATTTCAAGCTTCCTACGATTGTGCGGTGGCGTTCTAGCGGATCCGCGAAACGTATGAAAGGAGACTCGTAATCGCGTCGGGAAGGATTATTCGATTATTCGTTACTAAATTACGTGATCTCTTTCGGTCGTTCGTTCGGTGTCCGTGTAGAAGCACCACGTGTCACGACGGGAAGGAAATATACGTACGAAATCCGTGGTGTTTCCGTCGTAATTCGCGGTTGAGCAGCACAACGCGACGGGAAGGATATATCGTTCGATTTCTTGTGTTGTTCACGTTTCGGTGCGCGCAGTCAAGTGATTCGTGGTGGTAGTAAGTGATGGCATCAAAGAAGGAGAAGAAGCTGACTGAGGATAAGCTGGTCCTGAAACGGATATTGGCACTTCGAGATGTGGTGGAAAGGTTCGTGGCGGAATACAACCACGAGCGGGATTCTGGAGAAGTTTCTGTCCGCCTTGACACGTTGGATAGGACGAATAAGGAGTTTCATCATGTACAGTCGGAGATAGAGAAGTTGGATGCAGCGGAAAACTTCGAGCAACACATGGAGATGCGGACCGATTTCGAGAATCGCTTCTGCAGGCTGAAGGGCTTTCTTCTCTCCAAACGGGAACGGAACCAACCTCTCCTGAACTCAACAATGTCGTCTGCATTTGCGCCACCTCACAATTCGACCAGTTTCCACCATCGACTACCAAAAATCGATTTGCCGAAGTTCTCTGGAGATGAATCGCGCTGGATTTCATTTCGGGACAATTTCCTCTCCATGATCCATAGCAATGATGACATTCCGACGGTCAACAAGTTGCAATATTTGCTACAATCACTAGAAGGAGATGCCAGAAAACCCTTTGAGAGTGTAGACATCCAAGCGGACAATTACGCATCAACTTGGGAAGCGCTGATGAAGAGATACGATAACAAGCGGTTCTTGCGGAAAGAGCTATTCAGACGGTTGTTTGAATTGTCGCCGATGAAACGTGAATCAGCTCTGGAGCTGAACACTTTGGTGGATGATTTCCAACGTCATGTGAAGGCTTTGGGGAAACTTGGCGAACCCATTGTGCATTGGGACACTCCTCTCACATTCATCCTATGCAGTAAGCTCGATTCATATACGTTACGCGCCTGGGAGCAAGAGACTCGACAGAAAGACGAAGTTAAGTATGATGAATTGATTGAATTCTTAACGCAACAAGTACGCATGTTGAAGTCAGTATCCAACGATCTGCAACATCGTTCTCGAGGAGCTAGCACTAATGTGGTTGGTGTCACCCCGAAGAAGGTCTCTACAATCAAGTCCATTGTCAACACTGTTACAAACGAAGCCAAGCCGAATGCTGCGCAATGTCATGCGTGCTCGGAGAAGCACCAGCTGTTTCAATGTCAGACGTTTGCTAACCTACCTGTCATGCAGCGTCGTGAGTTGATATCGCAGCGAAGTCTATGTTGGAACTGTTTCCGCCCGAACCACCAAGCGAAGGTGTGCAAATCAAAGTTCTCATGCAGATCGTGTCACGCTAAACACCACACGTTGTTGCATGACCAAGCTGCACCTCCAAAGGTGTTACCGAATCCTGTACCCAAGGCTACTACCGCCGGCCCGTCGAATACACCTACGCAGCAACCAATTCTAACCACGTCAGCAAACGTGGGGACCGTTGGATCATCGAGTCCACCCAAAATGAACCTCTCCGTCCAGTCAAGCAGAAGCACGGTCCTCTTGGAAACGGTTGTGCTCAACATCGTCGACAAGCACGGTAAAGAAATATCTATTCGAGCTCTGCTCGATTCTGCTGCGATGTCAAACTTCATTACCAAGAAGCTGGCAAATGCACTTGCCACCCGTCAAGCCCCGGTCGATGTCGCAGTAGCCGGAATAGGAGAATCTGTGAAGCAAATCAAGCGGCAAATCGCAGCAACGATTAAATCACGAACCACGTCCTATTCCACCACACTCGAGTTCCTGATCATGAAAAAGCCCACGGCCAATCTACCAACGATTGCCATCAATTCCGCATCGTGGAACATACCAAAGGTTCCACTGGCCGATCCAACCTTCAACGTTCCAGGCATGATCGACATTATCATCGGTGGAGAGTGTTATCATGAGATGCACACTGGTAACCGCCTGTCACTCGGTGACGGTTTACCTTTCCTAATCGACACCCTTTTTGGATGGACAGTATCTGGAAAAACTGCCATCAATTCCGCTGTTTCTCCACCCGCCTGCTACTTATCGACTGTCGATCGATCCCTCGAAACAACGCTTCAGAGATTCTGGGAACTCGAAGCTGTCGATCATGGCCTGGCGTATTCCACTGAAGAAAAGCAATGTGAAGAAATCTATGCCAACACTACCACCCGAACTCACTCCGGAAGGTACGTCGTACGCCTTCCTCGGTCCGAAGATCCGCAAGTCACCCTCGGCGAATCTCGAGCAATTTCCACCCGTCGTTTCCATAGTCTCGAGCGACGCCTAGAGAAAGATTCCGCCTTAAAGCAAACCTACCACGAGTTTATCGACGAATATCTACGCCTTGGCCATATGCGGAAACTCACTATTGTTGACGACGATTTGCCACACTGTTACCTACCACACCACCCGGTGTTCAAGCAGAGTAGTACCACCACCAAGGTCCGTGTGGTGTTCGACGCCTCCTGCAAGACCTCTTCCGCAGTATCACTGAACGACACGCTTCTCGTTGGTCCAGTTGTACAACAGCATCTCGTCAACATTACCATTCGCTTCCGCTTCCATGCTATCGCCTTCGTTGCCGACGTGGAAAAGATGTATCGACAAGTTCTTCATTATCCCATTGATCAGCAGTTGTTGCGCATCCTGTTTCGTCGTAATCCGTCGGATCCACTCGACACATATGAACTCCTCACAGTCACATACGGTACAGCATCAGCTCCATACTTGGCAACTCGAACCCTGCTACAGTTGGCCAAAGACGAAGGAGACAAGTATCCGGAAGCCGTTCAACCTGTCATCGAAGATTTTTATGTTGATGACCTTCTCTCCGGTGCAGACAACCTGGATGCTGCTATCGAAAAACGTCGCCAAATCACGGATATGCTTGCATCAGCTGGATTCCCATTGAGAAAGTGGGCGTCCAACGTTCCGGAAGCTTTGACTGGAATACCACTCGAAGACTTGGCAATCAAACCCCTCTTCGATTTGCAAGATGACCAATCAGTGTCCACGCTTGGACTTGTTTGGGATACAAGAACGGACATGTTGAGATTCAACGTCGAAATGCCACTTCCTGCAGCGGTGCTTACAAAGCGTAAGGTAATATCATACATCGCTAGAATCTTCGATCCACTAGGCCTCGTCGGCCCGGTTATTGCTACTGCTAAGATGTTTATGCAACGGCTCTGGAAGCTAAAAGGCGAGGATAATCAACCCTACGAGTGGGACAGACCTCTTCCACCGAAACTGCAAGAAGAATGGAAAAGATATCATGCCACGCTGGACATCCTCTCGGAACTACGAATTCCTCGTTTCGTTTCTTTCGCCGATGCACCCAGAATTCAGCTTCATTTGTTCTCCGATGCGTCAGAGTTGGCATACGGCGCCTGTTGTTACGTTCGTTCTGAGAATGATGATCGTATCCACGTGCAACTCTTGACATCCAAGTCAAAGGTTGCTCCACTCGCCACTAAACATTCCATCGCTCGACTTGAGCTCAGCGCTGCTGTGCTATCCACCAGACTCTTCCAGAAGGTAGAACAATCGATACGAGCCACGTTTGATGTTTTCTTCTGGACAGATTCTACCACAGTTCTCCAATGGCTCAATTCTACACCGAATCGCTGGAAAACATTCGTGGCTAATCGAGTGTCAACAATCCAGTCAAACACAGAAGGATATTCCTGGAAGCACGTTCCCGGAAGTGACAATCCCGCTGATGAATTATCGCGAGGATTGACGCCTATTGATCTCCGTAACCAATCTCGATGGTGGAACGGACCATCATGGCTCTCACAACCTCCGAGTCATTGGCCACACGCAAGCCTACCAGATGAAGAATACCCATCGGTCGCCGAAGAAGCACGCAAGGTTACATTAGTGACTTTGCATAACGAACAAACCCAATTCGTCGATCAACTATGTTCCCGCTATTCTACGTACAGCAAACTCCGTCGTATTGTAGCGTACTGTATCAAATACATCCAATCACTCAAGGCTGCAGTGCATAAGTCCACCGAAAACCAAACACTACTTCTCTCAACAACCAATCTCGTAGATGCTGATCGTGCATTAGCCCGTCTAGCACAACAACAAACGTTCTGTGATGAGTTAGCTGAACTTCAAACCTCTTCCGTTGTGAAAGGTGCTCCGTTGAAATGGTTGAAGCCTCACTTGAGTGACGATGGACTCCTCCGTGTTGGAGGCCGGCTTGAGCATGCTTGTGTATCAGAAGCAAGCAAACATCCTATCATCTTGTCAGCTAAACATTCATTGTCTCGTTTACTCTGCGAACATTACCACAAGATTCTCCTCCACGCTGGTCCCCAGTTGATGATATCTACCATACGCCAAAAATATTGGATAATTGGAGGAAGAGATCTAGCTCGGCACACCTATCACCGTTGTGTCAAATGTTTCCGCATTAAGCCTACCCTCATCCAACAAAGCACAGCTGACCTGCCAAGTTCCCGTGTAACGCCAGCGCGCCCATTTTCCATTTGTGGCGTAGATTATTGTGGTCCAGTGTTTCTCAAGTCGCCAATTCGAAATCGTCCGCCAACCAAAGCATATATCGCAATCATCGTGTGCTTTTCCACCAGAGCCGTGCACATTGAATTGGTATCAGACCTCTCAACGCCAGCATTTCTATCCGCGCTACGTCGTTTTGTTGCTCGTCGCGGCCGTATCCAAGAACTCCACTCCGATAATGGAACGGCTTTCAAGGGTGCCGCAAATTCAATGCACCGCGTCTACGAGATGCTGAAGGCCAACAACACTGACCGTGAAATGATCAGCAACTGGTGTGCAGAGCAAGAAACCAAATGGAAATTTATACCGCCACGCGCCCCGCACTTCGGAGGATTGTGGGAAGCCGCGGTGAAATCATGTAAGCATCACCTACTACGAGAAACCGGCCATACGTCCTTCACCCAAGAAGACATGATAACACTATTGGCACAAATAGAAATGTGTCTAAACTCACGGCCATTGACTCCGATACCCAGCGATTCCGCCGACCTCGAAGTGTTGACACCAGGCCACTTCCTTGTTGGTTCGAATCTCCAAGCAGTCCCGGAAGCCAACATCGCCGAAATTCCAGATAACCGCCTAGATCACTGGGAACGTACCCAAAAGCATTTTCAACGAATCTGGGCAAGGTGGTATCCAGAATATCTCGCCCAGTTGCAAACCCGGGCAAGCAAAGGCTGCAAGTTACCGGTTAACCTACAGTTGGGACGGATCGTGGTCATCAAAGACGAAAATCTCCCGCCGGCACAATGGCCACTGGGTCGAATCACCAAACTGCAACCAGGCAAGGATGGTACCGTACGCGTCGTCAGCATGAAAACAGCTAAAGCAGAGAACGTCGTGCGACCAGTCGCCAAAATCGCCCTTCTACCAATACCATCCGAATGCGAAGATCATCAATAGTCGAACTGCAAGCCGAAACTACAAAGATCGGCCGAGCAGTCCGAAACTGACTCACTGCATATATGAACAGCTAACAGGTGATTAGCGTTCCAACGTTTCTACTTTTCCTTGTGCGTTCTACCGGGTCTTTATTTGCAGAGCACCATTCTACTCTCGTCGATACAACCGAATCACCGTTCACCATCTGCTGAATGAATCGATTCAGACGTCACCCAATCGATGAATTGAATTGACCATCTACGACAGTCTTCGTATTCGCCGAATTCAGCCGATGTCCGAGAGAATCATGAGAGAGGAACGTAGCACGAGAGAGATTGAAACAGTGTTGCTGTTTCAAGGTGGCCGGAATGATAAGTATACGGTCACATGTAAATATCTGTAAATATCACCCAACATTTGTAAATATTTAGCATTAAGTCACATTGAATTCAAACCAAAACAAACTAAAGTAGTTAAGCCTAACACAAATTTAAATAACAGAAAACAGATTTAAATCACCAACCGTCACCACAATAATACACTACACTGTACGATCGACCCACAAGCTATTGTACATGCAAAACCCATTCAATGAAAACAAAGTTACACAATCCCATCAGTACAAAATATAAAGTCAAAGCAACCAGTAGCAAACCCAAGTCGTTCCCTTTATTCAGAGCAGTGCAGTGCAATTCGAGTAATCTCACGAAATCCGAAATTGATCTCGGTGGTGGCCAAAGGTGGCAATAAATCGATCACGGAATCGATTGAGTGCGTATATTTCGTGCGTGATAATCACAGTGAGTGATTCGTGACGAATAAACCCCACGACGGTCATTAAAGAAGCATTGCGATAGTGAAGTGTGCTATAGTGGCGAATTACCCTTTCCCGTGGTTTGGTGTGCCGCTATTGGAAATAGCGGGTAGTAATACCTCCGGTGGCCGGTAGTTAGATCTCCACGATCGAACACATATGTTTCCACCTCGTTTGTCAGCTCAGATCAGCAAATGACGTTCGATAGAATTATTTACATCATCGTTTTGAATGATTTGCGTTATGGGGCTGAACCAATACCATATGCATTTCCATTTAGTATGACAGTCATTCTACAGAGAGCATTACGCATTTCAACTGAAAGCCCTATCCCTTTTCATAACAAGTTTTATCCAGTATTCGAAAGGAAAATCATTTGATTTCAAAACAACCATCATCCGGTTGCAGCTATCATTCGAAAAAGTGATTTCGGTCTTTTGTTTTGAATGGTCTTAGGTTTCATTCGATCAGAGGATGATGTTTGTGTACAGTGTACCGTTTCTCTGAGTGACTTTATTGAGTGTGAATTCATGGGGATAATAGGGAATTTCCGTTTGGTCGTTTAGTTGGAAGCTGTCTGGAACGATCCGTAAATCCTTTCTAGGAATTAATGGACTCGCCCTTAGGAGAGTCTCATCCGGGCAAATCAACCTTGGACGTGTGGTCTCCCTTGTGGAGTGGCGCTTAAGTCACGCGTATTTAAGCTGTATTGTCCGGGCTAGCTACAGCATATTGGAATCCTTACCATCCAAGTCTGCACAGATGAAATTTGGTTTGATGTGGCAAGGGAGGCAAAGAAGCACTGCAGTCAGGACTAGCCTCATCCTCTTCTACTCCTCAAGTAGTTTATCTGGCAGCTACTGACAGCTTGGTGGTAGGTACAGCCCACCAATGCTCATCCAAGGTTTTGCTGACTACAGCGGTTGTCGTAGTTCAGGATGATGACGGCAATCGGATTCCAGCTCGAGCTCTTCTCTCTGACTCTGGATCGGAGAGCAATTTTATCTCAGAGCGTCTCAGTCAGCTTCTGCAGATTACTCACCGAAGGGTAGATATTTTGGTTCTTGGCATTGGTCAGGCAGCTACCTAGGTCAAGCAACAAGTCTCGGCAATGGTTCGATCACGGTTATCGGAGTATTCACGTAGTCATCTCAGAGAGAAAGCAGTAGGGTAGTTGTTGCGTGCTGTACCGTCATCAGCATTGTTGACGGTTACTCCCACCTTGAGTTGTTACATTCAAAGTGTTTTTATGTTACCTCATACGCGAAGTTTGCGATTTTCAGAGTTGGTTGGAAATGCTATCTAACATGTTGTTAGATATCACTATCAACCAACTCTGAAAATCGCAAACTTCGCGCATGAAGTAACATAAAAACACTTTGAATATGATGTAAAGTTTCATGAAAATCAAAGAAGTTCAAGTCTTAAATTAATTTTGTTTTTTACTATTTGGCCTGAAAGTTCTCTCTTCTAGATTTCCAATATGTACCTGTTACATTGCGTACCTTATTCTTCTGTTCTGTGGTCAGTAATCTTCAAGGCTTCCTGAATTACTTGCAACTCGTAAGAAGAATCCCTGCATTCCACCCCACCTTAGCCGATTTTCATCGTGTACAGCTCTCATTTATGCAGAAGATCGTCCCTTCTTTGATTCTCCGTATCCCTTGCATAGGGTTGCAAAACTTTCCCCAGTAATCGGATTAAGGCGGCGGAATAGTTAATCGGCAAAAGATCTTAAAAACATCCATTAAAATGGCGAACAAAGTTTCACTCGCTCGCTTGCTCACCCGCTCCCATTGGAACTTATCGTGCGAAAAGGAACGCGGAGAAAAAAAAATCCACCCCGGAGCTTTCCTACTCATAGGAAAATGAATACTTACTACTTACGATTGCATTAGTCCTTCTCATGCTCCTCCCCTTCCTCGATGGAACCAGCTGTCATGTTGCTTCCAGGAGATCCGACCGGACCCGTCACGATTTGCTTCAGAATTGCAAATAGCTTAACGCTAGTCACGTGACCCATTTTCCAGCACTC
The DNA here is from genome assembly GCF_037179485.1 of Ochlerotatus camptorhynchus. Classification (NCBI taxonomy): domain Eukaryota; kingdom Metazoa; phylum Arthropoda; class Insecta; order Diptera; family Culicidae; genus Ochlerotatus; species Ochlerotatus camptorhynchus. Next base: position 1,743,405 of record NW_027040719.1, read on the forward strand.
AGCAGCGTGACATTACGTTCAACCTTGGCTCGCTCGATCTAACGCCTTTTTAGGCTTTAAAACCGGATTTACTTTTCGTTGGACAAACCTTCAATCGGGCAACGGCTCAGTGTGCAACTTTTCAGCGCAAAAATAAGCTTCCTTTTAAGTAGTGCTGGTTGGGGTGCAAAAGAGGTGAATGGGAATAATTTAATTACAACTTTAAATTCATTCGAAAAGTTTCCGCTTAGGGATGGGAGATTGAATCGCACTAGCGGTCGAGTTGTAATGTGCCACGAAATATTTATGCGAACGTATCTAGGTATATGGCGAATTCAACCCCAAAGCAAGAACTAATTTGAAAATTTATGTGAAAATCTACTTTTCCGGAGATTATCTCCAATTCAATTCGATTTGATCCCTTCGGCCGGTCTACCCGTGCCGTAGAAAGACCTGTAACCTGTTGGCTCCGTTTGCTGGCACCTGGCATCGAGAGCGCAATTGAAAAAGTGTACTCCTTGTCGATGGGTTCTTTATCCCATCGCAGCAAAACCAGACCAAGCAGAGCCAAGGCAAAACGTCTATTTGTGCTGGAAATGCTTTCAGATAGGTACATACGTATCTTAGAGGATGAACTCGGTCGGAGAATGCGGGGGCCCAGCCTGTTGATCTCAAGTGATTCTTCGTTAAAGTGTTTGAAAGGATGTACTTCGAGAGCAGCTGGATAGTTGTTGTCCGAGCTGGGAGGATGGGTTGGAAAATTAATTGAATCGTGCCGTTTTATGCATCATTGGATTATAAGAACTAGTTGAATGGAAGTTCATAATTTGCAATGATTTCTACAATTAGTAGCATTTATTTACGAAGGGTACACACTTTGCGATATTACCATTAATGATAAGAATTACTCCCCGGGTTTGATTTAACGTATCAAATGGACTGCCATCAAAACAAGCAAATAAATATTGACATTCAGTTTGGCTCATATCCAACCAACCCACTCTAGAAATTATCAAACATAAAAGAGGATAGCACTGCACGGCCACTGTGATTGACTCAAAATTGAGTAGAATTTCACTTATTTTAATAAAAACGGGAGTATCTTGATTACTTAATTCTAGAGTAACGGTCACCGATTTTTAGCCAAAACTAAGGAAATCCTACACAATGTTGAGTAACTCTTAGCGGCCGTGTAAGCTTCAATCAGAAATTGTTGTACCTCATGTACCTACATGTACAAAACTACTATCACTACCAGTTGCTTATATGTAGCTTACATATTTCATTCATCCACTCTCAGCCAACTTCTTTAGAACTCTCAATTGGCAAGATAATCCAAAGCAGATAAATTCATAGAAAACTATGTTTACGTATACAAATTGTTTACTTTCAACTTTTAACGATGCCTTAATACATAAATTGCCTATATCAATCGTTCACTTAAACTCAAGCCATGGCAAAAGGAAAACGGTTAGGATGAATTCCAAACCTTACGGGAGATCTTCCATAGCATTTGATAATAATTTTCATTGTTGACAGAACGTACTTTATTCACACTGGAGAATTATCTGGATACTGCTGGTGTTCAACACAACATACACCAGCTCCCGCGAAGCATAAACAGCATAATCTCCCTTCATGAATTCCGCATTGAAATTTATTTGACGCTAATCTTATAAAATACTGCAAATCATATCAACGTATATTTTTTTTTGCGCTTTCGCGAACGTGAAGCGTGATGATAAAAGTAAAAACACATACCTATGCACGATGGTGGTAGCATGAACTTGAATCAACAGCAGTAACATCCTGGTCCTGGTTCTGGGCATGGTGGGATGGTGGTAGTAAAAAGTGAACTGTGCATGGTGGCAACTGACGTTCCGACGAACTCACTGTATAGCTGGATCGAGAGCTGGATGACGACTGATGATTTTTTTAAACGCTTACAATTGATCGAAGGCTGTTACTTTCCAAGCCTGATTTATACGTGTTTAGATCAATATTTATTTGCTTGTTTTGATGGTAGTGGATTTGATGCATTGAATCAAATACCTACTCAGACACATTTGATTGTTTGGATGGCTGTTTGAAAGAGCAACCAGCACAGCCAGTTCTTGAAAGTAGTCTGGAAACACTCTGGCAACACGTCCTCAGTTTTTGATTACATCTTGAACTTTTCAATCGTATTTTATTGTTTTCGTGTTTAAAATAACTCAGTGTTTGTTTCGTACATCGAAGGATAATCCGTTCACTACCGGTGATATCAAAGTGTTTCGTGAATTTGTTTTCACGTTGTCTAGTGTGTTGTGATATTGACATAGTGGTTTGTTCATATTGCTATTGTTTAATCACTCAGGCTCGTGTTTATTTTTCATTACGCCATCTATCAACATATTTTGGAAGCTTACGCGCTTAAACTGAAAGGACATTGCCTACATTTTGACGCATCACATCTACCGTTGCGGCGGTCCTCCACGAGCATAGTCCAGGTCTCGTGGCCGTAGAGGACCACCGGTCTAATCAGCGTCTTGTAGACAGTCAACTTCGTGCGTTGGCAAATTTTATTCGATCGGAGCGTCCTCCGGAGTCCGAAGTAGGCACGATTCCCTGCCATAATGCGTCTTTGAATTTCTCTGCTGGTATCATTTTTGGCGGTCACCAGTGAGCCCAAATACACGAACTCATCGACCACCTCGATTTCGTCACAGAATTAACAAGACCATTTACGGTGTCAGATTACCGTTGACGACACTGCTGAAGATCCCATCAACTGGTCAAGGTCCTGCGAAGAAACGTCATTTTTCGAGGTACTACTTCCAAGCAAGCCATCCACAACCCCAGCAGCTGACAACATTAACAACAACAACAACGCGCTACATATCAATGGTTCTACACCACCCACTCAAACTCAGCAATCAAATTCTGGGACTGCTGCTGTCATCAATTCGGCTTCCAATAACGCCGACTCCCGTGTTTAAGATAACAGGTCTCACATCAATTCCGCTACTGAAGCTGGCGGCTGCACTAGACCATACCTGAGGATTGCAACGTGGGACCAGATTGACAACGATATGCTATCCTCTAAGTGACCCCCTTCGCACCGGGCCAGAATCAGAACAAGTTATTACAATATGTTCACGACATCACCAAGGTTGATCTGACTCAACTGAAAGTCACCAAGCTAGTTCCACGTGGCAAGAGTCTGGAGGATCTTTCATTTGGCTCTTTCAAAGTGAATGTACCAAAACGGCATCCAAGGTGGTCGATGATCTGTGGTATTGGCCTGATAGTATAACTGTCCGCTTTTTCGAACGCAACCAAGCAAACGGACCCGATGCATCATCTTAGATCATAAATCGTCGCTCTCTCATCCCCACCGTATTCCAGATACAAACTTAGATTAGATTAGATAACGGATTCAAGTCCGGGCTTCCGGGGGTTTTTGCCTTGGTCCTTCGACAAAAGTTCAGGTTCTCGATCAGCAAAGCTTGGGTCCTCTTAGATGCATGATAGGGCGCTCCATCCTGCTGGAAAACGACAAATTGGTCTTTTTTAAATTGGTTTTTAAGCCGGTGTCGGTAGTGTAGTGGTAAACGTGACAGCTTTCTCACCCCTATGGGTGAGTTCCAGTGAGTTCAATCCCAGCCGAGGTCGGTGGGATTATTCTGAGGTATAAAAATCTATGGACACGTCTTCTTTCGGAAGTGAAGTAAAGCCGTTGGTCCAGGCCCATGAGTGTGTTTGAATGGGTGCGATATCCAAGGTAGGTGTGTAAGCTGCCATTCTACACAACGATTGCCGTCAATGGATGGCAATCGATGTACGTCGGTGATTGGCATTAGATTGCAGAACAGAGACTGCCGTTAAATAAAGGAAAGGAAAAAAGAAGATTCCAGTTAGTTTTTCTGTGTTCATTCAGAGTGAGTCATAAATTCGCTGATTGTGACGTACTGACACGAAATTGACAGGTTTAATGTGTCAAATACATACTTTCTAACCTCTTCTTGTATCTGACAAGTATTAAATATCATTATAGCATTCCATAATTAAAAAAAAAAGTCCAAATTGTAGACGGTTCGTTTAACAAAGTCCGATATTAACTAGTCCGGTTTGTGGAAGAACTTGCAAGGAATTTCTTCGTAGGGGAAGTTCACCGCTCCGAAAAAAATAATTTAATTGAATAAAAAAAATGATTTTTCTAAAAATATTGAAAAAAGTATAGAATATCTAAAATAAATCAAATTTTTTTCTAATTTTTTCAAATAAAATTCCCGTGCAAAAACATTTTTTTAAAAGTCATCATGGCATAAAGTTGGACTCAAAAAACCACAAAACATGAAATTTTCGGTTTTTCTGAGAGTCCATTTTTTTTTCATGATGAGATGGAAAAAAATATTTTTTCATGTAATTTTTGACAAAAATCTAAGGAAGAAACTGATTTTCTTGGATTTAAAAAAAAATCCAATAGGGGAAATGACGGCTTCGGCATGCCAGACTATTTTCGGCAACCCAAATTGAAACACTATTTTCACTGGATTTTCTTACGAAAACACTTCGCTGAATGCATGCAAACGATTCTTTATGCTTTCAGCTTCAATTTGACTATATTTTTACCACTGAGAAAAAACAATCTAGCAGGGTTTTCTTGAAATGAAACACACGCACTACAAAGTGTAGCTGATTTCGAGTTGCCGATAATAGAACAGCAGATTTACATGCAGTTCAAATGGAACGGTTGCCGAAGAAAATCTGGTTGCCGACAATACTCGCTCTCATTAGAGAACATTGGAGCTTGGTAAAAGCGTTTCAAAACAGTTTTTGACAATTTTTTCGACTGAAATTGTTAGAGCAGCTGGCAACAAAAGATTGTAAACAAACCAATACTGCATATGTGTGCGTTCCTTAGAGAAAAAGGCTATAGAAAGAAGGTCGCTGCTTAGGTTGCCGAGAATATGTAAATTCCCCTATTTTTAGAAAAATAAAAACGCACAGAAAATATATTTTTTTATTTTCGGGCCGGTAAGCTTCCCCTTAAGATAAAAGATGTTCAGATGTAGTCGATTTAATGTGCATTCGCAACCATTTCGTCAGGTTCAGCACTGCAACGCAATGATGGGACAAACGATGGGACGTTGGGGGCCCCATGGATGTTCTACTTGGCTTTGGAACTTGTTAGTGGCAAATAACAGGGACGTAGAAGTAGATAGAATAAGCAAGAGCAAGTTCAACACCAAACGTTTCCTAACTGAAAAAGAGTTATTCTTTTTTTTAAATCTCAAATAACTACAGCATTTCCACTACAACTTGTAGCCAGTTGGTTTAAATTCTAAGATTTGTTGTTGTGTCGGAAAATTTACGTACCAAAATTAGTCGAGTATAGCTATCTTAGATTTAGAAGATGAGGAAGGTACGTGTTTATAGACTGACATATCTATATATAAGTGCAGTGCCATTAAATACAGTCAACCTCCCACTTTGAAAAAAATTTGAAAAAATCACAATCAGCCAACCTGACGAAAATATTACACTTTCAATATAAGCTCTTGTACATCTTGTACACCTCGTACCGTATTGATAAACGGTCTCACACGGTCAGCCATCTTGATTTTCGAGCCTAATGGCAAAAGAACCTTAGTCTTCCTCAAAGGCCGACTCCCTTAGCCGTCAAGGAGGATCCCTTCTTGGCTCGACAAATGTGGCCATGCCACGGTCAGCCGATTTCCACCAACGAAGGAAAACGCCTGCCAGCCAATGCGCCAGCAACGCCTACTGGGCCGTTCATGGTTGTGGATATCCGCCATTCTCCCAATCCAGCACTGTTTGCAGCCCGCACCACAAGTTTCCGACCACACGGTAGTGCAGGAGCAACTGTGTGGGCCAACGCCAGCGTTGCGACGCCGTAAAGCTGGGTTTAGACAGGGCAAGTCAATTGATCAAGTCAGTTGAATTCAACTGACTTGAACGCAAATTGAACGTGTAAACCATGCCATTCAACTGACTTGATCAACTCACTTGAATTGAAAAAAGTTGAACCAGGCTCAACTTTTCAAGTCAATTGAATTCAACTGAGTTGATCATTTGACTTGCCTAGTCTAAACCCAGCATAAGAGTCAGTGCAGCAGCTAGTGAGTACCGTAAAACGGGGTAGCACTGATAGTTTTTTAAAGTTTATTCGAAATATTTTTTACAGCAATGAATGATTTTCAAGTTTTATATTTTTAAAACAAGTACTGAGGATCCAAGAGTTAATTCGTTAGTAATATGTTGAACGAAAATTAAAGCATTTGCACTATTTTTTTTAGTTTTCTAATCGAACTTCAGTATTTTGATTTGGGGTTACTTTGATAGTTCTCGATGAATGTAGGAAAAAAATGATTGAAACTCAAACAATTTAGTTCTTTAAATATGAAACTTTGAATGAGTATATAATCAGAAAACTTCATAAGCAATAAGAATACAACATTGAATTTGTTATGGCTGTACCGGAAATACATTTCAAAAGTGATGGTTTGAGTGCTTTTTCAAAAAGGCGACAAACATGAAAATGGTTTTTTAATATTTTTGTAAAATAGGTAACACATACTACATAAAAACTATATACGATATCAACGGAAATACCCTAAGCTACAATATGGAACCAATGTTTCTTATTTGGAAAAAGCACAGCGAGTAAATTTATTCTTTATATTATACTATCAAAGTTACCCGCATTATCAAAGATACCCCGTTTTACAGTACTCAATTTCTTAAACCCTCGCATACACGCCACATATCTGTGAAAACCCAGAAAATACAGAAAAGGGCAAATGAATGTGTTGGAAAATGTGCCCATTCCTGTGTTTTCATACTTTGTATCGCGTCCCTTGATCACCTGGTAGTAAGTCGACTCTAAGACCCAGTTCGAGGAGTCTCTTACTACTGCTGAGTTGTCGAGTTAACTGTTGGGTAGCAGCTAGTTACAAACTTTACCATCTGTCATGGTAAATATGGGACGTAAACAAACATGTCATGTAAAATTAAGTGTTCGCAAACCGAAACATACGCAACTCTACGAAAAGTACATACGCTTGATTGAATTGATTTTCTCGTTTCTTTCAACTGATTCTTATTCCAAGCAACACAGAAAACATCTCAATTCTTTTATTTTTTTTGTTTATGTTGCCCAGAAATCCCCTAAATGGTACAGGAAATACATATTGATACGACAAAGTTTCAGCTTTGTTACTTCATTTACTTAAGGTCACAATAATGAAACTCAACTGTTTCAATGTACTGCTTGGATGACCTGTCAAATCATGCCTCAAATGGGAGGAGCAAACATGTTACACTCAAATTGGTATGAAGTTATATGCTACGTGATACTGTATGAAACACTTGAGCAACAAATCTAACTTGTGTTGTGTTTGCTGAATGAGAGTTTCATAAAACATTATGTTTCTTAAAACTTTGGTGCAACAGAGTGTGAACTATATGTTTTTTTGTACCTATTGAGCAACTGTTTCGAAATGTTACCAAAAAGTTGACGAACCAAGATGTGCTGCAGAACCTATTTGCAATCTTGTTCCAATTAAGCGTATGAATCTATAAGTTTTCAAACTTCGTTTTGCAACCAACTGAATCAAGTTGTCACTGTAAAGGTATGTTGTAACCATCTAGTATCTACCATGGCTCAAATATGTCTTGTCACTTTGATGTTTTAAAATATTTTTGGACAACATCAAGGTTGCAAAGACTCATTCCAGCTAAAACAATGTTTTTCTAAATTATGAAATAATTAGATGCCATGATCAAATTTTGAATTGGTAGGATACAAGAAGAGGTTGCAAAGAATGTGTTTGACATATTAAACCTGTCTATTTCACTTAATGAGAGTCACAATCAGCGATTTTTCACAAACTCACTCACTCACTCAGCGATCAGCAAATCGCTGATTGTGACTCATAGAAAGCAAAATTTACAGGTTTTATGTTACAAACGCATACTTTGTAACCTCTTCTTGTAAGTTACAAGTAAAACATGCCATCATACCATCTTTTGGTTTTATTATTCCGAAAAACATTATTTTAGCTGAAATGAGTCTTTGCAACCTTGGACAACATTGGCAAAAGCGGAGACATCGTAATGCATGTGCTAACATCTGCATAGGAAATGGAAGACCACGACGAGGACGATAGGATTACGGATGGCGGGGGACGATGGTGACTAAAGACGATGCCAACAGCGGCTGGCGTGGCCGTAGTCTATCAACCAACCGGGGGCTCCAAAGGGCTAAATAGAACGGTGAGAAGCCTGAGATGACGATGGATTGGTTGTTGCATGAGCTGGGGGCAGCAAATAAGTTGATACCGCCGAACGGAGATGTGGCTGTTGAGGATCCGTTAGAGATGGAGCTCGTATTTGCCAGAACTGCTGGCGAACTGGAAACGGCACCAAATAGCGGATGGATTGCTAGAACTTGTGACCGAAACCTGATGACTGCTGGAGGAGGAGCTGCACCGATGTCGCTACCACACAGCAAAAAATAAATGTTAATATTGTATCCAATACGATGCACTTCAATCATGTCGAAAATCTAAAGTAATTTTCATGGCTACAAAAATAAACAAATGTAATAAAGGCAGTGCACAGTGGTCCAGAATGCAGATTTAGGTAGAATGATACACACTTACAAATAACTAATTTTACACGTGACGGAATTCGTCTTTGACATAAAAGATGAGACGTAAACAAACATGTCATGTAAAATTAAGTGCTCCGAGACTGAAAAGTTCGTTGCTCGACGAAAAGTACGTTTGATTGGATTATATTTCGCGTCTGTTATGATTCAAATTTATGTCAAAATTGACGCTCGTATATGTCACCCTCAGAGCACCTAAATTTACATGATTTTTTCTAAGTGTGTATGTTTTGAGCCTGAAATTGAAACTTTAGACTAAAAGTATCTTCTACAAAGTTGTTCCTTATAGTTATGCCCTCATTTTTATGACACTGAATTCTAGGGTGGTTCCTATTATCATTAAAATCAAAAATCTAACTTATTTGTTTGAATAAATTAAGGTATACATTCATACGCCCTTCAAATGCCATAGAAAAACTTTTTTTTGTTTGCCCCAACCAGAGATATTAACTTTTGCAAAGTGCATATTTGTAGTATAAAAACGTCAATAACTCTTGATCGGCGAAAGATATTGACAAGCTTAGTGCGGCAAAAATTTGTGCCTTCTTAAGATCTAAAAGTTATTTCAAGACACCTTTGCTGAGAAATTTTAAATAAGAAAACTAGAGCAAAACAACTGTTTTTTAGAGCCACCCTAACTCAATTCAAGAAAATAGCTCTAAATCGGCCAATTTAAGAGATACAAAAAAGTTGTTTTCTACAAACTAGCTTGAAATTAGCTCAGCTATAACTTTGCGCAAGAATGTGCACCTTAATTTATTCAAACAAATAAGGTAGATTTTTGATTTTAATGATAATAGGAACCACCTTAGAATTCATTGTCATAAAAATGAGGGCATAACTATAAAGAACAACTTTGTAGAAGAGACTTTTAGTCTAAAGTTTCAATTACCGGCTCAAAACATATCATTCCACCTAAATCTGCATTCTGGACCACTGACACTGCACATATCAGTTCATACACTGTATTAATGATAATTTTGTCCTTTTTGCCAAGAAATAATACACCATATTTTGTACACAATTGAAGTGTAAATTGAAGTTGTTGATACTCGCTGAGAAACAAATGCTGTTGCTTGGGATGTCATTTGGGTCGCTTGCGTGTGTCAATCTCAGGGCACGTAAATTCACATGACTTTTTCGTAGTACGTGGCTACTATAGCTGAATTTTTATATGTGCGCTTCCAACCATCTCAAATTCTTGTGTGTCCATAATTGTAACGTACACACTTAAAAATACATAATCTTAAACGTGACAGAATCCATCTTTGACATAAACAAACATGTCATGTAAAATTAAGTGCTCCGAGACTGAAATGTTATAGAGTACGTTTGATTGAGCTGAATTTCGTGTCTATTTTGACTTAATGTTATGTTAAAATTGACACTCGTATATGTCAGTCTGAGAGCACCTAAATTTACATCAATTTTCCTAAGTGTGTAGAAACGTATAAATATTTTTTTTATAAAGGAGGCTTTCATCCTGTGGCTGGTTTGCCTCCATCCCTGTTATAGACACTGCAGTTTCATGAGGTATTGGTATAGTTTGATTGTAATCATAAAACTTTTAAAAATACTTATAAGGAAGAAAATCAATTCGTACGTCAAAAGCTTTTGTAAACTCGATGTGGATTCAGATCCTAACTTTGATAAGTCTCATCCATTGTTCTATCCCGACATGGTTGTTTTACATGGCCAAATTCTCGTTCAAACCAAAACCCTTATGCGTAACATCAAATCACATGCCAATTGAAGGGAATTTTCCGTAAAGTTGTCGGAACTTCTCAAGGGATCTCAAAATCATCTAGATGTTCATTGACCGGGCATGCAGATCCCTGAACTTCACGTAATATCTGTACGGATTTGAAATTTTTTTGATGCTTTTTGGATGTCCCTGAAATTTTTTTAACTTCCATGAAGTACGCTGTACTATCCAGAAATCAGCTTTCAGAAATTTTTTAGACTTCGCTGAATTCCACAGAACTTTTTAAAAATTCCCACAATATGGAACTGTCTTGAAGTTCTTTGATCTTTCTTGTAGTATGCTAACAGGATTTGCCTTAAAATCTTTAAACTTTTTTGAACATCTTTGGATTTTCCTGATGCTCCCAAAATTTGCTATATGTTCTCAGAACTTTTCTTAAGTAACCGCGATTTTCCTAACATTAATGAATCTCTTGTGACGTTCCGGTAATAATGCTCGGAACTTCTCTGTAGTTCCAGTAATTTTGCTGTAATTTTCGGAACTTCTGTGATGGTCCATAATCTTTTCTGAAGTTTACTTAACTTATTTGAAGTTCTTTTGAAATTCATCCCTGAAATTATCACGACTTCTCTAAGGTTAACATTCCTGAAATTCTTAATCTAAATAATTTACACGGTTTATATATTGTTCAAGATCTTCAAACTATCCTGAAAGCATAGAATTCTGAGCTTTTCTGAAGTTATTGTAACAACCCTAAGAATCTGGCCTTTCCTCTCTACTTTCTTCAAAATCTCTAAACTTCCCTGAACCTCTCTGAACTGTCCTGAAGTTTTTGTAACTTGGCTAATATCTGGGAAAATATCCTGGAATTTATTTAATTTTCCTGAAGCTCATGCAATGTTCCAGTTTTCAGAACTTGGAACTTCTTGCGTTGCGTTGCGTTTGTAACGGAGTAATTCGTAGATTGCATACTGACATCTGCCATATATCTATTTTATCGTTCTTATTGGAAAACTATTTGAGAATGAATAGCTCTCCAATCAAAATTCATAACAGGAAAATCATCATCATTCTCCGTAGGAAGAATATTGTTGATGTATTACCTACTTAACGGGAGACCAGCGACTCATCGATGCTCTTTCAAAAAGGTCGATCAACCGTCCACCAACTGATCCTAGTAACAAACATTCTTAGATGGAGCAAGGCTATTCCAAAAACATCTGCTATGTCATTGTTAGACGTTGAAAAAGCGTTTGACAATGTCTGGCATGATGGCCAGGTGTACAAGTTGCATCGATAAGGTCTTCCGATCTTCCTCATGAAGATCATACACAATTATCTATCGAACAGGATGTTCCAGGTTTCTCTGAATGGCGGCACATAGGGTGCCTTTAACATCGGTGCAGGTGTGCCCCAAGGAAGTATCCTTGGGCCCATCCTGTTCAATCTATTCACCTTCGATATTCCGACTCTCCCTGATGGTGGATCATTGTCTCTGGTCGCAGACGACACATCCATGGTCTACAAGGGTAGGGTCTTCGGAACTCTAACTACCAAACTCCAGAGAGGCTTGGATTTCCTGTCTGAGTATTTCAAAAGCTGGAAGATCCGTATCAATGTGGCGAAGACCCAGGTCATAATTTTCCCACACTCAAAATTTCCTTGTTCCGTCTGAGAATAAAAAAAATCTGCCTATACGGCACAGTGGTGAAGTGGTCCAAAGAGGTAGTCTACCTTGGACTAACACTCGACAGCAAGCTGATTTTCAGGGAGCATGTTGACAAAACAAAAACAAAATGCAACATCTTGATAAGGTTATTGTACCCACTAATCAATAGGAGATCAACCCTATCCTTGAAAAACAAGCTTGCTGTCTACAAGCAAATAATCCTTCCCGTCATAAAGTACGGGTCGCCAACCTGGGAGAGTTGCGCACATTCTCATCACCTCAAACTACAAAGGATCCATAACAAGATCCTGAGGATGATCCTCAACAGTCCACCACGTACTAGAAATTCTGAGATCCACCGCCTGACTGGTCTTCAGACCTGAACTGAACTATTTATATTCTTAAACTCCAGGGTTGCTTCCACTCACTTGCTATAAAAAAAATGTTTTTCGGAGTTTTTAAATCATTATGTGTCATAATGCTACTTGGCACTTGTAAAGTACAGGAAGAGTTTTTAAAGTGTATGTTTGACACATAAGACCTGCCTATGTTGCATTCAGCGCGTCACAATCAGCGATTTTACGATTACAATTATTTGTGGTTGAAAAACCTCTTCTGATAATTTGTAATTTCAAAAATTGAGGTATTTCTTGAATTCTACAGGTCTGTAGATTATTTTGATTGTAAAAACATTAAAAATAGAGTCGTCTACTTTTTTCAAATGCAAAAAGAGTCGTTACACGTTTTTTTTTAAAGTGTGTTTATGGGTTTTGCAAATGGCTTAAGATCTATAATCTACATTAATGGGCACAAGTGTTCATAATTAGTTAGAATACCTTCATGGTTCTTATACGGATCTCGGAGACACCGGAACGGTCCTCCGGCTGATCTGGAACATCCGTTAAAATGGTCAATCCACGAAACTGAGACTAGAGCTCCGCGGTTTTTTTTTACATTAGGAACTGTCCTAAAGGGTGATACGGTCAAAATTTGGTCAAGGGAAAACGCGTGTAAATCGATGAAATCGTTTATTTAAAAAATCAAATTAAATTTCTTTTTCAAGTTCAATTAGTATAAAATTCAGGAAAAATATTCAGTTAGGCTTCCGCTTTTCCAAATCCGAATTGCCGGGCCTTACGCTTGACCCCTGCCATCAGATTTTGTACAGCCACCTTGTCCACCTTCTTCACCGCAGAAAGCCAGTTTGCCTTGAACTGCTGCTCGCCCTTAGCAGTTTTTTTGGCCTTCTTTAGGTTCCGCTTGACAATAGCCCAGTATTTCTCAATTGGGCGGAGCTCTGGCGTGTTGGGAGGGTTCTTGTCCTTGGGAACCACCTGCACGTTGTTGGCGGCAAGATGCCAAATCCGGCCAAAACAATACAGAACAACCGTGTTTCTTCAGGAAAGGCAGCAGACGTTTATTCAAACACTATTTCACGTAAATTTCTTGGTTGACAGTCCCGGAAGCTATGAAAATGCTGCTTTTCAAGCCACAGGTACAGATGGCTTGCCAAACCAGATATTTCTTTGCGAACTTTGACAGTTTCATGTGCTTGAAAACATCTGCTACCTTTCCCCTTCCTTTTGCCGTATAAAACTCCTGTCCCGGAAGCTGCTTGTAGTCGGCTTTGACGTAGGTTTCGTCGTCCATTACCACGCAGTCAAACTTCGTCAGCATCGTCGTGTACAGCCTCCGGGATCGCGCTTTGGCCGTCGTATTTTGTTTATCATCGCGATTTGGAGTCACTACCTTCTTGTAAGTCGATAGTCCGGCTCGTTTTTTGGCTCGATGCACGGTTGTAGACGATACACCCAGCTTATTTGCGGCATCTCGGAGAGAGAGGTTAGGGTTTCGCTTGAAACTACCGGCAACTCTCTTTGTCGTCTCAGCGGCTTCCGGTTTTCGATTTCCCCCCGATCCAGACTTCCTGGCTGTCGACAAACGTTCCCCAAACACTTTAATTACATTTGTCACGGTTGATTTGGCAACTTTTAGCGATTTTGCCAACTTTGCGTGCGAGTAGCTCGGATTTTCGCGATGCGCGAGCAAAATTTTGATACGCTGCTCTTCTTGCTTGGACGGCATTTTGACAACTGAAGAGTGAATTCCAAAATCAAAATAGGAGCAACATTCTACACACACACACCTTCAAAATGAGGGGTGTTCAGGTTTTTTAAATGCAAAATTGAAAGAAATACGTCAAGTCGATATTGACCAAATTTTGACCGTATCACCCTTTATAAGACAGAATTTGTGGTCGTGACAAAAATTTGGACCTGGATGGATGGTTTCTTATATCACAGTTCAAGTGCTTAAAAACTAACTGCAGAGCTCTAAGATCAGTTTCACAGATTGACAAATTTACGGATGTTCCGGATCTTTTGGAGGACAGTCCAATGGCCATCCGGATCCATGTTTATGTCACGATCTTAAATTCATTCTAATATCACAGTTCCTAACGTTTTCAAGAGAACCACGGAGCACAAGGAGCATTTTCACGAATTTTCCACTTTCACGGATGTTCCGGATCTTTCGGAAGACGGTCTTATGGCCATCCAGGTCCATGTATATGTCACGAATTCAAATAGTTTTTTATATCACAGTTCCTTATGTTTAAAAAAAAACCGCGGAGCTCTAGGATCAGGTTCATGGGTTGACCACTTTTACGGATGATCCGGGATTTTTCAAGAACCGTTCCGTTGTCTCCAGGATCCATATATAGGAACCATGACTGTATTCTGGATAATTGCGAACATTTGTGCCCATTAATCTAAATTACAGATCTTGCGCCACTTGCAAAACCCTATAGACACCTTTCAAAAAACGTGTAACGACTCTTTTCGCTTTTTAAGAAAGTAGACGACACTATTTTCAATATTTTTAGAAATGGAATAATCTACAGACCCTAGGAATTCTAAAGGTATCACATTTTTTGAAATTAATTAAGAAATGTCTAAGTTATGCCTTTGCAAACTTGTCGTTACACATTTTTCGGAGGCTTCGTAGTCGGCGTAATGTTTTAACCACCTTATTTGGAGTGTTAATAATGTTTTCTCTATACACACTGCTGTTATTAACAGCAGTGCGTGAAAGTAATTGATAATACATACATTTGCATTGAATTTGACGTGCAAATGTGTTTTTTCATGGAAGACAAAAGCTCGATTGAAGTTAATTTAATTTTCTACGAACAACGATATAAATTTGCTTGAACGTATAAATTTCACCATTAATTCATTGAATTTCAGATCGTTACACGGGTAATTTTATATTGGTAGCAGAAAATAACAAAATATTTTTATCTGTAACGATCAATTCTCCTTAAGGTGATGCAGTAGAGTTTTTTTTTTATCTTATTACGCTTCGCAAGTCCACAAGTCAGAATATGAAAATATTTGTGAACGATCAAACAGTTTGAGAAACGCTGGATTAAATTAATTTCAACCCGCAGGAACCCACTCGTTCATAATCTTTTTTTTTTTCAAACCAAGAAGGATGTTCGATTTCCACCTCGTTGCTCAATCTTCTTATTCAATCCTCCAAAATAAAATCACCCACCGCAACAGATTATGCCGTAAAACGACACAACGACCCGGTACCATGTGATGTGAAAAAGAAACACAAAACCATCACCGAACACAAAAGTGAAAAACTAAACCAACATGCAAACAACTTGCCTACCCTGCCATTTCCCGACCAGTGAGACTGCAGAGTGAGAAAACCGCCGACACATCAAAATCAGCAGTAAAACTAATGGAGGAAATCGTTTCTCTATGTCCTCTATCCTGGTGACCGAGCAGAAGAAGGAGCCAACAGCGACGGTCACCGACAACAACGACGATCACAGGTTCACCCACGCCATCCAGGAGTAACACATGTACCTATCCGTGATAGAAACAGCCCCGACCGGGAACGAGTGCTATGTTCTTTTGTTATGAGCTATTAAACTACAGTTTATATTCCAATGTATAGGGGGCTATCAATTTTCCTTCGTGTGTTTGCTTTCCTCGGTGTGCTCTTTCAGGCTCACCTAAGTGGGAAAAAGTTGTATTCTTTTGGCACTTTCAAGGCTCACAATCCATCCAACCCCTTGCAGGCAAACTCGGTTTGAAAGGAGAGGAAATTCGGCCATAAAGAAAGGAAAACAAAGTTCTGCTGTCGCTACACGATGGATCGGATTTCTTTCCGATGAAGAAACGGCTGTGACCATAAAATAGCACATTTTTCTTTGCTTTAAGAAGTCGTTGTTCCACACCCCGAACGACCCCCGAACGACGGGCGACCGAGGTGCCAAGTGTGAAAAATTAAACTTTCTATTATTCCGATCGGGGGTTGCACACGAAGCGATGATGGTGGGGCATGTTTATGTTTCACCTCTCTCACAACTGTGTGTGTATGTTCATGACTTCATTTCCCGCAATCGAATTTCCACCTTGAGCATGGCAGCTGCAGGTAGCTGGCTGAAAATAAAACTGTCTTTCAATCAGCAGGAAAACCTTGCATGTGCAAAGTTTTCATTTCTTTTGTTTTTATTCGCCTCTGACTGCTCGGAATGATCAAACGGTTGAGCATGAAATGGAGAATGCCAGGCAGGTGGTGAGGCAGGTGCAAAGTCCTGCAGTGCTGATGAGCAATTTTTATTTTTGCAACAGGTCATAAAGTGAACTCCATTTGTGAGTTGTAGTATTTACTGTCTGATTCTGGTTTCTTACCATTCAACATTATGGTCGCATGTAAGGCACAAATTAAGCTCGGTGTTATGTTCGAGCGGTGTTACGTGTTTATTTCGTGAAATCTTTTCGTAGGTGCAGAGTCAAATCAGCCATCAGTCAAATCCAGTCATAAGCCTGGAAATCCCGTTGCAGTATTTTTTACCATTATTTTTGGAAACGATCTAGGTTCAGCAATGGGATGATAATATAAAGCACAGCCATTAAAGGAAGGCAAGACCATAGGTCCGTGGGAAATAAACAAACATTAGATACCCATCATGAGATTACTCATCCAGATTATAATATTGATCGTAATTCAGAAAAATGCTGCCGAATGTATTACTTGCAGAAAGAAGCATCGGCATTTCTTCATTTATTTCTTTCATTACACAGAAGTGGGTGTTAAACCTCATAATTTCAGTACCAATAGATGACATGGAATCCCTGCCCTTTGGTCAGAGAGCGTATAGGGCGTCGTTGTGCCAATTTGGTCGTGGCACATTTCGAGTATGAGAGAGTGATTGCAGTTAGATCAAAAGTGCTTGAGAAAAATGCAAGCACTTTCGCGGATTACCCGGAGTTGCGATAGTGAAGGTATAGTCACAGACAAGCAGACATAACATCCTTAAGATGTTCATCGAAATCGCTTTTAACGGTCAACTTAAATGTTTCTTAGTTAATAACGGGTGTTCAATAAAAAATTAGATTGATTTCAGTGTCGTTCAGCGCTCTTGTGAGAGCATCGCGACTAAGTTGCGTCGTACGGCTGACCAGGGCCCCTTCTCCAATATTCATCGACGTTTTTTTTTTTTTAAGAATAAACATTATGTTTTTAATAAAAAATACTGAATTCGTTGAAACATTTTTTTTACTAGCTAGGGGAAATGACGGCTTCGGCATGACAGACTATTTTCGGCAACACAAATTGAAACACTATTTTCACTGGATTTTCTTACGAAAACCTTTCGCTGAATGCATGCAAACGATTATTTATGCTTTCAGCTTCAATTTCACTATATTTTTACCACTGCGAAAAAGCAATCTAGCGAGGTTTTCTTGAAATGCAACACACGCACTACAAATTTTAGCTGATTTCGAGTTGCCGATAATAGAACAGCAGATTTACATGCAGTTCAAATGGAACGGTTGCCGAAGAAAAACTGGTTGCCGACAATACTCGCTCTCACTTGAGAAGATTGGAGCTTTGTAAAAGCGTTTCAAAACAGTTTTTGACAATTCTTTCGACTGAAATTGTTAGAGCAGCTGGCAGCAAAAGATTGTAAACAAACCAATACTGCATATGTGTGCGTTCCTTAGAGAAAAAGGCTATAGAAAGAAGGTCGCTGCTTAGGTTGCCGAGAATACGTAAATTCCCCTATATGACTGAAAAAATTCTCATTTTTTATTGAAAACCTGTTAGTATCACCACTTATAGCGCACATAATCAATTTATTTGCCTTTGACGTTTACACACTACAGCCATCTGTTGATTGGATTGCCCATCACAGTGAATACGACAGGTAGCGGTAGGGTTTCAATGATAAATGTTCAATGTGTTGTGTCTGTTTGTCTGTGATATAACATTGGGGTAACGTTAGGATAACATCAAAACATTGAGAAATAAAACGCACCACTTTCAGGAATACTTCACTTCGCAACCCATGAACCATTCTGACGGCCATATGAGAACCCAAGTAACCATTTAATCGCAATATAGCTTGAATTTACTTACTTTGCTTCAGTATGGTTAGTGATGAAACTATCATTTCCATTCCATTCATTCTCTTTTCGCACTTTTCATATAACACCATCGTGGGGGCGAACCAGCCCAAGGCTGAAAGCCTCCCTAATAAAGATAAATAATAATAATAATATAACACCATCTCATACTCATTCCGAGTGCTCTGTTTACCAGCGACTTAAGACGCGAAACTAATGCTAGATGACCATGGCAATACAGTAATAGATGGTGGACATAAGATCGACCACACCAACAAGCGAGGAAGAGTACACATCGAATCAGGTAAGGAAATTAGTGCGGATTTATCTCCCTTGGAAAACAAGAAAACCCCGGAAAAGGCGGAATCATGTCAGAACCGACCAAGGACGATCTATGGAAGAAAATTGCGGGTGAAGTGTGCAATGAAATACGAAGTGTTAAAGAAAAAGTACAAGGGATTCCAAAAGAAGCAATCAATGGCAGCAGACCAGCGCAACATGGTGAGACCGAGCCAATTATTATTTAAAACATCATCAGTCCGCATCGTGCTCTCTTGCCGTGCGGATCTATTTGCTTTTTGCTAAAGGAAGTATTACTACTACCTAAAGCTACAACAAATTTAAACAGAACTTTTCAGTGCTCAATCTGTAAAATTTCTATCTTTTCAACTCTTCGATCCTTGTTTGGGCCCTACCCGAGGTAATTCTTCTTGGATATCGATTTGGAAAATTCCTCTTTGATCCTTCAGATTCTTATAGTAATCTGCTTGGAATTCGATTAGGATAAAAATTTACTGCCGCCATGGCGCCTAAACGCAAAAAAAGGGGCAAACTCTTGATCCCCCTTCTGATGAAATTAATTTGAGTAATCAATTTGATTTGCTCACGGATGATGAGAATGATCCATCATCCAAGAAAAATTCTAGCAAACTTTCCCGGCTTAATGCCAAGAAGGAGAATATTCCCCCTATTGTGATAACCTCTTCGGATTTCCATGCTTCGCACGGAACTTTTGAATTTCGTGAAAGTTAAGTTTTCACTACAAATTGGACGTCGGGGTGAATGCCGTGTATTGGCTGAAACCTTGGACGGATTTAAATGTCTTCTCAAGTATCTTACTGAGAAGCAGCACTATTTTTTTTACTTACGACACCAAAACTTAATGTGTGTTCAAGGTTGTCATTAAAGGACTGCCCAGTGGTGAATCCCTGGATCAGATCAAAGATGAACTGGCAAAATTACTTGGAGTTGTGCCACTCCAAGTAATCAAAATGAAAATGAAATCCCGTCCTGGCGATTCGCGCAACGGGATTTCTAATGATTTTTATTAAGTTCACTTCAAGTCTAGTGAACTAAACAACCTTAAGGCCTTAGAAAAAGCTAGCCTTATGCTCCATGTCCGAGTGAAGTTGGAACACTTCAGGAAGACTGGAGGAAATTTTCTAAACCTCACCCAGTGCCGTAAGTGCCAGGGATGGGGTCACAGAACTAAAAATTGCTACATGCCAGCTAAATGCATGAATTGTGGTGATTCCTCTCACGCAAAGGTCGACTGTCCTGTGAAAGAAGATCCTAAGAAATTTAAATGTTCAAATTGTGGTGAAAACCACAAATCCAATTTTTGGGAATGTAAGACTCGCAAAGCGATCCTACAATCTCGTTCTAACCGACAGGTAGGAAACGCTCCACTCGTCCGACCAGGTACAAATTCCTCTGCTGTTAACAACGGTCAGCGAGGAACAAATTCTACATTCGTACCCGTAGGTACAAATATCACCCCTGCTTCAAATTTTTCATCTGTACCTACTCCTCTCGCTGCTAACAATGTTCAGCGAGTTAATGGAGCTACCTATGCTGCTATTGCAGCAGGTAGAAATCAAAATACTAACCAATGTAATTCTAACGGAAATTTTAACTTAGGAAGCATTACTGCCCCTAAAATGGAAATTTAACAGAAATCATTAATTGACATGATTTCTGATATGCTTAAATCTAACTTCATGTTTGATGCTGTTCAAACTGGAGTAAAATTTGCAAATAATATTGTCATGACTTTAAAATTCAGTAATGGATTTTAAAGCAATAAACATTTTAAATTGGAATGCTCGATCTCTTAAAGATAATGAAGACGAGCTATTTAACTTTTTGAGAGTTGATAACGTGCATATTGCCGTTATAACTGACACATTCCTTAAGCCTGACCATAAGGTTAAGAAGAACTCAAATTATTTAATTTATAGAAATGATCGTCTTGATGGACCCTAAGGTGGCGTTGCCATCATTGTTCATAGACGAATAAAACATAAAATTCTTTCTTCATTTGAAACCAAAGTTTTTGAAACTTTGGGAGTTTCTGTTGAAACAAAATTTGGACAACTTACGTTTATAGCTGCCTATTTGCCATTCCAATGCGTAGGCCAGCAAAAGAATTTTCTCAAGGGTGACCTCCAGAAACTTACCCGTCATAGGTCTAAATTCTTCATTATTGGTGATTTTAATGCAAAACACCGCTCATGGAATAATGCTCAAAGCAATTCCAATGGTAATATTCTGTTCGATTATTGTTCTGCAGGTTATTACACTATTCTATATCCAAACAGTCCAACATGCTTTTCTTCTGCAAGAAATCCCTCAACTATTGATTTGGTCTTAACTGATTCATGTCAACTTTGCAGCCAATTGGTTACCCACTTCCCGGGGGACCCATTTTTTATACAGGGGGGAATCTGTTCCCAGACACCTGAGAAGATAACTCAGGGTGTGGGGATGGGAGAAGTAGCGCTCCCGACCCACTAAACCTTACCCTGTGCTCTTGGCCCTTACCCACCCCGGAACCGCCCGAAAGCAATACATCATGGGAGGGAGCCGGTTGCGCTATGGCGCATCACACTAATGGTGTGTCACAGACGTGACACTCGCTACTGCACAGTGAGCAGCTGTGCAGGGCCTTCCTCTTATTGTTCGCAATAAGCCAACTGTCCACGGCAGGACAGGACAGATGTGACCGCTTACCAGCTGCGTGTGCTGCGACTTGGTCAGAGTCGTCTACACTCTAAGAACCCGGTGTCACTCCTGCCTTTGCACAACGAGGGTTTGTGCAGGGCTTATCGACCTCCTGGGACGAGCTGGATGGGGCTCCAGCGTCCTTGCTCTGCTGTAGCTCGTTTAGCCGCAATATCTCTCCCTTGGGTCGATAATTAACGTTTCCAGGGCACACCACGAGGAGGCGAACTACTTCATGCCCCTGGGGACCCATCTGAAAGAGGCCATTGTGATCATTGGGTCTGAATATGACCACCATTGATCTTATAGTAAAATTCTAATGTGATTTAGGTGTCGCATGATGAAATTTTGATGCACCAATCTTTGGGGAATTCCAGTGGAATCTGGAACGCACATTTTTGTTCATATCTTCGGAACCATAATTCCGATCGGAAAAAAAAAATAACGATCTATGGGGATCTGAAACACATCTTCAGGAACTTGTTCCACTCAAATTGGTCAAGCCATCTCTGCAAAAATTGAGTGAGTTACACTCATACGAACTTGCATACATACATATATACACACATACAGAAACTGTTATATAGACAACTAGCTCTACCGGTACCATATTTTCTCGCTTCCCATTGGCTATATACAGTCAGGGTGATGCAGCTTTGTCGATATTGAGAAATTCTGCGTGATAACATCCAGGGCCTACCATTCGTCGTGTGGCTCGACGTGGTGGTGTCAAGCGTATCTCCGGTCTGATCTACGAGGAAACCCGAGGTGTGCTGAAGGTGTTCCTAGAAATTATGATCCGTGATGCCGACAACTATACTGAACACGCCAAGCGCGTAACCGTCACGGCCATGGATGTCGTCCACGCTCTGAAGCGATAGGGACGCACTCTGTACGGTTTCGGAGGATAAAACTTATCACCAACGTAACAAAACGGTCTTTTTCAGGGCCACCAAGTTCATTTCAGAAGAGAGTTAGAATAGAATTTATATAGAGTATCCCCTGCTTCCAAGTTTGGTTACAGATTACAATTCTGGAGAGCAGCGGTGCCGGTGGTATAGTGATAAGCGTAGTTACCTCTCACTCAGGTAAGCGTAATTACATGGGATCAACCCCAGTTGGCGCCACCGGGATGTTCTGAGGCATAACATCTGGGAAGTAAAGCCGTTGGTCCCCGGTTCATGAGTTGATGGGTTGATACGTAGGGTCCAGGTGTGGGTAGCATTGGTGCTCAGCACGGAAAACAAATCCAAGGAAAAAAACGGAGAGCATTTTGTGTGGTCCTTGGGGGCGTGTGGGTTCTGAATTCGCAGCAAAATTTTCCGCAATTGTATCCTCACTATTCGTACACGCACGGAGATCGGAGGCGAATGTCATTTCGACCATTCTCTGATGACTGTGTTGCGGAAGCAGCATATGCATGTACGTAATTGGTGGATTTGTTAGTTATTTCGAAGCTTTTGGACAATGCTTGAAATTTGCCACTTTTTCAATAGTTTCAATTTGAAAATCAACAGTCAAAAGTATTGTTATCGATGCGTAGAAATGTTTCCGATCAATTGATGATAAAGTTTTTGAAGTTGGTCCAGGGGCAGCTAAGTTATTAACGTTCAAAATCTTTCATAATTTCATTTTTCGGTTTTCATAAAGTGTACCCCCATCTTCCCGAAAGACGTAGTCCTACGTCAAATTCAAGCTGAGAGTTGACTCGACACAAAAATGATTCCGTTCCACATCGTTTTCTTAGAAAGAGAAATTCTTCACCGCTGGCAGACACGGAGGGACTGCTGCAAGCCTTTATGAAAGTTTCGGTTGCATACGGGTGTAAAGCAAAAATCATTAAACTCAATTCCACCTTATGTTGGTGAGAGTTGCGGTTGGTGAGTTTAGTTAGCTTGATATTCCGAGCTGCAATATCACAGCTTGCAAATCAACCGCAGATGTTTGTTTGTTGATTTTTGTCTACGAAAATCAAGCGTGATCTTGGGCATTGCACAGTGGTTCCTGGCTGGGCAAAACCTCAAAAATTGAAGTTGATATTTTTTTACTTCAATATTTTTAAATTATTTTTAAATGTTAAGAGTATCTTAAATTGAATGATTTGTGCAGTTCTGTTGATAACATATTTTTTATGGTTGTTGTAGTTTAGCGAAATCACAAATTTTTGAAAAAAAACCTAATGTTTCTTGTTACTGTTTTGCTCAAATATAGCAAAAAACATTGTGTTTATCAACTTGGTTGCTTCAGAATAAATGTTCCTCGGCTTATTTCACGTCAAATGGGTGGTAATAAAGAGTGTCTGCACTGTTGTAAGTGGCTGTTTCTAATAAAAAATTAGCAAAAATATACTTTTTTCACATTTAGACTAAGCCAAACATATGACGGACACATCCGTCCAATATCCTTTAGTAACCAAAAGATAGCTAAAAAAGTTAGCTTTCAGATAGGCTTTAATGTGTTTTGCGATTTTTTGCGAAAGATGTTGAAGTTAGGAATAACAAGTTAAGTGTTCTTTGGAAAATATCCGCTTCTAAGTTATATAATCTGCGGTGTATACTGTAGCAAGCTTCACAATGCCTTTTTCAAAGCACACCAACACACACACACGCGCCATACATCTATCTCTCATGGTTCATGAATTATGATTTTTTTAAACAAGCAGATTAGGGTGGCCCCTAGACAATCGGCATTCTTTAAATATCTTTTTATAAGTTCATTTCTCGTGAAATTTTTATACTAGACACGTTAAGAACTTTTTATGTCGCATATTTTTGCTAAGTTGTTATCTCTTTTATTTGAAAAATTATGACTACACACTACGAAAAGAAATGTAAATTTCCGTGCCCTGAGACCGACACCTGCAAGCGGCCAAAATGACATAAGAATCAGTAGAAAGAAACGAGAAAATCATTTCAATCAAGCGTACTTTTCGTCGAGTTGCATATGTTTTGGTTTGGGAACACTTAATTATACATGAAATGTTTGTTTACGTTCAATAATTTACGTCAAAGATGGATTACGTCTCGTGTAAAAATAATGTGTAGTTTTTGCTGAAAAATATAACTTTTTAAATTAAATTAAATGCTTCAAACAAAAAAAAGCTATTGCGGTTTTTCACCAAAAATGAAAAAAAGCGATGTTTCCAATTAAATTAAATGTTTGAACATCGGTTTGCTCCATTTTGAGATATTGACAATTGAAAAAAGTATTTTTTTCAAAGAAAATAGCCTTTAAATTTCTAATCAAAAAGATAGTAACCTAGTTGCTTGAGCAAAAATATGCGTCATCAAAAGTTCTTAATGTAATCACTACAATATTTCTTAAGAGAAATTAACGCATGAAAAGATATTCAAAGAAAACCGATTTTAGTGGCCACCCTAACCTGTTTGTTTAAAAAAAATCATAACTCATGAACCATAAGAGATAAAAACGTTGTGTCTTCAACAAACTTGCTTTGAATTGATTGTTCTACAACTGTTTAGAACAATGCTTTGGTCTATCTAAAATAATATAAAAGTTTGTATTTTTAATTCACCAATTTTATGGACCACCCTAATTTTACGAACATAAAATGATTGAACAAAAAATATGAAGCAACATTCCCTAAGAAAACATATACCTATAACTAACGGTTTGGGCGCAAACATTTTTGTCTTCCTAAATACGGCTTTGAGACCATTGTGCATTGGTAAGATTTGAATTTTTTTAACAACACTGAATATGAGTGAACAAATATCAACCTGGAGTCGACCTCATTTGTCGTGACTCTTCGCTTGGGATAGCTCCAATCCTGAGGCTAAAACAATGTACGAAATTTGTTAGCAATAACCATAAGCATCAATTTTCATCTTACCCCTTACCTGGTCTACCGGGATCGCGAAGGTCTTCTGCACAAAAATGGTCTGAACAATTTTTTTTATGCCGAAGGATAGCAGGTCCGATATCATCAAAAGTTGTTTCTTGTTCCGGAGACTCGCAAAACTTCACCCATATCAAGCAGCTTTAATTAATTGCAATAGTTGTATGCTGTATCAATGGTTGTCGGTATTTCTTCTTGTACTTACCTGCTTATGTCGATGGGAAATTAAAAAAAAAAAATTGTCGTAGTACTTAGAGAAACTGTTGAAGCAGTTTTTCACTGCACAAACTCGACCCATCTCTTATGCCGTGTTATTGATTTTTCATGGTTAGGAGCAATATTTACATTTCTTCTTTCCTTTATATAACGTCGGTCTCTGATCCGCAATCTAGTGCCAATCACCGACGGACATCGATTGCCATCTATTGACGGCAATCGAATGTGCAGGAAGGCAGCTTCCACACCTGCGTAGGATATTGCACCCATTCAAACACACATAGGCCGGGACCAACGACTTTACTTCCCTTCCGAAGGAAGACGTGACCAGAGATTTCTATGCCTCAGAAAAATCCCACCGACCTCGGCTGGTATTGAACCCAGACCCATTGGGGTGAAAAAGCAGTCACGCTTACTACTACCCAACCGGCGCCGGCAATATTTACATTTGTAAATCCTAATAATCAAGATTGTCATCATGGTGTCCGGGACAGAAGTTTTGACGGACAGAAGTTTCGACAATGACAGAGGGTTTGACAGAAGTGATTACCCCTAGTTTAAATTTTCCGTTAAAAGTCCTACGCCAAATTTGAAAATGAATTATTATATATATATATATATATATATCATACATATACGTTTCATGTTTTGGATATTGTTTTTTTTTTTATTTTGATCCATAAACCTTGGAAAATTACACCATTACTGCGTGGCTACTTAGATTTACTGTCCTGCCCGTTTAATGTTTTAGTCAGAGGATCGGAGCGACGGGCAAGAGTCTAGAATAAGCAAGTCCCCGGCAAGGTGACAGATAACCTTAGTTTCACGTACCCACTTGTAAATAGTAGATGTCGCCACACAACATAAACAAAGGGATTGTCCTTCACCGCCGCAATGGCATTTCTCTATGGGAATCCAACTTTTTGTCTCTCCACGTGTGGATGTCAAACAACAGGCAAGAATGAAGAATGCTATATTATAAGAGCAAATTTATTATGTTCGTGGTGAAATGATATAATCCAAACAAATTGAAACCGATTGATGGAGGTTCATTTTCTTAAATAATCAAATGACAATAAAAATACTCTGCTGTCTTCTAATTTAGTTTGCTCTTGAATCAGCCTACAGATTTTTTTTTTATTATATTGGTGCGATAAAGGCTTGCAATGAGCAGTATGAATGAACAAAAGTTTACTTTCCTGTGTTTCTCTATTCTTGTGTTTTTGTGTATTCTTCTGACATGCAAGACTTCTGAAACTGTACTGAAAATACTCATTAATAACCACCAATATTTCAACGTTGGAAGATATTACGAACGGCTTGAAAATAGAATCCTAATGAGCATCTGCAACATTCATCAACATGTTTTTTTTTTTAACTATCAGGACTTATTTTTAAGCATGATGCAGTAAACACGCATCGCAATATCTTGATAAAATTGTGCATCGATTTTATTTAAAAATTCGGCTAGAGGAATATGCCAAAAACTTTTGAAGCATGAAGAATTCTATCCGCAAAAAACAAAATTTATTACTTTTCGCGGTGAGTAGCAGTTTTGCTGTGTGATGAGGAACATTTTTTTTTTAATTTCTTTGATTTGTTTTCCATCGATCTTGTTTTCCATGCTGAGCACCAATGCTACCGACGCCAGGAAGGCAGCTCCCACACCTGGAACCTACCTATCGACTCATCAACTCATGAACCGGGGACCAACGGCTTTGCTTCCCTTCCGAAGGAAGGCGTGATTAGAGATGTTATGCCTCATAATATCCCGACGGCGCCGACTAGGATTGAACCCAGGCCTGCTGGGGTGAGAGGTAATCACGCTTACTACTACACCACCGGCGCCGCTACAGGAACATTTTGTAGATCCATTTAAAATTGAAGAAATACATAAAATTAAATGAACTAAATCAAATATGGGTCTCACAAAAAATTATCCATAATGAGCTTCTAAAACGAATAAATTAAAGTGATAATCTTTTGTCACACCCGTCCGTATGATTAACGTTATTCCTCACCAAACTTGAAGCCTCAAGAAACAGATGAGTCCATACATTTGTATGTTCTATTATTTAGTTATACAGTTATGGGCATAGTGACAATGACAACACAAATACTATGAAGAACTCTGAAAAATGTAGTGATCATATAAGTGAAGTGATTGTTAATCAGAATTTTCTAGAATATCAGCTAAAATTAAGCTCTGATGTTTTTTGCACATAAGTAATGGTCACAGATCCGTTGTAGCAAGATATTCAAAATTCAGTCAAATTGAATAATAAATCACATATTTGGCTTAAATGCATTAAAGGCCTTCGACATACGTACAAACTACACCGTTGTACCAACAATCAATACGATACTATCGATTTGAAATTGGCTCACTACTTGACTAGCCTATTAGCATAGAGGTAACTCTAAGACCACTGGGTCGCGAAGAAAATCATTATTATTTTTGGCTCACTCAGTACCAGAACAACGGTCCCAAGCAGTCCCAAGCTATTTCACTCACCCCTGCATGTTCTGCATGAATCCACACACCCCTGATGTTATCTGTCAAACTTTCATAGCGAATCAAAACAAACATAGTGTAGTAATAGAATTTCAACTAGAATAGGGTACGTTAATCGTTTGCTTGGGACCAATAGGCTACTAAAGTGGTGAGCCAATTTAAAATCGTTAGTTTCGTATTGATTGTTGCTATTAGTCCCGGGCAAACGATTAACGTGTCCCATTCTAGTCGGAATTCTAGTACTACTTTATGTTTGTTTTGATTCTCTATGAAAGTTTGACAGATAAAATGAGGGGTTCGTGGATTTTCCCATGTTTTGAGAGGTGCATCGATTAGTTTGGGACCGAAGATAGTACCAGAGCTGAGCAAAAAAGTTGAGCACGTTTCTGCGGGAGTTCCTATGCTGTTATTGTCGCGTGTGTTTCCGCATTCGCCCTTTTCAGATAACACTTCTGAAATTTGTGAGTTTGACAGAACCACCAGCACCAAATTGTCGGGGTACACTGGCAATATACTGGAGCTGTCAAGTTGACCCCGAGTTGAGAATAAGCTTCTAAAATAAACTTCTAATGATTCTAAAAGAAGCGTATTAATTTGAAAATATCCACAGAAAACATCCTTTAAATTCTGCTGATGGGGAAATTGACTCATTCTTGTGCTTCAGTTAGCATTTTCTCAGCGTCATGCATACAAATGACGTGTTTGTTTGTTTACATCATGCTACATTAAAAACGTCAGGTGAGTGTGACTATTGTCGTCAGCCTCTTTTTCTTCGGCAACCTTTCCATCTGAACTGCGTCTTAACCCAAGGGGTAGGTCACTCCGCACACCAATCTTGGGTCAACATTTTTCTCAGTGTGCCGCATGTGTGCCGCAGCTGTGCCGATTTTACCGGCCGTGTCGGTCATAGAGCAATCAGCGATTTTTAGTAAATTACCTGTATTATGGTATATTTGGCAACCCGGTATTTCTGATAGCTAGAATGTTTTGGTTTGCAATCGCAACGGCCACGAAAGGGTCAAATATCGAGCTCGATAAGCATTCCTTCTACCGACGAATTAAACTCCTCTATGCCAACTGGAAGGAACCAGAGTTTTTCCATGATGATTCACTGCAGAAGGTGGATTGCATGCTGACGGCGGTCGGCGTAGACGAGGAAACCATCTACAGCAAATCCACCTGGCTGCTGGGATACGAGCGCGTTACAAGTCCTACTGCTCTAATGCCAAGAAGAAGGATCTCAAACTAAGACGTTCGGTTCGAGATTTCGATTGGTTTAAAAATTGTTAGCTAATTAGGTTGAGTGGTAGCAATAAAATTTCGTGTGATTGTGCCGTGAAAAATAGTTCGGTATTGTTCAAGAGAATTTGGTTTCGTAGATGACCAATTGATTTAAGAGATTGAGATAAAATGGTATGTTGAGGCAGCCCTAATAAATATAAACAAAAAAGAGAGCTTAACGACGTGTTCGGAGTATCATCCAAACTAATTGTGGGATAGTTTACCCATCCGGGGTACAGTTCGTTTATGGTACTTGTTTATTAGGGAACGGCTCGGGAGTGGCACAATGTGGCCTTGTAAGGACCCTACTTTTCAGCAGCAAATTTGGATAGCATTTATCGCATTTGTGTACTTTGTTATTCTACCAAAAATACATTTCTCTTCCGATTGAGCTGAAAATTTGTATTTCCCAATAGAATAGTGATAATTATGTGAAAAAAATATCAAAAGATCCAAACCACTTGATTTGTTTCAATGATGTCAACCCTCGCCGGTCACTGATAGTTTGATCGACGCAATGATTTTATAAAATCATGTAAACCGTACCCTGGTTCAAGTCAAATCTTATGATTATGATTAAAAATTGTTTAGATTATACAAAACAAAAAACATAATTTACAACTGATATTGAAAAACCACTAGAATCAATCCACGGAGTCAAGTGCCTCGTCAGTAAAGCAGCCTACTTACGGTGTCATATCTCATCCTCCAGCGATGAGCTTGTCTGAAGCCAGCTGAAAGCCTCCTTTCCAGGAAACAAGACCCATCATCATTCGCTCGGTGCCGCTAACGAGCCGTGTAAAGTCGAGTCAGTCACTGCACCGCCACCACGGTCAGACATAAATAGATTACCTGTCGGCTGTGCTTTGTCACGTTTCTGATATAGAATCACGTTTTAATTAAACGATGTTACGACGTTGCTCATGGCCTAGATCTCGTTACTGCTAGATGCTGCTAGCTGGCCGTTGATGCGATATTTTTTTTTCTCGTCAAGCTATTCGCATCCAATGCGGAGCGAGGATAACAGATTTGATGACCTGAAGCTTACGTCCTTTGATTGGGCTCTGCCTCTAAGCTCTTAAGTTGAAGGTGCGAAATAGTAGAAGCCATCAATTAACGCCGCATCGACAGGAATTACAAGGTGATGAGAAATGGTTGAGTAAATCTGTCAAATCTCAGTAGGGATTTGTTCATGAAACTTTTCTTACACACCTTAGAATAATTGATGTAAATTTAGGTGCACTGAGATTGACATATACGAGCCATAAAATTGAGTCATGACATACGTGAAATTCAGCTCAATCAAACGTACTTTTCAGTTTCGGAGTATTTAATATTACAAGACAAGCTTGTTTACGTTTCATCATTTTACATCAACAATGGATTCCGTTACGAATAAAATTACTTATTTCTAAGTGTGTAGCTATCACATTCGGAAATTCGGAATACATTTCCTCAACCAAAAATAACTTCCACTACGCTGCACACACGTTGCACAATGAACTCTTCGCCAAAAAATCACGTGTCCTGTGTTCGATTTTATATTCATAGAATTCGAAATTTCAATTTCTATTTGCAAATCTACGATGACGACGACGACGACGACGACGACCAACGATGCGATTTGGATTGGTAGGTACACGCCAAGGAACAACTCGTGAACTGCGGTTCCTCCCCCCCTTATTCAGACAAAGACGCGAACGCGTAACGGTTCCGTGCAGATTAGAACGGTTATTTTTATTATTCATAGCATGGCGGTTGGCGAAGAATGGATTTTCGATGGGGGTACCAACAGAGAGCGAGCGGGTGCGGGTGAGAAACGTGGTGAAAAATAGGAAATTTGTTTGTGCTGGTTCTAGGAAATATGTAGGTACTAAGTTTTGGGAACTCGAGGCAGACTTGAAATGGACCACGGATGAAAATCGGAAACTAGTTTTGATTTGCTTTACTTTATTTGGGGATTATTAGGATTCACTTCAAAGGGGATTGTACTGCAAAGTGTAGGACAAGGAAGGTGTAGCCTTACCATACAAGAAAATTTTACGTATTCTAATGATTCAAACTAGACAAAGATCTTACAGACAAAATCACAATCTCTATGTTCAGTATTTTTTCCTGTGCTTTTGATAATAACATTGGCCCTTTGCACCACTGAAGGTGCGCAGGATATATGAGTGAATGAGTGAGTTCGTTTTGGTAAACGATACGCTGAACGGTAGTTATGTATGCTTCTTCTTGGTATTCTTCTTCTTCTTCGCATTTCAAGCTTATTGCTTATCGCATATTAGCATATTGCGTGCTCTCATATTAATGTTCTAGATACACTTCCACAGTTATTAGCTGAGAACTTTCGAGGACGGTACCATTTTTGCAACGTTATACCTATTTGTGTGGTAGGTAAAATTATTCTAGGGGAATTTACGTATTCTCGTCAATCTAAGCAGCGTCCGCACATATATAACGTGTTTGTTTGTTTACATTTATCTGCTTCTCTATCCATTCCAATCGACAGAATTGTCCAAAATGGATTGAAAACGTTTTTACAACGCTCCAAACTTCTCAGGTAAGTGTGACTATTGACGGCAGGCTTTTTTTCTTCGGCAACCTTTCCATTTGAATTGCGTCTTAACCAATTGTTCTATTGTAGGCAACTCGAAGTAAGCCGTATTTAGTAGTGCATATGTTTTATTCGAACAAAAACCTGGCAGAACAAGTTTGCACACTCGTAAAAATATAATCAGCTGAAAGACTAAGGAATCGTTTAAATACAGTCAGCGAAGTGTTTTGGTGAGAAAATACAGCGAAATTAACGTTTAAGTTGTATTTGCCGAAAACAGTCAATGGGTGCGAAGCCATCATATTTACCCTATATATCCAGGGAACCCGAGAAATTTTCCAATCCGAAAAATTCCTAGATTGGACCGGGAATCGAATCCAGCTACCTCCAGCATGGCCTTGCTTTATACCTGCACCTTAACCGACTGAGCTAGAGAGAGAGGCCCCATGTGTCCATGTTGATAAAGAAAGTGTAACCAACCCGGACGATCCTATTTAAAACGCGTGGTTTAAGCGCCACTCCACAAGGGAGACCACACGCCCGATGTAAATTTGCCCGGTTGATTTTTTTTTCTTTATTATAGAGATTTTTAGCCATATGGCTAGTTCATCTCTTAAGATTGAAACATGGAGAAAAAAATTGGGTTCTCAGAAGGAGATTTCCAATCTTGGCTGTGGTACATTTATCTTGCTATAATGAAAAGGTGTAGAAAACTGCCAGAAGGGCCAACAAAACGGAAATACAAACAAGGAACACTCAGATATTGTGGTAAAGGTTCGCCTTCTTTAGGAAGGTGATGAGGGCGGTTGCTGCCGAAGACTCGTCGCCCAACAGGTTCGGAATGCTGATTGACTCCAAGCCGAAGGTCTTCCAACTCCACGCAGTTCACGGGGATGTGCTCCACGGTGGCTGGCACTCCACAGGTTTCGCAGGTCCTCCGGAACGGTGTTCCTCCGAAGTTGTGGAAGACTCTGCTGTGCCCGGTGCGCAGCCTTGACACCACTCGCTGTTCTCGTAGGTTTGGTCGATCCTTCCAGGTTCCGGTGGTCGCCTTGATCTTCCGAAGATGGTGTGTCCTGTTGTTCCTCCACTCGGTATCCCAGGCTCTCCAAATCGTCTGCTTTATCCACTTTTTGACATCTTGGAGCGGTACATTGCCGGTGGACCTGGGTCCGGTGTGGCCTGAGCCGGCGAGGTGGTCGGCTATTAGGTTCCCTTGGATCCCGCAGTGATCGGGTACCCACATGAATACTGTGTTGGGCAGCGCGTGCTTTACCGTTCCTTGGATCCACGGATGCTTCGGTGTTTCTGTTGTTAGGGCCAATATCACGTTGTGTGAGTCAGTTACGACTAATATCGGCCGGTTGGCCGGTAGCTTAACCGCGTGGAGAATGGCCGCTGCCTCAGCTGAGAACACCGAGCATTGGGTCGGGAGCAATCTGCTCACAAGCAGACCATCTCCGGAGACCCCCATTCCGACTCCGCTCCTGGAGAGAGAGCCGTCGGTGTACCTAACTTCATAACCTTGGTAGTGCGCCCCGAGAGTTTCGACAACTGTCCGGCGTAAAGTCAGCGAGTTGTCTCCTGCCCTGAAGCGGTCCTTGATTCGGCTGTCAATTTTAATCTTGTGCGATTGCCAACTTTTGTCTCGGTGCCAGTGGACGTCGGCGGCCGTGCGGAGGAGTCGGTTCGCTTCGTCGAGGAGAACGATCCTGTTGTTTCCCGACGTTTTAGCGAGAAAGGCAGCGGCTTTGGTAGCAGTATCTGCGGTGAAAACGAGCCGAAAAGGTAGGATACCGGCTTCAACGCATGCAGCGTCGGCCGGGGCAGGAGACCGGAGACTGTTCAAACGTAGCCGTACAGTAGGCGACTGTCGATGATGGCTCGAGCTACGCGGAAGCAGATTTCGCAATTGCTGGATCGGTGGGGGCGGGAGATGGTCTTAATCAGGTTGGACCGACTGTGACAGTCCTTCTTTACTTGTTGGAAGTGCGGCTCAAAGGATAAATTCCGATCGAGGAGCACTCCCAATACCCTCACGGTGTTTTTGGTCGGTATTGCTTGTTTTTTAATCATGATGGGCTGTCCGTTGTTGCGATGCCTGGTGGTACATATATGGCAGCGCACGCACTTGCCGGCGGAAAGCTGGAAACCAACAGAGTTAGTCAATCTGACCACCGAGGAGACTGCCGCTTGCGCTCTCAGTTTCGTCCTCTGCAGGGTGGGACCCACCGTTACAATGAGGACGTCATCCGCGTAGACGAAGGTGTAAACGTTCTTGGGCCAAAGACCCCATTGATGGCCACCAGGAAGAGGGTGACCGTGATCACCGAACCCTGTGGCACTCCGGTTTCCTCACTGAAACTTCCGGATTGCACGTTTCCAACCGAAACCCGAAAAGATCGGTCGGTCAGAAAGTTCCGGACGAAGTGAAGGATGTGTCCTTTCAGGCCCTTATCAGCAAGCTTCTTCAATACCGCTGGTGTCCATGTTCGGTTGAACGCTTTGGAGATGTCCAGCGAGACGATCTCCGCGTGATGACCTTGGTCCTTTGGCTCCTTCAGGACTTCCCCAAGAGAGGGGTGAAGTAGGTGGAGGTGCCATACCATTGCCTTAAGGCGTGCTGCCGATGGTCAAGCAGCCCCTTGGCCTCAAGATATTGCTTCAGCCTCCTGTTGACCATCCGTTCCAGGACTTTCGCCATGCAGCAGGTCAGTGCAATGGGACGGAACCCAGTGATGTCTTTGGTCCCGACATTGGTTTTCGGTAACGGTATAACGAGGCTTTCTCTCCAGTTTTCCGGGTATTCTTCAGCGGTCCAGAGTTGGTTGTAGAGGTCGAGAAGTTTCGTTTTGCCTTCGGGTGCAAGGAGCTTTTGCAGCGGGTAGCCGATTTCGTCCGGTCCAGCCGAGTTCCAGTTGCTCCGACTGAGAGCGAAAACGAGTTCTTCCCAGGAGAGTGGGCTGTTGATCGGTAGGTCGTCGTTGTCTGGAGGAACTCCGAAGGTAGACACAGAGGAGAGAGAGAGGGGCGGACACGCTGCTACGACGGTTGGATCAGTGATGGTGACGGTGTCTGTTCGAATCTGAAGCGGAAATGATGGCCGCTTGCCGCTAAGGGCTCTACTGACGATTGTTCGGTGTTGATACTCTCCAGAAAGTCCGACCAGCAATTTTGTTTCGCCGTCCGGATCTCCTGTCGGCATTTGTTATGCTGCTGACGATAGTTCGCGAGGACCTCCTCTCTTGCTGGATCGTTTGGGGAGGTGCGTTTGAGCTTCCGGAGTGCTTTTCGCCTGGCTTTTACTGCCCTTTTGGTTTCGTCGTTCCACCAGCGGAGTGCCTTCCGCCTGGGGACACAGCTAGTTTTAGGTATACTGGTGCTAGCGGCTTTATAGATGATTTCCGTGATGCTTGGGATGGTCGTGGGTTCCTGGTTCTGCGCGAGGGCTCGGTACGTGTGCTTCCCCGTAGCGCCACCACGGTCTTCGGGTGTTTTCTGGGGGCGATGCGGTGGATAACCGAATCTGTACTGGATAGTGGTCGGGTGGTCGGGTGGTGTGCCGACCGTTAAAAACGTTGGACCGCTATCATTTAAAATGACCAGATCTTCCTGCTCGAAAATATCGCAGAGGGTGACGCCTCTAGGGTCCGCTCGTGGGCAACCCCAGGCCGGGTGGTGGCCGTTCAGGTCCCCTATCAACATCTTGGTTTCCGGTAGCTGATCAAGTATTCTGCGAAGATGGTTGTCCAGGCTGGGCAGCCTTCCGCAGGGCAAATAGGCACAGGCTATGGAGATGCTAATTGGATTCTGGATCTGAATGCCGACGATTGGGAGGTCGGTATCCAGATCAACGATTCGGTAAGGGATTTCCTTGCGGACTCCTATAGCAACGGATCTCCGGAGGTTGTACCCTTTTTTGATGGACCAGGTATATTGGCCGTCTAGTGTTCTGTTCATCTGGTCCACCGTCACGTTTTTGACCTCTTGCAGGGCAAGCACCCAAAGGGACGTGCCGCTGCAGAAGAGTTCCAATTCAGCCAGGTGGAGAATGAAACCGCTAATGTTCCATTGAAGGATCACAGGTTGAGACTCTCCTAAGGGCGATTCCATTAAATTTCCAAGAAAGGATTTACGGATCAGGCTTTCAACTAACCGTTCAAACGGGAAAACCCTATTATCTCCGTAAAATCACAAACACGATAGCTCACCCATACCAAAAAGACTTCTACACGGAGAAAAAATACTACCCAAAAGTTGAGTTCTTTTTACTTAATATTGACTTCAGCCTCTCACTTGCACTCGTTATTGGCAAATCAAAGTTGGCACTCGTGGAGAATAGACGAACTATAAAAGTGATGATGGTTTTAAAAATTTTCCACGGAGAGCTATACGAGTGCAATCTTAAAATGCTTTTATTTTAAAAATGGAGCATTGTATTTAAATCTGGTTGTTGCTACAGTTGTAGAAAAGCTGAAATCTATGCATACACCTAAAAATCTGAAAAGAAATTATTTTTTCTATATTATATATCTATTGAGTAGTCCTTAAGTTTTCTCCTAACGTAGCATTAACCAGATTTAAATAAAATGCTCCATTTGCAAAATAAAGGCATTTTAAGATTGAACTCGTATACCTCACCGTGTAAAATTTTGAAACCATCATCACTTTCATAGTTCATCTATTCTCCACGAGTGCCAACTTTGATTTGCCAATTGTTGTCAAAAAAGGAACGAGAGATTCGACCCAACGATTTAGTTCAGCCCAATAAGTTACTTTTGAGTAAATTGCATATTCTCAAAATAACGTGAATTAAACTTATTTTTGGGTAGAATATACTTAAGAGTAGGAAATTTTTCTGCTGGTGTTAAATGGAAACTACTATATGTGATTTACTCAAATTTGGGTTATTGGGCTGAACCCTGGAATTGAGGGAAAAGTACTTAATTTTGGGTAGTTTTTCATCTCCGTGTATGTAAGAGAATCTATTATCATCGGCAGTCTCGTCACTTGCCATTAGATGCTACAACGGAGAACGCGAAGTGATGTCGAATGCATTCAATCAATTAAAGCTAGGGAGATGGTTCATTTAAGAAAACATTTATTGTTACGAACTATTCAGACGGTATATTGACGGAATAACGGGTATTTCAACATTACTTAACCTACGTAGATTTGTTGTTTGTTAGATTTCTATTTACTTGAGTGTGTTCGTTCCTCTCCCCTATGTGTCTGCGATTTCTCTCTTCCTAACTAACGTGCTCATATGCTCTTATCTGTTCATTTGTGTGCAGTCTTGTAAGCGGTCACGGTAGTCGACACATTTTCTGTGATAATTGACTGCCTTTGTCTCCGACACTTGCAAAACAAGCTATCATAGTACAGTACCAAACTCAAATGTCATACGACAGGCTCTGTCATATGACACTGTCGCCGAAGACCGTCACGAATGTTTGTATTTTAGTTTTTCTCATTATAAGAGCTGCTGATGTTGTGCTTGTGTGAATTCTGAAAATAGCAAGTAATGATGTCCTAGTAATAATATTTCTGATCAGAAATGGTTTGATTTACACCAAATTAAGGAATTACAACGAAATCACACATGTAATATGATAGCTATTTTGATAATTTTCTTTTAGCTCGAATGTTATTCTACCGCTCGTGTTGCGTGAGAGAGACGACGGTAGAGCATGAGTGTTCGAATACAAACAGACTGTCGCGCACGACAACGAAGCGAATGTAGTAAAAAACGTCAACTGTTTCAACCCCTGTTTGTGTGACGTCACCTTATACGCCTTTTTAAAAGAAACTAATCGATCGATTCTACCTCTGGTGGTGAATATGAGAACGTCAAAAAGGAGTGTTGTGAGCAGAAATTTTTGCCGTGAGGCATTGGAAGCGGAACACTTTTTCACTTTTCCTGATAAATTGATTCATCTGAGATGCTCGAAAACTTGATCTATAGTTGAAAAATTTAATTCTGTATCATTTTTGCAAGGATTCTGCTAGTGTGCAGGAATATTTTTGTTGAGAAAAATGCAAAATTCCAACAGTGCCTTAGTGGTTATGATCTTCCGGGTTTCTTATGTGTGAATAGTTTAGGTGCAAATCAGTTCAGCTGTGTGGAAAATCTTAAAATAGGACAATTACCGTTGGAAACTGGCAAGATTTTCAATGAAAAATGCTTTAATTCGCGTTGTTAATAATCCTTCTCATGTAAACAAGCGGTTTGGTTGACGTTTCCTCTCTAACTCGCGTGGTGCCCTCTTCGTTGGTGGCGCATTAAAAAGGCCTATCGGCAACTCAGCTCTAAAACGAGTCTGCGCTCCTGGTGACAATAAAGTGGCGTCGGAAATCTTACGCGCGCATATTCTACAGGCGGGAATGCCACATCACGAGTTCCGGAAAAGCGTGTCACGGAAACTCGGCGCTATTCGCTCCTCAGTCTTATGTATGAGTATACTCAGCAAGCAAAAACAGTGGCCAACAAGCCACCCAGTAAATGGCTTATTTAAGATTGATGGTTTTTGTACACAGGGTGAGGACCAATTGTCCGCCTATTTTTTTTTTTCAGAATACAGCTCATATTTGCTAAATTATGCACAGCTGTGCCAATTTGAGCCTTGGTTCGTTGTTACCAAACGGGTGAAGTTTATCTCGAAGCCACTCACAAGTAGTGCCAAAATGAAGCCTAGTCCATATCGAGCTTTGCAATCAAGGTAATCCTCCGGTTTGTATCTCAAGGATGTTGAAAATCGTTTGAAACCCAGTCTGACCAAGTCCTGGGACTCTACTGCCCATAAAAGCAAAACTGTCCCATAGGAATAGGAAATCAAAGATGGGACAATTATGCGAGCATCGGCAGTATTTATCTGTAGTAGAACGAACGAGCATCGTCGGTCAACCTCCCTAAACGGTTAAAGGCGTGTGTGACAGTCAAAGGTGGACATGTCGAAACATCCAAGTACATTTTGCGAAGTACGTTAGTGCGTCCACTGTTCCGAAAATAAATTATAATTGAATATAATAGTAATAAAAATGTTAAATTTCTGACTAAAACATTGAACAACGCAGAAGAAAACAATTATATGGGTACATTCTGGTTGTATGGATGTACTGCATCTTTTATTGAGTATAACAATGATTTATTATCAAATGTGCTTACCAACGTCCTCTTAGAAAAAAAACTTGTTACTAACACTTCTATATTGAAAATGAGCCTAGAACTCGCAAATTTCTACTCAATAAGCAAAAATGGTCGCTGCTATGCCATCGAGCTTCATATATCACAACAAATCATTACGATTGACGATGGTTCAACCCCGGTGACATGATGATACTCAAATGGAATGACGTAACAGGCAGAGGCCAATGTCAACTATGTTTAGTTTTGAACCTGGATATAGCATACAGGGGTAACATATTAGGGGTACAATTTCAAAAAACCACTTATAACTCTGTCAATAGCGGATGGATTTTAATGGGTCTGGTATCTGCTAAAATAAACACTTTATCAATTTTCAGTAGGTCACTATTGAAAATCACACAAATGTCCACCTGTTGAAATAGTGATCAAAACTATCACCGATTGCCTGCAAAAAGCGCTTTCCCTAAAGCTGGGTTTAGACAGGGCAAGTCAATTGATCAAGTCAGTTGAATTCAACTGACTTGAACGTGAATTGAACGTGTAAACCATGCCATTCAACTAACTTGATCAACTCACTTGAACTGAAAAAAGTTGGACCGGGCTCAACTTTTCAAGCCAATTGAATTCAACTGAGTTGATCATTTGACTTGCCTAGTCTAAACCCAGCATAACACAGATTTCAAAATCGAATTCCATCCGGTCTCACTGAACGGTGCTTATTCAATCACAGCAGCAGCAGCAGCAGTGCTTTCGGCGCGTTGCGTTGAACATTGTTCTCCAGTACACAAAGAAAGGCCGCCCGCAAGCAGCAAGCTGCAGACCACATTCACCTAAGAAGGAGGAAGAAGGCGCACCGCTACCGATGTGATTTAGTTTTCGTCGTGAGTCACTGTGGGCCATCTATGCCAAGCGCATCACCATTGTTCCAAACAACATACAGCTCGCCAGCCGCATCTGTGTTGAACACCTTAATAGCTCAGCATTACTCAACCATCACGACAAAACGGTCCTTTTCAGGACCACCATAAATTTGTTAAAGAGTATTTTCTGGACACTTGGCAAGGTCATTAATTGGATGACAGTTCCCATAAGTTGAAATCTAAATCATTGGGGGTGCAATTTTCAAAACCAAAGTCGGTCATGGCATGAAAGTGGACTGATTTTGATCCAGAGATAATTCTTAATACGCCAATCGATAGGAAATTTTTCTACAAATCTGTTAAATTCAAGACTTATCAATTTCCAGAAGGTCACTATTGAAAATTACACGAATGTGCAACTGTTGCTATGATAATTAAAATAATCACCGATTGCCTGCGAAAATCGCTTTCCCTAAAACAGATTTCAAAATCGAATTCCATCCGTTCTCACCGTACGTTGTTTATTCCATCACCGTGCGTGGTGAGTGGTGGTGTCCAGTTGTCATCAGCAGCAGCAGTGTTTTCCGCGCGTGGCGTTGTACATTTTTCTCCAATACACAACGCAAGGCAGCTAGAAGCTAGCTATCAAGACTACTCTCAAGAACCCTCGATTCTTTGAAAAAGGAGGAAGAAGGCGCACCGCTACTGATCGGATTCAGTTGCTCGTCGTGACTCGCTGTGGGCCATCTATGCCAACCAAGTCACCCTCGTTCCAAACTACATATAGCTCGCCAGCCTCATCCGTATTGAACATCCTTCAGAACCACCATAAATTATTGTTGTTTAAGAGTCAATTTTCATTGAACGTTCGCTCGCAATGCTGCCAGCCACATCAACCCCAAAACTTTTTGATAATGTACCCATCAACCAAATGTTTGTGACAAAATGCGTAACAGTATTGGAGTGGTACATAACAAGTCTCACAATTACCGAATACCACATTACCTTGTCAATTATCCAGAAACATTTCGAATTAAGGTAAGGTTTCCTCCAATCAATGTTCGCTTTCTTTATTATCTATTGAATAAACCAAAAATTCAGTGCGTTTTGTACACGAAAATGCGTTATTTTGTCATCAGAAAACGAGGCGTTTTCGTGACGGGAAAAAGTGGTTTCTCTTACACAGTCACCAAATATGGATGCTGAGCAAGTAATCCTTCATCAAATTTACGGTCGTGTCTTGGATACAACCTCTTTCTTTTCTTTTTTATCTGGTTCATTCATTTGGTAGGCTCAATTGCGTTAGCTTTACGGAGTCGATAATTCATTGTTTGTACTTATTTCTATGTCTAGTAGGAGTTGGGCTGAATACTCCTGAATTACTTCCGGCCTACCGAAGGTTACATGGGTACATTGTCGAAGGATATGATCTACAAGTGTTTCAATAAATAGTATAAATAAGGCAGCAATTTATTTTTTATTTTCATTTCGAAGGAAGAAACGGCTACTTTTAAAACATGTCAGAATGTAACAAACACGAAGCTTGAGCAAAATCTGGATTAACCTTGATAAGCAAATCCTGGCGCGTGCAATAACTACCGCTTAGGAGCAGTTAATTAACTACGTAGACAGTTTTTTTTTAATAGTTGACCCCCCCCCCCCCCACTGCGTACACAATTGTCCATACAAAATTTTAAAAATTTGTATAGGCCGTGGATAATTGTCAACCCCCCCTAAACTGACTACGTAGTTTATGAACAGCCCCTTACGAGTTTCAGGCCAAACAGAGCATCAAATTAGAGTTCGATAGACAAGTCAAGAGCAGGAGATGAGGTTTTTTTTTTCTTTATTTTTGTGATTTTTAGCCGTAGGCTAGTTCATCACATTTGATAGTAGAAGGTCAGGCTTAGGGCCTGCCTCTAAGGAAACGTTTCAGTCTAACATTAACGTAACGTAAAACTGGCTCTGAGACAACATTTAAAAAAAAAAAACTTAATGTAAAATGGGAGTTACATCGGGACTGTGGTGAGGAATGGATGCGCGAACAAGGTAGAGCTCCACCGTAAGAGACAGTGCCACAGTCCGGCAGAGATACCCCGACGGCAAGAAAATAGGAAGGTGGAAGAACACGGACAGCGCAGCCAACGACGAGAGTGCTAGATTTGGTTGTACAGGTGGGCGTCCTTCAAGAAAGCAATCAGCGCAGCCAGCGTCGAGGGGTCGTTGCCAAGTAGCTCCCTGATGTTCTCTGGGAGTCGGTGTTGTTCGCGTAGCCTCTGAAACTCTGGGCAGACACACAGTACGTGTTCCACCGAGGCAGGGATGCTGCAGATTGGACAAACCTTGTGGAAGGGTGTCCCACCAAAATTGTGGGAAATCCTCGCATGGCCGGTCCGGAGTCTTGAAATGATCCGTTGGTCCTTGTACTTGTGGCTGTCTAGCCAGCGTCGTACGGTTTCTTTGATCTTTCTCAGGAAAGTGGTCCGCGACTGAAACCATTCCTCCTGCCAGGCTTCCATGATAATATTCGCGATCCAACGCTTGACGTCTAGAAGTGGTACGTTCCTGGTGAAGCGGGGACCAGATGGACTGGATCCCGCCAGCCTGTCCGCAGCCTCATTTCCAGGAATACCGCAGTGCCCAGGAATCCACGTAAAAACGGTTGAGGGTGGGGCATATCGTGTAATGGCTTGTATCCAGGGGTGGCTCGGGGCTTCGGCTTCCAGCGCCTGGATGACGCTGTGTGAGTCCGTTATCACAAGGATCGGTTGATCTGCAGGAGTGATGGCTGCATCAAGAATAGCAGCGGCTTCTGCGGAAAAAACGGAACACTCCTCCGGTAGACTTTGACTTGCTGCGGAGTTTGGTCCTGCCACTCCGAGTCCCACTCCAGCCGTGATCGCGATCCGTCCGTAAAGCGATGAACGTGCCCCGGATAGACCGACCCAAGAAGTTCTGCAACTGAACGCCTCAACGCTACAGAGTTATCTCCGGCTTGGAATCCTGGATGAGGTGTTAAACGTTGTTTTGACAATGAAGCAACTTCCACCTCTGATACTCGCTATGGTTTGAAATATCATTGTCTTATAAAATAATCATTTAAATCAGGTTTGATAAATAAATGTCAGTACAACATCTCTTTTTTCAACCAACCTTGTTAATTAGACTGACATTAAACTGATTTATAGTGATGTCAATCAGATATTTGGCAGATCTCTCAGATAACATTGGTGAACAATAAAGTTGATTGTTATAGATTGTAATATTTCATCCATAATTAATAAAAAGGTTAAAATGTTCCTGTTCACGGTAGAAATATTACAAGGCAAGTTTTCAGCGAAGCTGATATTTTTCAAAAAGATTTTCTTTCAGAGACACCGTGTGCTGGGCTTTCTACACTAAATAAATAACATTTTCAATGGTAAATTTCCATGTGAATTTCACATACCTCTCATGTTATCTCATAATTGAAAATTGCACTACAAAATCACATGGAACCTTATGTGTCCAATTAAATCTTTCTGATTTGTCACATAAAATTCATGTGATCACATGAATGATTATTTTCTCTTGATTTGTTTTCCGTCGATCTTGTTTTCCGTACTGAGTACCAATGCTACCAACGCGAGGGAGGCAGCTCTCACACCTAGGTAAGGTTGACCCATCAAATCATTTAGACCGGGATAAAAATCAATTGTTTTGTTGTTGGAAAAATATTATGAGCGTTCCCAATGGAAATTAAAGGAAATATTTTGTTCAGTGTATTTGGAGTATGTTGAATGTCCGCTCGTGTCTCTTCAAGTCTCTGTCACAAGGTCCACACAACGCGTAGGCAGATCTTACCAATCAGGAGGTTAGGGTCAGAGGTCTGACATGTCTATGAAGGTATATTTATAGAGAGCCAAACCAATTCAGAGGTCTTCAGAACCCGATATCCGCTTCAAAAATTGATGGAAATGATAGAAAATTTCCCCATTTGTTCATACCTACTCCTCAATGAAACCCCAATACGTTTTGAACGGTATGAAGTATTCAGTATTTTTCCACCTCAAGAATCAATACGAATTTAGTTCTCCTAAAGCACACAAGAAATTAATCATCTCCATGATTAAAAAATCTTCCCATTCCACATTGC
Organism: Ochlerotatus camptorhynchus; assembly: GCF_037179485.1. Classification (NCBI taxonomy): domain Eukaryota; kingdom Metazoa; phylum Arthropoda; class Insecta; order Diptera; family Culicidae; genus Ochlerotatus; species Ochlerotatus camptorhynchus. The sequence goes on from NW_027040719.1 coordinate 1,787,439, forward strand.
TTCTATAAACCATGAGCGCTATGTCGTTGGCATTAATCCGGGCAGAAGCGGAGCGCTACGTGAAACGTTTGTCGAATGTGTTTGACATTGCCCTTAAAACCGCCTCCATCATCTGTAACCCACCATTACGACATTTGATTAAGATCCCGTTCCCGTTCGTTATTGACTTCCGTCCTCCAAACCGGATTTTGATCCTCCCCTCTGTCCCTCCACGTTCTCCATTTCATCCGATTCAATCAAATTCCCATCAACAGAGGATGAGGTTTTACACAAATCGTTGTACTGATTGGCCCAGTTTCAGATTTAGGCCTGAGTTGGCAATTTCCTCCTTAGTCGTCATTCCCGAAAAATGAGCTACCGATTTTAGGACCAGGCGGAACAACAACAGCGACGAATCCGGTCAGTACCTAAGTAAATAAATAATGAGCCCAGCTCAAATCACAAAGCGCAAAGGCAGAAGCTACCCACTATAAACGTCCCGGTTAGGGGAAAATGTGCAAACCTTTGTTCGGTCCGGAGGACGACCGGTTTGGATGAGATGAATAAAATTCCACAATCCTCCTAGACCACAATGGATCCTTAGGGTTGGGGAAACGGCTGGGATCAGACTGGGGGGGACAGCTGTCTCCCTGAGGGATTTTGACTGGTAAATCATGAAATATTTCGTTCCATTCCCATCTTTTGAATCTGGTTGCATTACTGTGGTGCATCGCTCTTTACTACCGCCTTTGCTTTATCCGGGAATTTGTCTGGTCTCAAGATGTCGAAAATTAAATCAATTTTTCACATTGGGAATCTGGTTAGTGTCCGGGTCGGACAGCTTTTGAAACGAGTGAATGACTTTTGTTTCGTTAATGCTCAGTATGATAATCAGGCACAAGGAAACCCTTTAAGTATTAGTTCTTCACTCACCAAAATGACCAATTTATTGCCAACCAAATTAGGACAACTTATTTTATTGCCTGATTAGCTACAAAATGGGATTAATCAACTTGGCAAGCGGTAATGTCCGTTATCGTTTTGATCAACCATTATTTGGTCAACCGCTTGGGAGGGGACTCGTTAAAACGATCCCTTGCAATCACCGGTGATTATAGACTATGGAGGGCGAAGAAAGCGGAACAGTAGAGGGAGTCAGCATAATGCTGCCTTCACAACAAAAAGGATCGCTCCAGTGCTGTGCTGGTAGCGTTCGTCTCATAATAATGTTGGCCTTTGTTCCACCCGAGCATAGCTTCATCGAATAGATATCAAATCAAAATACCCCAATCATTTCAGGTTATGACCCTTCAAGAGAATATTTTCCCGGAGAAAGCCCCGACTGTCTACTTTTGAAAAAGTGTAATATCCAACATTCTATGAGCGAAATTCTCCAGGTTGGTGGATTTTCATGAGGCAAAATCACATTCACAAAAGTAACCAATCATTTGATAGCATCACGAAATTATGCTGTTGGATAAAGCTTTCCGTTGGATATTCTTACTTACTTTACTTAAGGGTCCTGTGCACCACCAGCGGTGCAAAGGGCCAACGTGAAAGACTTCCATCCTGGGCGGCTGCTCGCTTTTGCTTTGACCGGGGCCAACGTCAAATTCCTATCGACTTGCTTAATTTCCTTATAGAGGCTCCGCCGCCATGAGCTGCCTCTGCTGCAATGTCCTGCCGGATTCCAATCCAGCGCTTGCTTGCAGATTTTGTTTCCGCCCCGTCGAAGTGTGTGGCCGACCCACCTCCACTTTCGCTCTCGAATTTCTGTTGCTATCGGCTTCTGATGACATCAACGATGGAGCTCGGCATTCGAGATTCAGCTATGAGGCCACCAGGCACGAATTATATACCGCAGGCATCGGTTGATGAAGACCTGCAGCTTTTGAGTGTTCTCCGCTGATACACACCACGTCTCGCTGGCGTATAACAACACAGATTTCACGTTTGAGTTGAAAATTCGGATTTTGGTGCGTTGACTTATCTGGTTGGACATCCATACGTTTCGTAAACTCGCAAAGGCAGCCCTAGCCTTCTTGATTCGTGCACCTATGTCGCTCTTGGTCCCGTAGTCTGACGCTATTTGGCTGCCAAGATATTGGAAACTTTCAACCTTGTCCACTGCTTGCCCCGCTACCGTAAAGTTGGAAGGGTTGCCCGTGTTGATATCCAACGATTTGGTCTTGTTGACGTTGATGGTGAGACCCGCCGCAGAGGAGCGTTCGGCTAGGTCATTGAGCTTACTCTGCATATCAGAGCGCCACATCATCAGCCAAATCGAAGTCGTTGAGATGCTCCATGGTGATAGGCTGCCAAAGCAGCCCACGGTTCGGTACACGGTCAATTGCACCTACCATGATCTCGTCGATTACGATGAGGAACAGTAGCGGTGATAGTATACATCCTTGTCTCACACCAGCGACTACCCGGATAGGGTCGGACAAGGCTCCGTTATGCAGAACTCTGCACGTGAAAGCCTCATACTGCGCTTCGATGAGGTTGACGATTTTATCCGGGACTCCCTTGCATCTCAGGGCGCCCCACAGATTCTCGTGATTGAGACGGTCGAAAGCTTTTTCGTAGTCAATGAATACCAAATAAAGGGACTCTTGGAATTAATTGACCTGCTCCAGGATGATGCGAAGCGTGACAATATGGTCCACACAAGATCTTCCGGCACGGAATCCTGCCTGCTGCCGTCGGAGAGTCGCGTCAATCTTCTCCTGTATCTGATTCAGGATAGAACTTTGCACAGAACTTTGAGAACAATACACAGTAACATGATGCCTCGCCAATTGTCGCGCACAGTCAGATCCCCCTTCTTTGGGACCTTCACTAAGATGCCCTGCATCCAGTCGGCCGGAAAAGTCGCGGTGTCCCAGATATTACAGAATAGTTGATGCAACATTTGTGCGGATAGCATGGGGTCAGCTTTGAGCATCTCTGCTGATATGCGGTCGACCCCTAGGCGAATCATGCCGAGATGTTGATGGCTGGTTGGCCGTCGAAACTTGAAGAAGTTGTACGAAGTGCTCAAACCAGCGTTTCAGCTGGTCAGTGGGGTCGGTAAGCAATTGTCCAGTCGTGTCCTTCACTGGCATCATCGGGTTCATCCTTGCTCCACTCAGGCGTCGTGAGATATCGTAGAGGAGGCGTATATCGCCAGTGTTTGCGGCTTTCTCCCCTTCGTCGGCCAGGGAGTTCACCCACGCTCGCTTGTCCCGTCTGCAAGAGCGCTTGACTTCCTTCCCTAGAGCCGAGTACCGTTGACGGGCGTCGTTCTTGGCTCCTCTGGTTCTCGCCCGCTCTATCGCGGCTTTTGCTTCTCTACGCTCCTCAATCTTCCGCCAGGTTTCATCTGTGATCCACTCTTTCCTCTGGGTGCGCAGCTCACCCAAGTTGTTCTCGCTTGTTTCTATAAAGGCATTCTTGATGGCGGTCCATTGTTCTTCTACGCTGCCACAGCTCGAGTCTTCAACAAAAGACCTTTTTACCGCTGGATTTCAAGTCGGCGTGTGTTGAACCGCCGCCCGAGTCTCTCCTCCCGTCGCTGGATCTACGCCATGCGTAGGCGGATTTCGCCGATCAGAAGGTGATGGTCAGACGCGATGTCGGCGCTGCGTTTATTCCGGACATCAAGAAGGCTCCGTCTCCATTTTCGGCTGATGCAGATGTGGTCGATGTGATTTTCGGTATGTCCATCACGAGAAACCCACGTGACTTTGTGCACTGGCCGATGGGGGAAGAGCGAGCCCCCGATCACCATGTCGTTATTGCTACAAAATTCTGCACACAGCTCACCGTTCTCGCTCATTTCACCGAGACCATGGCGTCCCATGACACGCTCATAGTCCGTGTTGTCGGAGCCGATCTTCGCATTGAAGTCGCCAGTGTAGATCTTGATGTCACCCTTTGGAAGCTAATCCACGACGCCATTCAGTTGTCTGTAAAAAATCTCCTTGTCCTGTAGCTCGGCAGCATCGGTTGGCGCATAACATTGGATTATGGTAAGGTTACGAACCCGTGTTCTAGATCTGGCAACGATTATCATCTCATTAACAGGCTCCCACTTGATGAGCGCAGCACTTACCTGGACGCTAAGTAGGAGACCAACTCCACGATGGCAGGGAGCGTTTTCACCTCGAATACCAGAGTATAGTAGTACCTGTCCCGACGGCAGTTTGTGTTCTCCAAAGTTTGGCCAACGAACTTCACTCAGTCCCAGGATTTCTAGCTTCATGCGTCGCGCCTCGTTGGCGAGTTGTGCCAGTTTACCCTGCTGGGCTAACGTCAATACATTCCATGATCCAATTCATGTCCGTTGTTTTGCGCTAAAAGTCGTTGCCGTTATATCAGTTCGATGTCTTTCTCTGTTGGTTTTTGTAACAATTGTAAAGGTTTCAGAGACAGTAAGTGGTTGGCCTAAGGTCTCCTATCCGCGGTGATGGGGCTGTCATCTTAGGTGTAGCTTCCGGGGAAGAGTATTTCTTATTCAGCCGCTTGATGCCAGTCAGACGCTGTTTGAGCCGCACCTCCATGGTGAACAGACGCTTGGGTTGGCGAAGCAATTCCTCTATCACCGTGCTATGGTTACCGCGCCAGTTTTCGCGTCGCACCTTCTCACTCTGCATTTGTCGGATTGACAACATTGCCCAGGCTACGCCAACCAGCTGTGTCCATGTTTCAGCTGGCAGTCTTTTGTGATCATATGACTCGAGGAGGCGTGAGGTAGGAACTTGTGAGGACCGGAGCTAGGTATATCGCTCCTTCTAGATTGTTACTCACCATTTTGTAGCCCCGTTGGATATTCGGTTAAAATATATTAAAGTATACACGGTTGGCAAAATCAGGGTTATTGCCGGATATGACATTGCCTTTACCAATTATAGTTCTGGGGGGTTGTTCTATGAAAAATTTGGAAGATCTTTAAACTACTCTGAAGTTCTATGAACTGCTCATACATTCTATAATCACTTTGGAAGTTATATGAACATCTCAGAGGTTCTATGAGATTTTTTTAAGTTCTATGAACACCTCGAAAGTTCTGTGAACTGCTCGGAAGTTCTCCGAAGTGGATTGAAGATCTCCATAATGTCCTTTGTATATTTTAAAATTAAAACCACAAAACCAGAGAGGAGGAGGTATAGTAAGCCCCCATCCCCGCCTCTCTAACTATGCTTATGAAATCGAGCAATTGTAATTCATATGAACATACCAAATCAATAAGATTAGAAACTCCGAAGTTATTTCAGTTTGAAACTTTACTTCCATTTTTTACGTTCACATGTGGCGGTGGCCGAGAACATTTCTTCTTGTGAGAATAAACACGCGACGTAAACTTATTACGAATTAAAACTTTATTGCGTTGATCGCGGTGCGCATCACAAAACTTCTGGAATATTCTGACGTTTATGCTGCTCGGCTATCATGCGTCAACGGGTGACAGTTAAGACTGCCACCTGTGAGCTCAACGGCAGTGTTGGTAGGGTCGTTTGGTAGAGATGCCCATTCGCCCCAACATCTCCCCCCCTTAATACAGCTGGTAGGGATCGAACCGAATCGGCGGTCTTCTCATACGTGAAGAGCGACAAGGTACCTGAACAGCTGTTGGATTTTCGTTGGCTGACGATGATGATGGCACAGAGCTTGATGTGGAGGTAGATGTAAACCCAAATATGGGTGATGACGACGAAGAAGCTTGCGCAGATGCCTCGGGTGTCGGTACCCCAAGCAGTGTGGATTGCTCAGTAGGAACTCCAAGCGTGGTTGACGTCTGGTCGGTGACTGTAGATGACGATGCTAGTGGTGGCGATGCTAGTGGTGGTGTAGTGATAGTGGTTGCTGTTGAGCGTGGATTAGGTAAGTTCCATGCTCTAAGCAGAATGTCTATTGATAACATTTTGTCTGACTTTACCGGTTTCGTTGACGACTTGTCACCATGATGCTCGACAGCGCAATTGATTGAGATGCGATCGAAGCATACGCTTATCTTCCACCCATACTTTGAACATAACACGCCCAATAGGTTCCAGAGCTACACCGGGTGCCCATCTCCATTGGTTGTTTGAGTACACCTTTGCGTATACTGCATCGCCATTCTGAAAGGATCGCCGTTTAGTCATTTGTTCCTCACTATCTTCCACTACTGAAACGGTTGGTGGACGCAGCAAGTCCAGGCTAGTACGAATCTTGCGTCCAAACATAACTTCGGAGGGTGATCTACCATCAGGGGCCGAAAGGTTTTGGTGTTGATCTAAAAGACATCAGGAACACGTCCAAAGCTTCCTGAATGGCTACTTTCCCCTCTCTGATTTTCTTCACTGACCTCTTGAAGGTTTCCATGAACCTTTCTGCTTGCCCGTTGGATTGTGGGTGGTACGGTGCTGTTGTGATGTAATTGACACCATTCTCTAATTCGGCACTAACGAACTGTGGTCCGTTATCGCTGACCAGCGTTTCCGGCATGCCAAGACGAGAGAATAGCCTTCGAATGATGCTGATAGTAGCAGAGGAAGTGATGGTTTTTGTCCTGACGATTTCGATCCACTTGGAATACGAGTCGATGCACAGCAGGAAATACTCGCCTTCGATCGGTCCAGCATAGTCTACGTGCACTCGCTGCCATGGATGTGTTTTGTGCCATGGATGTGACTTGGGTGGGCTTTTGGCTACAGCTACGCGATGGCGACATGTGCTGACGTGTGCAACAATGTCTTCGTCCAGGGAGGGCCAGTAAACATAACTGCACGCTATTTCCTTCATGCGCTGCATTCCTGCGTTTAACTGCTTCCCCCATAAGTATTGCTCGTCCCGAGCAATTCCTAGTCTTCATGAATTGTCGATATTTGATGAGTACGAAGTCTAATATAGCTAACACGAAGATGGTGATAGTGCTTAGCGATGCGAATCAAATTTTGTGATTGAAGTCCACTTTTTCGAGGTGTTGTCTGTTTTTTAGATTGAGCTCATGTAGCTCCGAAAGGTTAACGTGCCGTTCTATGTGCAACGTTTTGATGTTTGCTAATTGCAAAGGTATAATTGATGGATGATCGAACCTTAGTTCGTAATTTTCGTAAAGTTCGTTGTTTATGTAGACCGAACAGTTGTGAAACGTTACCATATGAATGCCGGTGAACCTTCTGGGTTTGATGCCACAGGTGCTGTTGATGATTACGTCTTGGTGGACGGTTAGCTCCAACAATGTACCTGAAGCTATCATTTTTGTTTCTGCTGATTGTGATTTTTCTGATAATGGACATTGTCCATGTCTTCCTCTTAGAAGTGGAGCTTCGCACGAATGGTTGCTGATGTCTATTAACTGCCTTCTCTCACATATTGTGGCTTGATTGGTTTCTCGACATTGAGGTTTGATGGCTAGGATCTGTTCCGGGTTGATGAATACTGTGTTGTATGTTACTTTGACTGAATGGTTGAAGAGGGGTAAAGGTTCCATGATAACCATCTCGTAAGTTGTTGGGTTGAATCGTGGGATGTTCACGCATATGATGATCGATGAGCCTCTGTAGAGTGTGGTGGTCGTCAAGAAATTGCTGGCTTCGTCTAGGTGCTGAATTGTTAATCCCTGATCTTTGATCTCCTGAATTATGATTTCTACTTCCTTGGGTGTGAGTATAAATTTATTTATGATATTTAATTTTGATAACATGATTGCATATTCTATTGATTTTAAATTTTCTAGAAATGAATCTAATTGGAACATAATTGATATTTTTTGAATTTCTGATAATACATAATCGTCTTTTTCCAAAATTTGTTTCAACGTATTTTGATGATTTCTGATCTCATTGTTTATTATATTAAGTCTATTTTCAAACTTGGAATTTATTCTAATTTGTCTATTATTTTGTTTTATAACAGCGTTTCCTGTCTTTCTGATTTCATCAAGATTATTATTGATTACATTTAAATCTTCTGCATCTAGATTTCCTGTTATGTATTTAATTGTGCTTCCTAATACAAGGTTGCAAATATTCGCATCATTGATTTCTCATTTTGCTTTCTTTGACGATAAGGATTGCCGTACTCACCATGGCATATTTGACCGATGGGGCAATGAACATAGATGTCAAATCTTTAGGTTAAGTGAGTTCTCACCACTCACACTGAGTTGCTTGAGCAGCAAAATGCTCTCACTCTCGATCCAGTTCATCTGTCTGTCAAATGCTCAAATATTCATTCTCAGAGTGTCGAAAACAAAGCGCGTGATAAAATCGAAAACCAGAATCGCGAGTTTTAATATCAATATTTTGAGTGATAATTTGTCACCATGAGTGCAAAACGAACCCTGCAAAAGGATATTGTCCTGAATGTGGTTGAGCAGATAATTGGATCCGATGGGAAAACTCAACGATTCCAATGCCGTGCGAGTTCAGACGAAGAACAACCATGCAGCTACGCACAGGTAACGTTTGTTCCTGGCAACTTTAAGCGCCATCTGATAAGTAGCCATCCGGATATTGCGAGAGAACTCGGATTTTCATTAGACGAACCTCCGGCCAAAAAACCACGCAGCTCCAAATTATCTGTGGACACTTCACGGAACGAAGTGCTGCTGGGGACTTTGCAACTGGCAACTGGCCACAATATGCCTCTTCGGTTTCCAGAATGGGAAGGAGTAAAAACTCTTATCTTGCCCTTGTGGAAGGCAGCTGGATTCAACTTTACTCGCGATAAGCTCGCCAAGTTGATTACAACAGCGGCTCAAATTATGCGATCAATAATCCAGAAGGAGTTGAAACAGAGGATAATTTGTTTGAAGATCGACTCTGCCTCCCGTAAAGGCCGGTCGGTTTTTGGAATCAACCTTCAGTACATAGATGAAAATGGGAACGTGTGTATTAGGCATCTTGGTAAGTGAACATCTGAAAAATCGATATTTATTAGGAATTTTTATGTTTTCTTATTGCGAAAAGATAACAAATTATGAAATTTTTTTTGGTCATGCTTTTTCAGCTGTTCGAGAGATGATCGAACGTCAAACAAAGGAGAACTTACGAAAGGTTCTAGAAGAAGAACTGCAACTAATCGCTGTTAGCCTTGAACAACTGCTAACTGTTACCCACGATAATGGGGCAAACATGTTGGCTGCTGTAAGGTGCCTCAGAGCTCTCCTAAAGTTTTGCGAAGAAAGTGAAGATGTACCTCTGTCCACTGTCTTTCGGAAAGATGATAGCTTGCAGCATTACATTGATGATGGCAGTGCTTCTGAAGCCGAAGATAGTGACAAGGAAGAACTGGTCGAAGATTCAGGTGAAGCGGATGAACCCATTTCTGACGATTTTAGCAACGGACAAGGGGATGCTGAGTTCGATTTGCAAGATGAGCCGGACGATATTGATGTTGATCTTCTTGAGAGCATCAGATGTGGCGCCCATACCGCACAATTGGCAGTATGGGATGTTATTAAGCCATACAAGCGGAGATTAAACGCAATAAACAAATCGTGTATAAGGATGCGGCACAAACAGTTTCAGCAGTTTTTCCGGCTCCACAAAGTTCCACTTCCTCCAAAGGTCAACGAAACTCGTTGGAATGTCTGGTACATCCTGCTAAGGTATCTTCGATCACTGAAGGATGGTCCTTTCTTGAGCGTATTGCAAAGCCAGGATTCTTCACTAGGTAAGTTTATAAAAAAAAGTTAGATTTTGAAGTGTTATGTACCATCTTAAAATACTAATACATGTACTTTTAGACCTATCACGGCACTGGCACTTTGTTGATAAATTTTGTGTGGCCTTTGAACCAATGTTCGTTCTGACTATGAAGTTGCAGAAAGACCACGTGCCCAGGGCTGGCAAATGTCATTTTCAATGAAAGATCTCACGCGATATTTACAGAGATACTTCTGTCACTATCATTGGATGAGAAAACGATGAAAGAGATTTTCTTAAAAATCTCATGGAATTTTTTGTCATGACAGAACGTGACAGTGTTGTGATCATCGTAATTACTAGCTCATTTAATGCTATTCAAGTTACTTGTACCGAGGAAATCTTAATAATATATTAACTCTACCGATTACATACGGTTGTTTGCTTGAATTCGTCTAAATCAGTTAGAAATGTTGATGTCAAAACCGCATAAAAATAATTCTCATGAGTGCTTGATCGTTGAAAAATGACAAGAAAGCTAATGATAGGTAGTTTCGTCTCGTGATAGTGAGAGGAACTGTTTTCTCATCGTCACATGACGGCCATGATATTTACCAGCTCTGGACGTGCCTCTCTCACAGTTTTATGTAGATTGGCTGACGTGTATGGCTAAACTGAATGCGGCTAAGGATAATACACTTGCGTTGAAGCTTTTCAAAGCAATGGGATTGAGATTGGAAAAGTTGAATACGAACATGGCTTTCAAGGCATGTTTATACTTGGACCCTCGATTCAATTACATTGGATCCAGACGGCTGTCCAATGACGATAAAGCTTCCGTGCTGGTAAATGAAAATATCCCACTAAATAATGTATATTTTTCAACGTCAATTTGTTTCAGAAATACCTTATTGCTTTGAATAAACGGTTGGACGAGATATCTGGAGCTGATACTCAGGCTACGGAAGGAGAAGATCAAACTCAAATTCAAAACGACATTGTTGAAGACTTTCTTGCTGGGCTTTTTGAAGAGGATAAAGATATTGCTGCGCCTGGTCGAGAGGCTTCTGACAGTTTGCTAGGAGAACTCGTAAAACTAGAATCTAGACCGAAAGTCAACATCACTACAACTCATCCAATCGATTCTAAACAAAACTCAACAACGTTCCAAGCGCAACCAGGTACTTCAAAAGATAAGATGTCTCCTACTTCGTTCAGTTCGATTTCTTTTGACATTGTTGACTATTGGAAGAAAAAGAAACTAATAAGTCCAAGACTTTTTCGCCTGGCTAAAATTGTTCTAGCTGTGCCTTCTTACTGTAGAAAGACTTTTCAGCCAGCTGAAGTTTATATTAACAGATTCAAGAATGCGCTTGAGTGACACTTCCGTAAAGGATCTTATGCTGTTAAGAATGAATCAAGATTTGCTTCCGAAGGTTGTTGATGCAATAATCGAAGTTGGTGACATGTAAACCATACTTGTTCAATTCAAAATCAATTCCAAAATGAATGTTTCAATCCTCCGTATGCTTTTAGACTCTACGAAATGTAAAATGAATTAAATATGCGAAAAACCATGTTTTTCAACTACTTTTGAATTAAACTTTAATAAATAAATAAACAACAATTAATGCTTTTTTAACTTCATCCTCACTAGTACACAAAAAAAAATGAAATGAAAACCTTGGAAAATGGCACAGAGGTCCAACTTGAAGCTTTTGGTTTCCCTTTTATAGTGCCAACACAACAGTTATGGAGAAGATACTAAACTATTTGTATCCATATCTAAGAATTATCAGCTTAAAACTGATCTTAGCTAACCAAACATCATTGTGGTAATGCTCTTCGGCAGAGGAACTTTGCCATTAGCGCGAAGCATTTTTAGTCCACTGAAGATGGCGCCGAAAATAGATGCAGGAGTAAAAATAGGTTGGCTCTCTTCCAATGATCTGTTGTATTGCCCTAACATTAGTTAAAAAAGTAGGTATTAGATTTTGAGATATGCATTGATGAATGTGATAGGGAAAGTTGGTAAAAATGCACATTTTCTGCATATTTTTAAAATAAACTAATGAAGTGCTTTTAAATTAGTTCAAGTTAAAAGTACGCGGTGTTAAATTTATTCCATAATATTTTTTAAATTTAAAACCACAAGTGCCCATTTTTCCTGCCGTGTCCGTCTTTACCGGCATTCTCTACAGGAACTTATTAAGTCACGGCATAAATATCATAACAATTGTGTAAAATTGTATGTGGAATAATCATTAAGCCATAGAGATTAATAGAAAAATACAGAAAATACAAACATACCTTATAGCAAATATTGCAGTAATTTAAACTGAGGTCTTCTTCAATGCTAAACAGGATGATGTTAGTTTTTTGGCTTCATTCAACCTAAAATGGTATGATACTGTAATATTCTAAACATAAATCATGTTTAATATGTGTGTATATATTGCTTTTAATGCCTTGTGCCGGTATTTTAACGATTGGTGACAGCTATTCACGCTTATCTGTGCTCTATTTTTCAGTTGAGAGAATTTGAAGCTCGGCGTTAGCTCATTGCACTGGATCTGGGTAAGAAAACTTTCCCGTAAAGTGCTCGTATTCGTGGAACAGATGCCACAGCACTCATAACCATATCAGTCCACCGGCGACGTGAGCACCGACGTGGGCTAGCATCTCCGGCTTCGGTTCAATGGTGAAAACATCGTGTCCATGGCGGACGATCTGGTTTTGAACGGCCGCTGTGGTAGCCGGGAACCTGGCCGCATGTAATAGTAATCGTCCCATCAGAAGAGCACGGGAGAAAAGCATAGCTATTTTCCGGATAAATGGGATAAATTCAATCGGCACTTTTTAATTTCAATTGCAACATGAAAATTAGATGTGGCTTGATATTTTTCAGTTCTGACTTCACAAATTTGTCTTCCAATTTGACAACACCGCTTCTAGGTTGCTATGAT